>NC_142500.1:10000-610000 GCF_965113065.1 Corylus avellana | reverse complement strand
TGAAGTGTTGCCAATCAAACAGATCTTTAAAGCCACTGCAAATATACATATATGAAATCAGTTAGCTCAAAGTATACAAATGGCAAGATATCATATAAATTTTAAGAAGCACAACAATAACCCTTCTTGTAGTAGTGGGTAGTAAGGCATCTTCTCTTCAAGGGACAAGAGATGAAAAGCAGTGTATCAAGGGCTTCCTCTGGGGATGCATAATTCTAACATTTACCAGAGAATACAGTGCTTACATTTTTAAATCATCAGGAATTCTTTTCCAAGAGCCACGCAAAAGGCAGGCTCAAAGATGTCATTTATTTATTTCTTTCTTAGGAAATGAAAGAGAAAAAACAATAAATTTTTCAGTGTTATATAGTGAATCCTTTCAATATATAACCGATACCAATAGTAAAAGTACAAAAACAAACCAACCTCTCATCAGCCCAGAAGGAGGCGTGATCAAGCGAAGGCAGGACAAGTGATGCCTTCATAACCTTAGCAACAGCAACCATATCACAAATCTGCACTCTAAAATTTTGATACATCAGACTGGTTGAAATTAACAGAAGTCTTCAGAAACAATAAAAACACACAATATCCAGACCCCAAATCTCATCTGATTCAAGCCGCCGTTGGCATTTACAATAAGGTAGCCATTTGTCATTGCATCTGGCCCTGTCAAAAGAAGCAAAAGCTGGGAAGTAAGAGAAAGCAATAACCATGGAATCACAAAAAACACAACGCAAACACATGAAAGATAAAAGAAAGAAAGATGCATATCATACTTTTGTGACTTCTTGGCCGGTTGATGCACTGGGTGAAATTCCCACTATGGGGTGGCGACCAGATACTTGAGTACTGAACAAGAAGTATAGACACGAGAAGCAATTAACATACTCTTCGAGAGGCATTATCCACCGTTTTGTTCTCAAGATAACCAATTTTTAGAATATTGTTTTCCAATTTTTTGACTTTGTGAGAAACAACCAGAGCCAAGTGATTAAATAGTACGCTTAAATATAGACTAGAAACTTACTTCAGCCACGCCGTTTTGGCTGCTAACTACACCCGAGGCAACCATTTTTAAAGTCCGTTCGACATCATTTCCTCCCTCCCTATATTCACGAGGTCTCCGATCCCTTAGATTTAGATCAGTGATGGGGTCAGTTGAATCCTATTTAAAAAGATTGAACATTTTAGGTGAGATTAAGCATGCATCCAAAAAAAAATGACATGCAAGAGCACACAGAAACGCAGACAAAAGAGTCAGCCATGTCATCAAATGTCTAGCAATCAAGTAAAGGAAGTTAAGTTGTATCAAATATGAGAACCGAGAAAGAACCCAATAATCGCAAGATTAATGTAACAGACGCAAACAAATAAATAAACATAGCATTGCATATATAACGCCACGTGATTTTCCAATTGGCAAAGAGAAACAACATCGATATATACAAACACAAATAGGACAACTTGAGCCAACCTGATTGAACCCAGCTCTTTCAATGGCAGATCCAAACCAGCCAGTAGCACATATCTTTAGAAGGCCCAGAAACAGGCACATCCCACAGAACAGCAAGAACATCAAATGACCCAGCTTCTTCCTCTCCCTCAACCCAAACTCCACCACCACAGATCCGATAGGCTTCTTCAGCAAGCCCCTGACCACACCCCCATGAATCCTCTGGCTCACATGGTGGCTTTGCTTCAAGACTGACTCAATCCCATCAAGGCAAACCGAGTTGGTGCCCATTTCGGATCTGGGTGAGTTGAGGAGGAGGTCAATTTCATGGTGGGTGCTGAAACTGGTTCCATGACTGCTGTGGCTGTCGCTGTTAATGTTGTCACTGTTGTTGTTGTTGCTGATGTGGGTGCTGTTGTTGGTGATGTTGCGCTTGAATGAGTGCGCTCGACGAGTCATTGGACCCGAGAAGCGAGGGCTACTGACTCGCTGGGAGATGCCATCGCTGGTGTTATGGTGGTGGTGATGATGACCCATCCCCTCCCTCTGTGCATGTGTGTCTGCGAAAGCGATGTTGTTAGTGGTTGGATTGGAATGAGATCGCCATTAACGACCACTCCAGAGAGAGACACAGAGAGAGAGAGAGAGAGAGAGAGGGAACAAATTGAACAATGAAATATACGCTCCCACTGCTTCAGAAACTACCTATTAAAAGGATCAAAAGTTGTTGTTAAGACGACATTTGGTATTTTCGTGACGCAACTTTCGCCCTAGTAAATTCGTTTGGTAACGAAGCATAAATCGTTGAAGACATAATACTGTTAAATCGACTTTAGTGTTTGTTAAGGCGGAGATCTCTGTCTTACTGTTACAGAAGGTATATTTCACACGTGATTATCGTATTTACAAGAGCTGAGGGATCAATTAATTAAACTGACAAGAGTGGAGTACTAAATCATAAATCTGTAATTGATTTCTGTGTTAATAAATCTTTTCACCGGCTGCTTATTTTGTTAATGCATTTTTATGGTGCTCTTTGTTTTTAACTCTATATTTTTTATATTTTAAGTTTTTTTTTAACATATTCACACAAGAGAGGGATTTGAACTAGTAACTTTCATTTCATAAGGCACAAGAGAGAGAAAAGAAATTCGAACTAGTGACCTCCGCTTCATGAAACGTTTCAAGTCTCCAACCATTGATACTACTTAACTTATCTTAAAAGATTAAGAAAAGAAAAAACTAGATTTAAGCCGTACATATAGTAAAATGATTTGAGAAAGATGGGAAGAGTCTTTCTTTCCCGTCATTGTTTAGTAAAGAGATGGTCCAAGGACCAAATGGGACAAGAAGAAGCACGCCAACAACACCTTTCTATGACGCGTCTTGTCCGACTTATTCACGTCCGCTACTTTGATATTGGCCACCGACGGCCATAGAAACTTCATTTGAAGAAGGGGACCGATATCTTAAAAAACCAAAAAAAAAGGAAGAAGAAGGGAACCGACTACCGACTAGCCAATATTTTCCTTGATGAACTTGTACGTTGTATGATAATTGACATGATAATTCATGCAACAATTAACATGTTAGTCGCTAAAATGTAAGTTATAATGTAAAAGTTTATTTGACATTTAAGTTTGCGTGACAACTCAAACAATATTGCCACGCGATGGTACACGATTTACTCATTTTTATAAAATATAAATTATTAGGTAAATTTGTAAAAATTTATAGTATCTTAGTATTTTTCTTAGTTTTATTAAAGAGTCTTAACTAATTTGTTTATAGGTTTTTTTTTTAATTTTTTATCCTTGTAATTCAATACTAATCTTACTAAGAGATTGAATTGTTAATGTTTTAGAGATTGACACACTATCAATCATTCCTAATACGGTATGGGATTCAAAGAAATTAAGGTTTTGCTTGACAATTCTTTTTTTTTTCTTTAATTTTTTTTTAAATAAAAATATTATTAATCAATTTAAAATACAAAAAAAAAAAAAAAAAAAAAACTCAAAAAAATAATCATTTTTAAAGCACTTTTTCAAATAAAAAGTCAAAAACCAATCTTAAAAAAAATAATAATAAAAAAGCCTTCAAAAGAGTCCAATTTTTTTTAGAGTAATGTTAGTTACCTTTGTCACCCATCCTGGTACTACTCCAGAAAAAACACGCTTAACTACGACGTTTTAACAAAATCATGACCATCACAGCTTTAAAACGCGTTGTTATCATTAAAGGTATAGTATACATTTAAATACATCTCCATCTTCATACCCAGGCGACGTGGAACGTCCAATGACTGGTCACAACCCACAGCTGTAATGAGAGCTGCCTATTTGTCCAAATGCCATCTTCAAATTTTGCTGCCTACCGATATTGACTTTCTACTTAGTTGACCGAAATAATCCTCCCCTATCATTTTCTTTTTAATAATTTTTGAGTCTTCAAACTACAATCAGTCTACGTTAAAGAAAAAAAATTAAGAACAGTAATTACAGAATATAATTTTGTTATTATTATAATATACCACCTCTTTAAAGCAGAATAAAATAATCACAAAAGTCATGCTTATTGTGTGAGCTTATGATGACATGAACCATGTAATCCCACAGTGATCACACGGTTTTATAATTATGGGTCCCATTCAAGAGACATGTTATTTCGCACTTATTTGGCTGAAAAGATTAATGCTAATTAAACACTTATTCCCCACTCTTTATTTTATTGGACCATTTATTAATTCTTGTTAAAATAATGAAAATAAAGAGCTAATGGCATTGTCATGCTAAAAATTACATTTTTATTTCATTAATATTTTAATTTTTTAATATAATAGTGTCAATCAGTATTCGGTATGATGAAATAATGATAAGATAAAAGTGTACTTTCTAGTATTAATCACGCAAAAAACTAGGAATAATAGCACTAATCATGGGTTACTGTCCATCGGTGTGGGCCGAGTGGCAACGGGTTTTTTATTTGGACAAAATTTTTTTCTAAATCGAGATAGAGAAAAATTTTACAATGTAGTCTAGTGGATTGATATTTCTCATCAGAGCATATAATTTAGAATGTGAAAATCATATACTTTTAAAAACATGTCAATTTAATAAACTGAATGTGATGAAATTTCTTTAATCTAACTCAGTTTAGAGAAATTTTTTTTTGGCTCCAATCATTATTAAGTTAGTTGCATTTCTTCCGCCCCAATTGTAACTTTATTAGAAAATTAATAAGTTAAGTATGCTATAGAAAATTAAATATAATAAAATCATAGGTGAATAAAATACAGTCTATACACAACTAACTGATAGTTTGAACTCCAACAAAATTTTAGGTGAATAAATTATAATTTCTTCAAAGTTGTTTGAATCTAGACAATACTTGCTTTTTAGTTTCGTGTGAACATAACCTAAGATTAGTGTGTTTAAGATATCATTTGCTCCTATCTGGCTTGTCCTCTAAATTTCCAAGTCAAGGTCGCTAACTTATCCATTTTATCATAGAAGAAAAATTATTTAAAATATGTTAATCAATTTTATAGGTTTTAACGAGGGTAATTACGTAATTTTATAGGTTTTAATGGGGTCAAAATTGAAATAGAGGGCATCAAAATCCCACACGAGACGTTCGTGGATGATTTCCATCTAATTAGACGAAAATTAGTAACAAAATGTCTGAATTAAAAATTTTTGAAACATATATTGTCAATTTTAAACATTAAAGTTCGAATTGAAAAACTTTTAAAACTTCAGGAGTAAAGAAAATTTAATCATTTTTTTTCAATAAATAAGGTTGGACACATGAAATAAATTATTACGTATGTGTTATTGTTTTTTTAACGGTCTAATAATATACGACACATGTATATCTTCTATATGAGGTATTCATTGCTCTGCCACACAGCTTCTGGGGCCTTAGATTAATTGTGATAAATGATGGACCACTTGTGAAAATAGTCATCAATTATTGGAAACTAGAGGACAGGACCACCCAGAATCTTTTATCCTACACATCAGTGTCACTCTGGTATACACTTGATGGTTGTATCCCCAAAACAAATCACATCACCACAAGATTTACACATGCTTCTTCCACAATCTACAGTGGTTTTATTCTTATGGCCATCCAATGATGTCGTTTGTTTCACCCACTTTATATTGTTATTGTGTTTTCCTCTCAGAGCCGCACGAGATTAAGAGTTTGTTTGGATGTATGTTCGATACTTAAAAAGTCAGTTAGAATAAAAAAGTATACATTTGGTAAAAAAAAAATTGAAAGCGTTTTTAAAAGTTCAAAAAGTGATAAAAGCTTAAAATGAAACTTTTTTCAAAAAACTTTATTGACTTAAAAACTTGATATCTCGTACACAATCTTCAAACATGCTCTAAGCATTTCAAACCAAATTTAATAAATGAATTGGGTCGGCCTCATTATGAGCTTTAGCCCCCATGGTTTCTCATTCTGAGCTTTTTTGAGCTAAAATATATATATATTTTTTAAAAAATAATTCTGTATAAATCCTAAACCCTACCCCCACTTCCTCCATAAAAGTATCAAAATTATTTTAAAATTAACTTCTTATATTTTTTTTTTCTCAAAAAGTATTTTAAAATGTCTTGGCAGGGGTGTTGGGTTGCTTCCACCGTGGCCGGCCCATGAAGTGAAGGAAGCCAAGCCTTTCAGCCCAAAATGAGTTGGGTTAGCCTGGTTATAATGGGCTCGGTCCGGAGAGATTTTCAAGACGGAAAGTTCGCCGTTATAAAAGTTATATAAGTTGCCTTTACAAGTGGCAACTGTAAATAGCGCTTTCATGATACGGAAAGAAAGCAAAAAGAAAGAAAGCAGCTTATATATTATATACTCTGGCGGGAAATCGCAACCATCCCAGTCAGCTTCCACCAGAAGTTTCTCTCCCAAACCTCGAAGCCGAAACCTAACCTTTCAACTTCTTCGTTCTATCTCTCCACTCTCCAAACCCAGTGATCTCTCTCCCTCTGGGACTGTGAGTGTGATCGTGACAAATGACGGTTTTGAGGTCTCGGGAAATAGTCCCAACGAAACCCACACCGAAAACGCCGAAAGCGGCGTTCAAAATCGAGCCTTCCACGCCCAGCCGAACGGACGGGCCCTCCATTCTCCAGTCTCCCACTCCACCAATGTCATCCAGCCCAAACCCGGATCCGAACACGACCCCGGTCTCTTCTGGGTTGGGCTCCGATTCGGTATCCATTTACGGGGTTAACCGGCGGCGGAGTCTCCGTCTCTCTTCGAAATCGGATTCCGGCGAAGGATCGGGTTCGAATCCGGCCCACGACTGCAAGAGGAAGAGTGTCTCCGGCGAGAGAGGCGCGTGCTTGAATGGGAATAGGGTGGAAGGAGAGAGTGCGGAGGAAACTGGTGGTGGGCTCTTGAGTTTGGCTGGAAATGGAGAAATGAGTTCTGATGTGATCGAGAAGAGGGTTAGGGTTCTGGACCGGGTTTGTGGATTAAGTGGAAATGGGTCGGGTTCGGAAGAAGAGAAGGATTCGAGGGGTTTTGGTGAAGTTGGGTTAGGTTCAAAATCGGCCAAAGGGAAGAAGAGGAAATTGGGTTTTGACATCAATTTAGGTTTGGAATGTGCAAGGGAGGATGGAGAGGGCAAAGGGTATCGGAATTTGCGGTCTGGGAAGAGACTTGCAAAGAGAGGTATCAATGGTGTTGGGACTAGTGCCGTTGATGACAAGCTGGTTGATGAAAGAGAAAGCCAAGAAGAGGAAGAAGAAAAAGAAAAGCACAATGGAGAATTGGGGAGAGAACTAGTTGGTATCGGGATTAAGAGAGAGGGGAAGGGTAAGGGGAGGCTGGTCCATGATGATTTAGTGTCAACTGCTTTAAAAGTGGTGGACCCCAAAGCGGATAATGCGAGTGGCAATGTAGTTGAGAATGAGGGTTATAAGTCGGTTAATGAGAGACGAGCTGGTGAAGGTAATGAAAAGGGGAAGAGAAAGTTGGGTGGTGCTAATGATGGGGGTGTTGTCATTGAGAAAGGTGTTGTTAAGGGCAGAAGGAGATTTAGCAGAGAAGAAAAAGGGAAGGGCGTGGTTCTTGATGGTTCTTTGTTACCGAATGGTGAAGGGGAGGGCCTTGTGTCTAAAGAGAAGAATTCTGTTGAAGATGTGGTTTCGGGTGCCGTCCATTCGGGGGATAATGTAGCATCACAGGTGGAAACGGAAGTTGGGCAGGCTAATGCAAGAGAGGATCAATCAACCAGGAGGGATTACATGGAACGGTTTCGAGAGATAGCAAGGGAAAATGCTTCTCGATTTGCTCTTTTTACTCATATAGGTGAAGGGGAGGACCTTGTGTCTTCTGAGGCTGAAGCTGAACCGGAATTTGAAGATTGGCCGGGTCCCTTCTCCACTGCTATGAAGATCATTAAAGATCGAGCAACTAAGAATCAGCGAGTGGGGAGTTCATACTTAGACAAGAGCAAAGCTGCATCAGTTACATGGGTTCCGAGAGATAGCCAGAATCGCCCAAAGCGGCCGGTTCCCTCACTGAAAGAACTGTCCTTGAAAATTCTTGCCAAGAATGCTGACGAAATTAAATCACTTGAAAATATTCCGGATGCTTTGAAGCACAAGCTAAGTCATTTGCTTTGTGATTCTCGGAGAATGAATAATCATTCTTTTGAGCTTCTCGTTCATGGATCACCTAGAGAGGTTCGCTTGAGGGATTGTTCATGGCTGACCGAAGAACAGTTTACAAAATCTTTTCAGAATTGTGACACCAGCAATCTAATGGTATGTTTATTTTGTCATATGATATGCTTGCAATATCTTGAAGGTTCATTGTATCTTTATTTGAATTCCTTGCATAATATGTTTAATGGCAAAAGGCTATGGTTCTATGCTTTTCAGTCTTGTGGGAGTTTCAGCTTAAAAGCTCATCTCGATGTTTGCATAATATGTTTGTGGTATATCTTAGAATAGGACTTCGTGAGATACTTGGAACCAACTTATTTAAACAACTAAACATTAGATTCCATGTGAGTGATCATGATAATCCTACTCGTAGTCATTGATTTATAACACGTACTTTAGGATGCTCATTTAGTACATTATAGCATGGTGTGCGTTAAGATCAATTTTTTGCTGCTTATGTTTTCATTCTGTGACATGATTATGCTAGAGCATTTTGTTTGCTTGCTTATACACACACACACACACACACACATATGTATATGTAATATATAAATCTGTTTGTTGACGCTTTATTGGTGAACTTTATTAATCTAGTTGATGAGAAGTGCTTTGTTCTTATGATGTCCCTATTCTTTCCAATGCTTTTGTTAGACCAGGGAACAGCTAAAAATAATCAGTTTGTATGTCATTATGCAAAACAGAGTAAATTGTACTAACCAAAATTCTTAGTCATTGGTGCTCTTGGCGTGATACTGGTGTATTGCCACAAAACTTATGATGCTAGACTTGATATTTATTTATTTTCCCAGAAATGTTGATTCTTGATTTGCATCTGAGATGTATTTTATTTTTGCCTTGTTTCCTCAATTTTGTTCTCCCATCAAAAGCTTCGGTTGAGGTTGACTAAAGTAATTGTGAATAGACAGCTCTAAATCAGTTTTTGGACTTAATAATGGGCTTATTTTGGGAATTTGTTTTCCAATGTATGATTTTGGAACTCGGGTTGAATGCTTGTTGATTACAAACTTAGTTTCGCAATGTTACTGCTTCATACAAGAATAATCTTCTCACCTGGAGGTCATTGTTGTTTATTGAAAACGGGTTCACATTAATTTTGAGTGAAAAACATCCTTGTGATTTGAACACTCTGGATAAGCTCGATTTATTGTTTTGTGGAATCAGGTACTGCAACTTGACCAGTGTGGACGCTGCATGTCAGATTATATGTTACTTTCTACCTTAGCTCGGTCATCAAATAGCTTGCCTGCATTAACTGCTTTATCCCTCAGTGGTGCGTGCCGTCTTACAGATGTTGGGCTAGGGAAACTTGTTTCTTCTGCCCCTGCATTAAGATCTTTAAATCTCAGTCAGTGTTCCCTCCTCACATCCTCCAGTATTGACACTTTAGCCGACTCATTGGGATCAATTCTGAGGGAATTGTATCTTACTGATTGTCAAAGCATTGATGCTATGCTTATCCTGCCAGCATTGAAGAAGCTTGAACAATTACAAGTATTATCATTAGCGGGTATTCAAAATGTTTGTGATGATTTTCTCAGGGAGTTTATCGCTGCTCGTGGCCACAATATGAAGGAGCTTGTTTTGACTGATTGTGTGTACGTCTCTTTAGCACATCTCTTTGCAATGTTTTATTGATATTATCTTTAATGCCTTTAGGGATGATCATTCCTTCCTTTAGTTTCAGAGACTATGTTTATGGCACTGTGCTCCTTTAATTTTGCTGGTGGTTCCAATTTTTTGCAGAAAACTGACAGACTCTTCCTTGAAAGCCATCGCTGAAAACTGTCCGGGGTTATGTGCAATTAATCTCGAGAACTTGTGCAAATTGACAGATTCTGCTATAGGATATCTTGCAAATGGCTGTCGAGCAATTCAAACATTAAAACTCTGCCGCAATGCATTCAGGTATTTACATTTTTGAGCAAGTTAAAAATTTTCATTTTGTTGTACAGTAGAATGTAATGCATTATCACCCTGAATTTGTTATTGCTAGATAATGGGCATGGCGTGCTATGCATATTTGGATACGTAAACATGTTCGTTTTGTTTTTATTCTTGTACCGTTGATGTGATATAGGTTGTCTTACTGTTAATACAATATATATTGTCAAATGCTTACTGAACACGGGCTTGACGGTCTCTTCTGCATGACAGTGATGAAGCCATTGCTGCCTTCTTGGAAACCTCTGGAGAGTGTTTGAAAGAACTTTCGCTGAATAATGTCAAGAAGGTAATTTACTCACATCTCTCTCTGTATCTCTCTCTCATACAAACACATGCGCATACACACAAACACATGCACACGCACACCAAATGCTAATGCACACACATGGGCATCCTCCCAAAGATACCTTAAAATTGATCACGTGGTTCATATATGGCTTGCATGAAGCAAAATGATTGCTGCTTGTGTTAGAATGATAAATGCCTGAATTTTCTGCTTTGGGTGACTCAGCCAATTTAGGTTATGATAATCTCCCTGCCTCTTGGTTTAATTATAGGCCTTAGGTCAAAGGGGTCTGTTGATTTTAATGATGCTCTCTTATTTATGTTTGGGGCTTCTGTGGCTTTATTCAGGTTGGCCGCAACACAGCCCTATCACTTGCCAAACGTTCAACAAGGTTGCATACTCTAGATCTATCCTGGTGTCGGAATATGTCAGATGAGGCTGTGGGTTTGATTGTAGACAACTGCTTATCACTGAGGGTGCTCAAACTATTTGGATGCACTCAGGTATATCCATTTTTGGACTCATCTCCAGGAGAGGGATCAAAGTTTTTTTTATTATGATCAGTTTTCTTACCACTCATACATGACTGTTCTGAAATTTTCAAGGCTCCACATTGTAGGATTTTAAGATAATTTGCCAGAAAATAGGTTTCAAGATGTGATGGTGCTTTCTTTTTTTGGCAGATTACGAATGTTTTTCTAGATGGTCACTCGAATCCAGATGTGCAAATTGTTGGCTTGAGGATGTCTCCAGTATTGGAACGTGTCAAGGTGCCTCATTATGAAGTAGAAGGTCCATTGCGTTATTCATTGGTGTCTTCTCCAATTTGATCTCTGTTTGGATAATCAGACATAATATTACAATTAACATCATACGGCAGCTAGGAATAACAAATAGAATACAACCAGTTACTCAAAATTTTCAATATCTATGACTTGGAAAATCCCTCTCATCCCAAAAGCTTTCTTTTTGCCCTGTGTCCCTATATAAACCAGTCACTTGCTTTTTAAATTGAAAGCAGTGTAACTAAATTGTACTGCAAATATTTTGTAAGCATAAACAAATGATTCGAGTAAGATGCTTTTGTTTAGCGATTCCCGTGGAACTCAATGACATGAAGTATGATTGGAGATTTTTCAAATAGATTGTGTTAAACTTTTGAGACTGTCCCATTCTCTTTAAAGCATAGACTATATTGTCAAATGGCCAATATGCATGGAAGGCAGAGCTGGATGTCACTAGAATACGATTCGTTTTTGCGTTCCACATAAGCGACTTGAGGACGCCCAACCCCCACTCCCATTTTTTCCTACTTTTTGGAAAAAGTAACGCTACACATACTATATGCATGTTTTGACCTACATGTTTATCGTTAAGAGTAATGTTAAAAATCAAATTTTTATTTCATAATGACTCTTGCAATCGGTCTTTGTTAGAAAATATAATTAAGGGTTAGATGAGATATTATCTTTGTGCATTGTGTGATAGCTGTGGACCTATGGTATAAAAATATAATTTTTAACATAACTTTATTGTGAAGAGGATTTAATCACGGAGTTTTATGACATAAGTAATGTAGTTGTACTAGCAATTATATTTTTATTTTACATTTTTGACATGTGGAATCGATCCTATTCTTTTTTTAAAAAAAAAAAAGTCAAAAGTTGATTGGGACTTTGCTGCTTTGTTTTTTTTTTTTTTGTTTTTAAATATTTTAAGGGTCGAAGAGACGTGCCAGCATTTTTTTATTTGAAACACCTGCTTGACCCACATGATTGTATTGTGTAATTTGTGTGGAATGTGTTGAACTGCTAAACCTTTTTATACAGATTGGCGTGATACTTATTATATTAATTATTAAAAATTTAGTACTTAAGAAATAGTTCAAGCAGTGATCACTAATTAAAATTTTTTTTCTCCTTTTTGTGTGGTCATGTAAAAAAAAAAAAATATATATATTAAAAATTTAAATTTTGTTACTTAATTTACATAATAATAATAATAATTATGGAAGCACATGTCGTTGATGGCCGATTAGCCTTTTTTTAAACATGACGCGAGTGGGAGTGGAATGCCTTTTCTTCTTCTCCAAGCAAGGAGACGAACCCCACTTAGGTTTGCTCTACCTCTCCCAAAGTCAGAGAGGCAAAAACCTAATCGAACAGGATCACTTTATAAAGAAGTCAGCAACGATGAGATTCCTGAGTCCTGGAGAAGAGGTCCCACGTAGAACCCAGAAAGAAGGGCTTAACATGGAACCCTCCACCCCCGCCCAAACTTGCGAGTCCTCCTCCACTCTCCTACAATCTTCCCCTGCCAACCCAGAACTGGACGCTCTCATGTCGGACATAAATACGGTCATATCGGCTTCTGGAGCTGTTGATCAGCGCCGGAGGAGTTCCAGTCTCGTTTTCAAGCAGTTGAAACCAAACACCACTTTGGCCAATGACGAGAATAGATTTTGGGTTTCGACAGTTCAACGGAGCGGAGCTGAGTCGCCGGGTTTTGAACCGAGTAGAGACGAAGATTATGCGACTTCTAGTGAGTTTAAAGGGAAGATAAAGCTGGACTTGAATGTTGGTTTCTCCGGGTTCGAGGATGAACTTGAAGGAGGTAAAGGCAGCGATGATAAAGAAGGTGAGAAGATATTGTTGAGTAGTGGGAGTGTAGAGGTTGGTGTGGAGATGTTGGAGGAAGAAACAAGATCAGGGGATGCAGCAGGCGGTGTTAAGCGCAAAAGGTGTAGCAGAGAAGAGAAAGGCAAGCGAAAACTGGTGGAGGTCGATGAGGAGCTTGATGGAAAGGAATTGGTTATATTGGATGAAGAACCAAGTTTTTTTTACGGGAGTGGTATTCTCAAGCGTTGGAGAGCAAGTAGAGAAGAAAGAGAGAAGAGAAAACTTGTCATGGATGATCAATTGAGGAGTGGTATTGATGTAATAGAACTTGATTCAGAGCCTGAAGCAGAGAATTCAGTTTATGATACCCAAGGGAGAACAGAAAATAAGGAAGATCAATGCAAAAGAACAGTGAGTGATGTGAGTGAGGAGGGTAACATTAACATAAGAGGGAATGAATCAAAGGGAGGGGAATACAGGCAACGTCGGTTCCTTGAAGTGGCTAGGCAACAGGCACAGCATTATGCAGTTTTTAACGAAAATCATCGGTCTCTTGGTGCTGAAAGTGAGGGGACTTCTTCTTCACTAAAAAATAAGTCCACAAATGTTAATTGGGTTCCAAGGAATAGTCAGGACCATCATCGCTCGAAGCCGTTGGTCCCTTCACTTTTAGAGCTAAGCATGAAAATTCTTGTCAAGAATACTGATGCAATCACTTCACTTGAAGGTGTCCCAGATGAAGTGAAGAATAGGCTTAGTCAGTTGGTATGTGATTCTAGGAGAATGAACACTCATTTTTTTTCCCTCCTTGTCTGCGGATCCCCTGCAGAGGTACGCTTGAGGGATTGTTCATGGCTAACAGAGGAAGAATTCACAAAATCTTTTGCGAATTGTGACACAAAACATCTGATGGTATGTTTTTTTTTTGTTAATGTAACTATATGTTACGCTCTTAAAGTTCATAGGGCTTCTGATTATCATTTAAATAAAATAAAAAGTTCACTTGATGTTTGCTCAATTATGACCCAGGAAAATGTAATAGAATTTTATTGGACACTAGTCGATTTCTGAACGTGAGATTTGGTTAGAAAAAACATTGATGATCCAATTGGTTGTCATTGATTCATAAATAGATAGTTTAGATGCCCGTTATGCACTTTGAATGAGTACACTGAGATTAATATAGACTAAGGCTCTCTCAAGCTGTCTTTGACATGACATGCGTGTGATATAAATGTCTTGTCTGCTGGTTCTTCTGCAGTTTCTGAAGAGAAATATATGCAATACAATTTTTTTTTTCCTAGGCATTCACAGCTAATGGATGACAATCATTGTAGCAAATATTTTGTCACTGGTATATGAGATACAGTCTGCTTTGTTTTATTTATTTGAGATATAGTCTGCTTACATAGGACAGCATAACAGTGCTTCTCTTATGTCTCAAAAAGGGCATTACTTGATTTTGTGTCAATTACACCAGGATATTTGAATTAGACTGACCAGAGTTCTTACTAGAACTTTTAGCAGGCACATGCGTATTGCTACAGAAACCATAAAGCTAGACAAATCTCTGAGTAACTTTCCCTAAAATGTTATATACATTACCTTCGTCCGAGACATCATATGCTGATAATCACATTTTCTTTGACTCTATGCTTGTTGGAAGAAATCAGAGCTTCATTGGCTTGATTTTCAAGCATCTCTAACCATCTGTGGCTTATATTTTGGGCCTATCAGTGGAAATTTATCATCCCGTGTATTTATGGTTGAGAAAATAGTTTTTCTTCTAACGCAAGGGTCCTTTTCATGAAAGGCCAACATTGTTGTTTATCAATTGTACAGGTGATCATTTCTATGCCTAGGGAGAATGGACTAGAGGAGCTTCTTGTCTCCTACTGACTCATATTTTCTGGATAAGCTAAACTTGTTTCATTTCATTTTTGTTGAATCAGGTATTACAACTTGATCAGTGTGGGCGCTGTTTGCCTGATTATGTATTACAAGCTAGCTTAGCTCGGTCACCAAAATGCTTACCAGCACTAGCTATTCTATCCCTCCTTGGTGCATTCCGGCTTTCTGATGTTGGGATAAGTGCACTTGTTTCTTCTGCCCCTGCACTAAGATCTATAAATCTTAGCCAGTGTTCACTTCTCACCTCCATTAGTATCAAAACATTGGCTGACTCATTGGAATCAAGTCTGAAAGAATTGTACATTGATGATTGCCAAAATATTGATGCTATGCTTATTCTGCCACCATTACAGAAGCTAAAACATTTAGAAGTGTTGTCATTAGCAGGCATTCAAACTGTTTGTGATGATTTTATTAGAGAATTTATTACTGCATGTGGTCACAATATGAAGGAGCTTGTTTTAACTGATTGTGTGTAAGTTTCTTTTAAGTAATTTGTCTATTAAATGCTTTTATCTTTATTCTTAGAATGTATCTTACATAAGAACTTCATGCTAGCTGTTTTAAATCTGGTGCAGGAAATTGACTGATACTTCCTTGAAAGTTATTGCTGAATCCAGTTCTGGATTATGCAGACTCGACCTTGCTAACTTGTGCAAATTGACAGACTCTGCTGTGGGATATCTCGCTAATGGTTGTCGAGCAATTCAAACACTGAAACTTGGCCGTAATTCATTCAGGTTTTTGCCATGATAAATTGATTTTCCTCCATAGTAGAAAATAGTAAGTTATCACATTAGATTTGTTTTTTTACTTTCAAAGGGGATTCATGTTACCCACCCTAGATTATATGGGATTAAAATAGCAGTGAACTTAAGAGAAGAACACTTTAGTGGTGGCACTTTTACTTCCTAATAACATATTGTTTGGATGAATCAAAGGAATCCCTGAAAATTACTGACCAATGGTTTACATCGTTTTGATGGATCTATAATTTGTCCAAAATTATATGAGAAAGACCCTGGTGATGGATTTTGACTTTATACCCCTGCTTTGTCTTAAGATTTTTGCTTGTCGGAGAAATTCTTTCTCTGCAGACATATATAACTTTGAATTATTTCTAGTTTGCTTAAATTGTCAAAAAATAAATAAAAATTGTTTATAGTTTGCTAATGATTTCGCTTCAGATGCTTACTGCAACCAGTTTTGGCTTTCTCCAAAAGAAAAACTAATTGAAATTCTTTTCATGCATGTCAGTGATGAAGCTATTGCTGCCTATTTGGAAACCTCTGGAGAGTCCCTAAAAGAACTCTCCCTGAATAATTTGACCAAGGTACCTTAATAGTCCCCCCCTCTCTCTCTATAAGTAACGTTTATCTAAAAAATTTTCTTTTTCACCTCATTGCTACTTAATATTGTATCAAACGCTTTTAGCCATAACCTCGTGATGCAAGAATGCAACATCTACCTGTATATTCTGCTTCTATGCCAGTTCTTGGTCAATTGGGCTAGCAAATTGGCTCATTTTATGTTTAGCACTAGTCCTTGGGTTGAAGGGTCTGCTGGGATCACTGGTTAATCCTTTAGATGATTGATGAAATTCTTTCTTTGTTGATGGGGACATGCGCAACATTTTCCAGATTGGCAACAAGACAGCCATGTCACTTGCTAGACGCTTAAAAAAGTTGATAAACTTGGATCTGTCTTGGTGCCGGAATTTAACAGAGGAGGATTTTGGTTTGATTGTGGATGGTTGTTTGTCACTGAGGGTGCTCAAAGCTTTTGGATGCACTCAGGTTTGTATCCTTTGTCAGACTCCCCTCCTTGACAGAGAGTTAATGCAGTAAATTTTCAATATCATTATCAGAATTATGTCTATTCTTGAAACAGTGATCATGATCTTTTTAAAAAGAAAACATCTAATGCCTCTGCTAAAGTGTAGGCTGCATGAAATTGACCTACACAATACTACATCATAGTATGGAAATAAGATCTTGTGCAGGATAATTTAAGTAATGGTGCTCTGTTTGCAGATTACAAATGTTTTTGTGGAAGGTCACTCCAATCCAAACCTACAAATCATTGGTCTGAAACTGTCTTCAATATTGGAAAATCTCAAGGTGTCTGATCCTCAACAACTGCTGAAATATTCCCCGTTGCCTCTTACTATCTGGTCTTCATTTGCATCATCAGATGCATGAGATTGGCATCCGGTGGCAATGCATTTTCTCTTGTAAACTCATTGCAGTATCATACTGTATGTATGTATAGTCAAAATTGAGGTGGAAAGATTAGCATTAGAATCACTAAAATTTTGTCCATTGTTATGCTTCTTTAATAATTCCAGTTGTGGAAGATTCTTGTATACATTATATGTGGATCGACTTCTGATATTGCATCTAGGTGATACCATAAACAATAATAATGAAGATTCACGTCCAATTGTATGTGGCTTTAGTGTATTCCTTGGCGTTTAAGCCAAAGGATGGGGGTAGCATTTGGGTTTTCTCAAGGTTTCTTCCACTATTTGGTGAAAAGAGAAGTAAATTTTTTTGACATAAAAACAATAATAAAAAAGAGTGGTTACAAAAAGAAAAATGGGTTAAATTATAACTCAATTTGCAATATTTTAAACTGTTAAATCCGACGACAAAAATGGGTCATATGCGATGGAAAATATCTATTATACCCCTATTTATATGTGAAAATATAATTATGCCCCTTCCCCACCCACACCGCCACACCCCCGCGAAAGAATCAAAATCAGATTTCTCTCCAAACTTGTTGGTCCACAAAACTCACTTCACCCAAATTATAAAGAAGAGTCGGTGATATATCAAGCGGGACCATTTGGGATGTCTCAAAGTTCATGTCGGCTACAATCTTGAGGAAAATCGAACCCATTGCTTCTGTCCCATTGCATTTCCGTCTTAGCCATCACTCCCTCCCTTTCAACTACCTTTTGAATTCTTGTTCCTCTCTATCAGACCTCAAACGGGTCCATGCTCTGATCCTCACAAATGGGTCGCACCGAAACCTACTCGTCTCTACCAAGATCGTTGCTTTGGCCTCCACCTTGGCCTCCACCATGGGCTACGCACGAAAACTGTTCGACAGAATGAACGAGAGGGATGTATTTCTTTGGAACACTTTGATTAGGGGTTATGCTGATCTGGGTCCTTGCCAAGAAGCCATAGCTCTTTACAGAACCATGCATCATACGGGATTGTTACCCGATAACTATACCTTCCCCTTTGTGGTTAGGTCTTGCGGGGTGCTCTCGGCTTTGACGGAAGGGAAAGAAGTGCACTGTAACATAATTAAGAATGGGTTTGATTCAGATGTCTTTGTTCAGAGTTCTTTGATCAGTATGTATGCTCAAAGTGGGGAGACTTCGAATTCGGAGATTGTTTTTAGTGAAATGGTTGTGAGGAACATTGTTTCTTGGACGGCGATGACAGCGGGTTATGTGCAAAATGGGCTTTTTAAGGATGGGTTGGGTGTTTTCAGGGAGATGGTGGCTTCAGGAACTCAGCCTAATGCAGTTACGCTTGTGAGCATTCTTCCTGCATGTGCGGGTTTAGAATATTGGGGTTTAGGAAAGTTGATTCATGGTCATGGAATCAAAGTGGGAGTGGACTCAGATATTTCACTGATGAATGCTTTGATTGCGTTTTATGGTAAGTGTGGACATGTTGATACAGCCAGATCTCTGTTTGACAGGATGGTGGTAAGAAATCTGGTCTCATGGAATGCAATGATTGCCGCATATGAACAGAATAATGTTGGGAGGAATGCGATAAAGCTCTTCCGTAGGATGCTAAATGAAAGGGTAGAGTATGACCATATAACAATGGTCAGTGTTATTACAGCCTCTGCTAGTTTGGGAGCATTGAATACTGGAAAATGGTTACATGAGCTTGTTAAAAGAAAAGGTTTTGAAACACATGATTCAATAACAAATGCACTTATTGATATGTATGCAAAGTGCGGGAACATAGATTTGGCCAAGGATGTTTTCCAGAGACTGCCTCATACAAGTGTTGTGTCCTGGAGTTCAATAATAGGGGCTTGTGCATCTAACGGCCACGGGTATGATGCTCTCAATCTCTTTTCCAAAATGAAAGAAGAGGGAATTACACCAAATAACTTCACTTTCACAGCGGTTTTGACTGCTTGTAGGCATTCAGGTCTAGTAGAAGAAGGGAGGAAGCATTTTGAGAGCATGATAAAAGAGTACTCAATCGTGCCTGGTGTAGAACAATGTGCTTCTATGGTTGATCTTCTTGGTCGAGCCGGTTGCTTGAAAGAGGCTTATGAATTTATTGAGAGGATGCCAGTTGCGCCAGATGTGAGTGTTTGGGGAGCTTTGCTGGGTGCCTGTAGAATTCACAGCAACGTGGAGCTAGCTGAGCTTGTGGCAGACAGGCTGCTTCGTTTGAACCCCACAACTGTTACCTTCTATGTCCTTATGTCAAATATATATGCTGAAGCTGGTAGATGGGAAGATGTAGTGCGGTTGAAGAACCTGATGAAGGTTAAAGAGTTGAAAAAGATACCTGGCCTTAGTTTGGTGGAGGTGAATCACAAGTTCCATACGTTTATGTCAGGTTCAAAATCCCGGCGTCTCTGAGTGGCTTCATCAAGTAGATAATGTGAATACAGCAGAGATATGATTGATGGCATTCAAGCTTTTGAAGAATGAACCTGTTAACTGAAATTCGGTGGTGTTATACTGTTCTGTATGGTGTTGTAAACTTCAGGGACCATCATGATTGCTTTGCTGGAAAGATGAAGTAGGTTTTCAAGGAGCAAAAATTATATCTTGATCAAGAGGTTTTTGTACATCAACTCAAATACTCAAATGAACTACTGTTCAGTTTTCGAAAGCTAAAAATGATTGTTTCTAGTATAAATAGTTGGGCTGTATTGCCGCTCACGCTTCACAAGTTGATAATATATTGCAGTTCTTTATTGTATGCAGTGGGGACTGATTTTCATGACTTGTAAAATCCTTCTTTATTTCTTATCTTCCTTTTCTTCTATTTTTACAGTATTTTCTTTCTCAAGCCTCGTATCCTGCTGATGGGCTGTGCCCATTTTTTCCTGCGTTATGAGAAAGTAGTTTTCTTCTCAAGCCGCATAATTTAGCGCCTTTATTAACATAATATCATAACATCATCCCATAATTTTGAAAGATGAGTTCATCTTTTGTTTTACCGTGAAACTGAGAAGACAGAAGAAAAAAAAAATCCATTAAAAAGTAGACCATATTCTCTTGGAAGCAAGAAATCTTGCAATTAGTTTATAAATACATCACATTATATATAACAATGTTGCCTTTTGCAGGCAATAATGGCTTATCGGTCATTCTTACATTACAGGAGGAATTTGGGAATCACCGCCGCAATTCTGGATTGCCTGTAAACATGAAGTATGCTACACTCTGTGTACAATATATTGGTTGTTTTCATCACACAAAAGAAAAAAAAGAATAATTTGTGTTGAACGAGTTCCTATGTCTTGACACAAAGCAAGTAAGTTTGATCTTCTAACAATTGAGAGCTTGCTTCTTCGACCATCTGATCAAGATTGTAAAAGATGTTTCAGCCCATCATCTGAAAAACAAAAGGCCAGAAGTACAACAATTAAAGTAGCTGCATTGACATTACCTCAAAGCCCATCTTTTGGTAAAGTTCCTGTGCAGGCATGTTGCTTCTATGCACATGCACATATACCTGTTCCACACCTGCCACAGAGTGGACAGATCAGAAGCGAAATTCCTCTTATTTTAATTATCTACTCTGTATCAGACATTTTAAAATTTCTATATTGTCAAGGAAAGATGGCATGTTTCAAATTTTTATCTTACCATCTGATTTGGCCGATTCAATGGCAAAATGCAGCATGTTCCTTGCAATACCCTGGCGGCGTGCAGATTTGGCTACACATAAGTTTGCAACATAGCCATATCTGTTTGAGCTGCAGAAGAGAGGAGCTTTCACCCGTTCCTGTAATACCAATTAATTGCATTTCCAGGTCGGTCAAAGAATTGGCCTAGACAGAGTTAACACATGGAATAAAGTTTCAAATGTAACCAAAACACAATTGTACCCCAGGGAAAGTCTCTCCATGCAACAAATACCGGATGTTCAAATCAAGGGTTCCAACTACACTTTTCAGCACGGTTCGTTTCGCATTCCTCACTTCCTTCTTAACCTGATAATTAATGCCAGAACACCATATGAGGAGCTTTAATCTCATTGCACAACCAATGAATCAATCATCGTTTTCCCGTCATAATAAAGAGAAACCAAGAGAAGCTTATATTATGGTCAGCCAATTAATTAAACTCACCATTACCAACGTGATTCAACCAACATTCAAACTAAATCAAACCAAAGGGTGTGATCTTAGTGGATTTGGTTTCGTACCGTGACAATACATGTGTATTTCTGCCCCGGTGGCCCTCTGCATCGGCTTTTTATGACATTAAACTCCTATACAAATAAGAAGTACTACTTAAGAATTTCATGCATGAAAGATACTCCACATAAGTTATATCAAACAACTTAAAAAATAAGTATGACGATATCAAGGTCCTACCTGATCAGCAAATTTCCTTTTGAAGTTATCAACATATCTGTGTTAATCAAGCATAGCTAGAATTAGTGGTCAGTCTCCAACTCTTCCTCTTTTTATGCATAAATGCAATTATCCCCATCAGAGGCTGCCAACTATTGGGAGGGCCTCATAGTAAGCAACCTAATTAACTGTGACGGACCAAAATGCTGAACTATTCTTAATTGTTAAACTCTTTGTTTCCTCTATCATCAACGTTAGTCGATTTCTCTAAAAATTGACAGGGTAATTGTCTGCATTTAAGCTTAATACGAATGATGCTTAATGGTAATTTTCAAGAACCCAATGGACCCGATTAGGCTCCACTAGATTTTCTATGGTGACTCCACAGTGAAGCTATTAAATTCCTAACTATTATCTTTGATTAAATACTTCAAATTTTGCCATCTCAATACACAACATAGTCAGAAACAATGAATGAAGGAAAAATTAAGGATCTTTTTTTCAGGCAACTTGTTCCAATTTTTTCATAAAACAAACCCAAAAAAGAAAGGGAAAAACAAACACATGCAAAGGACAACATGAGCATATGAAAGCTTTCTATACCGTTCGGTTGTTCGATTTTCCCAGTGAGTCTCTGCTCGTAGCCATGCTGCTGTCTACCACACAACAAAAAATTAAAAAAAAAAAAAAATCATTCGTGAACATAAAACCAAACGACCAAACAAGGAAAATACACCACGAGAATATTTGTGGTTTTAAGTTTTTCTTTTTTTTTTTTCCTTTTGGTGATCAATCACCTACCCAATACTCTTCATCGAGCACGGCCTCTCGCGCCACGAACTGTCCGAATTGAAATCTTTTCTCTTGAACTAATTCCTTATCCGATGGCTGCAGCCGATCGAACCGGAGATCGGACGGCGTCGACGATTCCAATTGAGGAATCGACGGCTTTGGAATCTCCACCAAGAGCTCTTCCTTCTTCCTTGTATAAGAAGAAGATTTCGAATCCATTGCCCTGTGAATAACATTGAAAAACCAAAACTTTATATGCATAAATTCATACATATAATTAAAGAAAAGAGAAACTGTCTGTATGTAAGTATGTAACTCACATTTTCCAAGAGGCCGTGATTCTTTGAAATTTGCGATGATTTGAAAAACCCAGACGGGGAAATGTCAGGAATTCAGCCCTGTGAATCGGAATCGTCGACATCGGAGCTTTGCTTCCTCCAGAATTTTTCCTTCCTCTCCTGCTGTCCGGTTTCTCTTAAATGGGCAAAACTCTTTTCTTTCTACAATCCGAAGACAAAACTCTTCTTTCTCTTGCAGAGAAAGAAGGCTTCCTTGTCTCTGCAGAGAAAGATTTGCCTTTACCTTTCTCGGGCTCGCAATAGAGAGAGGGAGAGAGAAAGAGAGGATAAGAGAAACCTTATAAAGCTATTTATGGAATTATGGACAGAGAGGCAACTGCCTTTAGAAAGTTGAAAAAGAGAAAAAGGTGTTCGACCCTGCAATCAGTAAAGTTGACTATGGGAACAAGATGAACTTGGATTTTTTTTTTTTTTCTTCTTTTTCTTAATGCGATTTTTTGGCTTCAGGAAAAATTACAGTTTTCTCCCTTAAAATTATTTTAACAGTATTTTTCAATTTAAACACCATAGTTTTAATTTTTGCAATTCACTTTCACAAAATTTTAATTTTTTTCAATTCGACCAATATTATCCAAAAATCTCCATATTACCCCTAATTTTTTTTTTTTATATATATATATAAAACAAAAAAACAAAACAAACTTGGAGGTGTAAAAATGGCTAGATAATTTTTTTAATTTTTTTTTTATAAAAAATAAAAAAATTATGGGCAATATAAAAAGTTTTGGATACAATTTGTCAAATTGCAAAAATTTGAAACTTTAAGAGGTAAATTGCAAAAATTAAAACTTTGGTATTCGAATTGAAAAACGTTATCAACTTTAAGGGAGTAAACTGTAATTTTTCCTTCACTTTATTACTTAGAATTTTTAAAAGGAGTTGTATTGTATCTTATTGATATTATTTTGAAAGGATAAAATCTAAATAATTTAATTAATAATAAAAACTAAAATCTAGAAATCTCCACATCATAATTTCTCTAAAAAGGAAAATTTTCCTTTTTTTTTTTAATTTTTAGTTTTAAAAAAAACATTATGATATGACATAATATTTTGAAAAGGTATTTTATATTTTAAATTATTTATTAACATATTTTAAGGAGCAGCCAGAAACTGTCGAAGGCAACATGCTAACCTTAGAACATAGTTTTGTATTAATGTAGAAACCAGCCGCTGTTGTCATGTGTTTTTTTATGTTGTTTTCATAGAACACGCGGATCCTTAGCAGCCAACTCTTTGTGTTATTATCGATTATTGATGGTGGAGGCTTGTTTATGTGATTTCTTATTATTTAATCTTAGTTGAATTATTGAATCTTAAGCTAGTGACGATAGCAAGGTTTGTTTAACAATATTGATTTTACTTCTCATTACATCACCTAAATTTTAAATCCAAAATAATGTGGAGTATTTTAATCTAATCCAATTGCGTGCTCCCTTATTACTCACGAGTCACATCTCTCTCCTCTTTTTATCTATTATTTGGTCTCGTTTATCATGCATGCCACTGCCACTAGCACCACCACCGCCGCCATCGCAGCCACCTTTGCCTGCTCTGAGTGGAGGTGGAGTGGCCATCAGAACCCTTTTTTAATAGAAAAAAATTAGGGACAATCATGATGGTTGCTTGTTTTCAATAACATTGCCCTGCCCCACCTGTTAAGATATGAGGGTCTATTCTATGCACAGGGATACATGAATGTGGTTAGAAATAAAATATTCATAGATCCCCATGCCTCAAGGTGATTGTGGACAAATTACAATTGGATTGCAATTAGTAAATCTTGTTTCTATCACAATTCATGCCATGATGACAACTAGGGGTGGAATCACTTTAGAGCTGACGTACAAAGGCTTTGTTCGGCATTGGCTTGAAATTATTTAGCAGTGGGACTGTAACAAAAATTGATTAATAAGAAAAAAAGATAAGAATATTTGGTATGAAAAAATTTTGTTTTGCAGTAATTTTTTTATTTAAATAGTAGTTAAAAGTAAGAGTGTTGGGAGTTAAATTTTTTTGATAAATAGTAACAACTTACTCTTACCAAATGGAGCCAAAAAATTTAAAAAAAATTATATGAAATTTTTTTAAATTAATTTTTTATTCTTTTGAAAAGTGTTTTGTCTTCAACCCCTTATGATTTTATTTTATTATTTTTTTTTTTCCACATGTTCTCAATTTACATGGAGTAATCTTGTAATTTGGATTTGGGATTATGTTTAATAATTTCGTTCAATTTTCTTCTTCTTTCAATTACATAGAAAAGAAAAAGAAAAATTCTTGATTTATATGGTGTTTCTGGTCAGCATAGAAGAGAGTGAAGGCAAACTGAGAATTGTTAATACTTCACAAAGCAATAGGAACAATAGTACATTGCTACTACTACACATCCCAAAGAAACAGCCCATAGATTTCACAGACAGGATCTCTTGAAATTCTGTCGGAATTCTAGAAAATTCGCACAAAAAATAAGAGAGAATATCCCAGGTTTTGGGTAGCCTGGGTTTTAGGCCAGCTCCCCGGACATCTCACGATCCAAGGTCTCCTCTCTCTCTCGTTTGCTGCTCGAATTTCTTGATCCTAATCCCAGGTTGACACCACTACACACTCGTTGGCCACAACAAAAGTGACCCAAAGAAACAGTAACAAACGACGAAACACGCTCTTGTACCATCTAAACATGATTAAAACAACACAACCTTAGCCTTCAAAATCAGTCTTAACCCACTGCACATACTTTCCCTTCATTTTATCGTCCAACTCTTTGGCCTTGATCTCTGCAATTTTGGCTGCATTGGCCATGGATTCTTCTTGCACTTTCGTAACCCTCCTACTCCTCTTCCTCGCGGTTGCCTCTCTCTCGGCTTCTAGTCCCTCATACTCTCTCACCCAGCAGCTATGCACTGCACAGCTCAATACCAGCACCACCAACTGCAGCAGAAACATTGCCATCAAAATCCCACATTCCAACCTCACCAAAAGCTTTGCCTCTTTCGGGTCCCTTGTCGACTTGAGCGAGGAAATGCTGGATTTCTCTTCTGTAAACAAGGCCAAAATGCTGAGTAGTTGTCCGATTACAGAGGCGAGGAGAAGTGAAATGTGAGTTATGAAACAGAAGTGGGTGAGCTGAGAATAGAAGCCCACAAAAGAAGAGAGCATGGAGATGAAGGAGACCATGAGTAATGCCACACCCATTGATGTTGGAGGCATTCTGAGGAGAATTGTGGGAGCTAGAGAGGCTGTGGAGAGGATGAAGAGAGTGAAATTCAAGCATGAGAGGAGAAGATTTGGGAAAGAACATGAGCTTCTAAGCTTAGAGGAAGCCATTTTTGGGCCGGATGCTCTGATTCTAGAATTGCTTGAGATGGGATTTGCTCAGGAGGCCACGGAGGTTTTGAACGTATAAAGGAAGTGGTATTTGGCCGTTGGAGCCTACAACGGATAGGTTTAGGGAGCCCACCATTTTTATTGAAAGATGTAAATGTTCCCTCCTTGGGTTTCAAAAAAGATTGTGGATTTTGATGGCGTGCTTGGCGTTTTAAAATTTAAAAATCTACAGTTAAAATGATCCAAGCCGTTTGAATTGGAAGGGATTTCAAAGGACAAGAAAATTAATTAGTACATCTCCCAAAGGAATTTTTTTGGATCGTCATTCAAAAGACATACAGGCCACCAGTACAATGAAGTAAGTTAATCAACTGACTTGTTTTACACTGATAAATTTACAACTTGAAGCAACCAACTGTGCATCCCCACCAACAGATAGCTATACAATTCAATACTGGACCCTTGCATTCCATTCAAACAGCAAACCAAGTGAAGATCAATGAATCTCCTCTTTCAGGAAGCCTAAAGTACTCCTCTTTCAGGAAGCCTAAAGTATTGGCATCTTTTTCAGTTTCCTGCTGATCCTGCTGCATGTGAAGTCCATGTAGGAAAATGATTATGTACAAGAAAAAATACTAACATCATAGTGGAAACTTTCAAATGAAACCAATCCCAAGAGCATCTCATTTTCAACAATCTGGAACACATCAAGGAAAAATATATATCAAGAAATTTTAATCACAAAAAGAGGTAACTTTTAAGTGCGAAATCACATGGTACAGGAAAACATCATGTAAACATACTCATCTACTAGAAGAAAAACAACAGTACATCCATTTTAGATAACATGATTTTTTTTTTTTTCTTTTTCCTGGCCGAAAGAATGGATAGAATGGGATAAATTTAACAAAAAGAGTCATGTTCTGGTTTCCAAATACACACATGTCTGAGACATATAGGTAATATGTCAAGCTAACATTTTAATATTAGTGGCCAAGTCAACAGTAAGAGTACCTGGTTTTCTGACTTGATCAGCATGCTGTATCACTGTGGGTTAGTATGGCCTCAACTCTATCAAGTGATGCTTGCAACTTTCCAGAATTCATGTTGAACAACGGTTCACCAGTTCCCAGCGCCCTATTATTGAGGTTTTATAATCGACCATAAGTGCAAAGATATAAATAATTGAATAAAGAAATGAGTAACAATATTGCAAGTAATTCTAAGAAACTATTACATCAATACGAACTGCTTTGCATGATATAGCTTTTCACTGAAACATTAAAGTGTTTCTAATGAATTTCTCAAATATTGTAAATTCCATATCGAGGTTCTCATATTTTCTTCAACAGTAAATGTAGAGAATACTGAAAAATTACCCAGTAATTTCTGGAAGAACATAATCTGCCCTCCACCCAAAACGCAAATCCATGCCAGGAAACAAGCCAATTGATGATTTATTCCGAATCCGAGATATGCCATCTCCACCCAAACATGTAGTAAGCTTCCATTTCCAACCAGTTGAATTCAACTGAAAACTGTGGCCTACACCAACCTGTATGTTTCCAACTTGTAAGTGCTCAAAAACAACTAAAGTTATCTACGGTGTTGTGAGCAAGCGCGCACAAAAGATGACATAAATGCAAAATACCATTTAGTGCTATCAAAAGCTATCCTGAGCCCTGTGTAGATATGACGCTAAAAGGGATCAATTTAGTGGTCCCAGCAAAGGAGGGACTTGGGAGGTGTGCACAATAACAGGCAGTAAAAGTGTCAAACCTGGAGATTAAGAAATTTCGTTATAGGGATCTTTTTTGAAAGAAGGCGCACATCCTGATGAGTAGGCTCATAGATGAACTTCCATCTTCGGTCGGGTGCTAAGGGCTTTAGTACAAGCTTTGCTTGATATTCATTGATGGGAGCATTATAGAACTGAACCAAAACAACAGTGAAGTCAAGATATACAACTCTAAAAGGCATGTATTCAATGTCAAATGGAGAGCCAGAAGATTATGATACAAATACCATGACATGTAATCAATTATGTGCAATGCTCGAAAGAATGGACTAGTAAAGGAGTAAAATCCATCCAAACCAAAGCCTGAGATGAATCATGAACGGCACACATCTAAAATATTCAAGCATTCAGTTACAATATCTTCTGTAGAATGGCATGAATGAAACATGTAATATAATGTCTCCAGCATGGTACTAGACTACACTCACACACACACACACACGTGTGTGTGAATGTATATATGGATATATGAAATTAGTGAATTAGATTAGCAAGGTACAACCACAAAGATCTAATGAATGCAGAATCAGTCTCAATCTTCCTTTGTCA
Organism: Corylus avellana; assembly: GCF_965113065.1. Lineage (NCBI taxonomy): Eukaryota > Viridiplantae > Streptophyta > Magnoliopsida > Fagales > Betulaceae > Corylus > Corylus avellana. Next base: position 581,663 of record NC_142500.1, on the reverse strand, counting down.
TGCACAGGGAATTGTTATATCTCCAAAGTAGCTATGTCCAACCAATACACTGTCAAGTCATATCCAACACGGTCACTTCACACAATATGAAGTCCCATGTACCATAACTGGTCTAAGCTTACACAACTAAGCCAATTAAGTAAGGGAACTGATATTCACATTTAAATATGGAAGTAAATTGTGGCAATGGCATGGTACAATCAGAAATTAATATCTCAAAAAATAATCACAAACTAAATGACAAAAACCCAATACAAAAATTAAAACAACCAAATTATTACTATACCATTAGAAACTAGAGAAGATGTGTTATTATATCTAAGAGAAGCCCCATAAACAAAGAACATTACTAACAGGGGTGGATCCGAAGTAAACCCTGGATACACAACCCCACCTGCCACAATTGTGTATTAGGTAATAACACATCTATCAGGTAGCCAAAGAACATTACTATCCAGAGTAAACCTCAGATACATGATTCCATCAGCCACAACCATGTATCAAGTAATCCAGGAAAACTGTTAGTGTCGAATCGAATCTAGGATGTCTGAGTCTACGGCTCATCCCAAGCCTACCATGCCTTGGTGAGGTTCCACGTTATAAAAATAATAATAATAATAATAATAATAATAATAATAATAATAATAAAATAAAATAAAATAAAATAAAAAAATTCTCCAATCCTTGAGATGTCAAAACTATTCATCAGTCCTTCGAAACACAGACTCTTCAAAACATGCAAAATACCCATATCAGACACTGTTTTTATGGTTGTAGTATACATTGGAGACACCAAAAGTAGATAACACATCAAATAACCAGACCAAAAGATGTAAAGCACACAACACATCATAACCAAGCTACATTCCCATAATAGATAAATGTTCAAATTAGGACTATCATAAACAAAGGAGTTTCACAATCCTGGTCCCCAATTTGCGTAAAAGCACAAGATTGTGCATATGTCATCTTTCCAATATAGTGTTGCTCTATTTTCAAGCAAAGTTACTACTCACAGTTGTTTACCACACTAAACCTAATAAAATCCAAACACACTTAAAGAAAACACCTTTTTTTTTTTTTTTTTTTTTTTTTCCAGTAATGTAAAGCTGGGATTACCTAAAGGGTGCAGTAAACAACCTGATCCATGACTATTATGCAGTAACCTACTAATTAAATAGTTCACAATAAATTTACCTTCAAATATCGGCTGGCAAACATAGAAGTAATTTACAAAAGCATTTGTATTGGAAAAATATCAATTTAATATTCTCAAGGCATAGAAGGATACCTCCAAGTTGAGACCAACACGAATACCTTGTAACTCTTTCCTGAACTTCAAAAACAACTCTGATGGAAGCAAATTTACGTTGTATAGTTCTTCCCACGAAGTGGGTCCATCACCATTCGAACCCGAATCCATTTTTAAGGAACTAAAACTGCAAAAATGACCGAAAATTAACAAACCCGTTTTTTCATTTGCTCTACAATTCCACCCACTAAACTCAATCACCATAATTTAGCACCCAAAATCTTATTGGAAAAAACGCTACAGAACTGAGATAGCAAACATCAAACGCATAATAAGTTGCCCACTTTTCCTACTCTTACTCTTCTAGAGGAACTGCTTGAACGCATGCAAAAGAAAAATGAATTTTTACCTTGTTAATTGAATACGTATTTCAAGCGTATGTACGAGTGTACGGACGGGTGTATGGCTGGAGCTGGAGTTGGACTCTGGGACTAAGCCTCTGCCTCTGAACTGGTACGGGAGGGAAGGGAAGGCGCACAAGCAGTTTGTTGCGTTTGAGAACTTTCGGAGGGGTGTAGGATTTTACTGTATGCCCTCCCTTGGTTCAATGTGAATGCTGGGGGGTGGGGGGTCGCTAATTGGGCTGCTTTGTGGCCCTGTTTGACAAATTCAGGTGTGGCCCAAAAAAGCCCACCTAACAGCACTAGCACTAGCACTTTCCTTTTAATCTTTCCTAAGTTTATGGCACCAACTTACTTTTTGCTTTCTTATGAAAATATATTTCATAGTAATTTTCCTTACCTTTTCTTATACAATTAAAATATTATTTCTTTACAAAATGCAAGTTCCCTACATACCTCATTTTTTTTTACAAAATTTCAACATAATACCCAATTAAAGACAAAAGGATGAAAGATGAGAGAGAAAAGAGAAATGTTTATATTAAAATAATATATAGGTAATTATTTTTGGTTCCCTACACATTTGAAGACACTGTAGCAACCCTTAAGGGTTTGTTAAATGTAAGGAATCTAATGTGAGTAGATTTTTGTGTTTTTTTTTTTTAATAAAAAAAAAAAAAAATTCCTAAACATAAGGAAATGACATATATGGCATTTGCTGCTAATGCTCTAATATCGGTCTTAGGCCCTCGAGTGAGAGAGAATTCCAACGAAATCCAACTGCCCGAATATTTAGGCCCCACACCTTGACCTACCCAGACAAGTTCTTATCAATACCGTCTCTCATCAAGGTTTTGGACAAGTCATAATTCAGTTAACAATATTTTAACATTTTCTCTTATATAGGTGAGGCTCAAACTACTCCTTAATAGTGACTAGTGAGACATAACACATTAAATATTTAATTGAAATAAAAAATGAATAACAAATACAATATTTAAACTCAAAACAGTTGCTCTAATACAATGTTAAATCATTAGTTATTTCAAAAATTTAAGTCAATAAGAAATGATCGCTTTAATCATTTAATTAATGAGTAATACTAAATGTCTTTTCCATATCTCTTTTGCATCCCTTCAAAATTAATGTAACTTTAAAATTATCATTAAATTTCTGGCAAATCAGTAATTAAATTTTAAAATCCACATTAATTTTAGAGGACATATAGCATCACTCTTAATTAATATTCTTACTCTGTGAACTAAGCAGGGTGTTCAAAATTGTCTTTAACATTATTGCCATCATTAATAGCTTCACTTATTTCTCTGGCTCTTTAAGTTAACATCATAAAGGCAGTATCTTTTTACTGCTAAACCAAACATAAAATTGTTCTTGGGCACTCACAATTGCTGTGTTGATGACATGTGTAGGCACGTCTGCAAGACTGCAATAGATTTCCTTTTGCATTCATTCGTTTGCTTTGATGGTAACACGACAACATTCCAACAAAACATGTTCTTTCGAGGAAGAACTTCATTCAACAATGCTAGCTATTCCATAACATAACAACTGAACCCTCCCATGTAAAGAGAACTTAATCATGGCCTAAGTGAGGTGGAAGGAAAATGTGATGGCGGTGGCAGCAGCAACGAGGATCTCGCACGTTTTGGCACAAACTTTCGAGCCCATACATGCTTCCCATTAATGGAAAACTTTACCTTCCCCATGCCTCTGAGTATCATCTCCATGGTAGTAGCCTTGTGAAAAATGATGCGAGCAAATAGTGCTTGCTGATGGGGTTGCACTTCTTGCATGTGCAAAGACTCTACACAATCCCCATATGACCGACCAAAGAAATCTCTGACTTCCCATTCTTGGACAGGGTAGCCCTTGGAGAATGTAACAAACATGGTCCTATCATCTGCTGGCACATCAGCTCCAGGGGTTCGAGGCTGCACCATATCACCTGCACCATGTCTTCCTGCATTTCTCTCAATAGCTTGCTGCATTAAGTCCAACAGTGCTCTAATACATACATCATTCATAATTTTGGTGAGGCCTGCAATACCATTTAGCCGATTTTCGAGGAAAAATTGGAGAGAGATCTCTTTCTCCATCAAGGTTTGTGTGAGAGGAATATCATTGCTTTCGGATGAGGAAGATATTAGATTGTTGTGAATGCAGTTGAGGCATATTATAGCCTCGTCTGCAAGTTCATTAACCAAAATTTGAGGCAGGGATAACATCTTCTTCACAACACTGTCATAGCCCAGCCGCTCCAACCAGAGCCATAGGGCCATAACTTGCATAGACTCCACTGGATCTCGCCAAAGGTTGACTACAAGGATGGTGTAGAGCTGTCGGTCAATTGAATGGAAGATGTTGAACTCCTCTTGAGAGACAAAAGAAGATGGAGAAGCCATCATTTTTCAAACTCCAGCAGTAGGCAGCAAGATCCTGTTAAAACAAATGTAATTAATTGTCAATATCATTGTTGTCATCACCACCATCAAAATTTTACTCTAATAAGTCAGAAGAAAATTATAGGAACAATACTAAAAGACTAAAAGAGAGTTTCACTGCATGGCAAACATGCTAGAGAAGCCAATTTGGCCAGGCTTAGCACGTTCTAAAGAAACTTTATATCCAAATATGTGGCTGCAAGAAATTAGTTGCAGAGTATCCATGGAGCACAAGAAAAATAAAGACTCATGCTAACATTTCAACAAATCTTTGGAGCCATATATCAGAAATAATACTTCCTAAGGAGACTAGTCCATCCATAAACCAGTCTTTTCATGCCATGCAATCCATTTAGGAAGCTTAGAGAAACCTGAGGGTAATTTTTTTCAAGCAGGATTGGCTTCAAGAGACTCTCAAAGTCACATGGATAAGACTTCTCAGTCAAAGAGAATTTATAGGCATTGTCAGTCCAGATGTGCAAACTAAAACTGAGTTAATGTCATAATGTTGCTCTTATTATCGGTATAATAATGACTCTGTTGGCTTCCACATCATGTTAAGTAAGAACTAGTTTATGACAAAGCATCATTAATGTTGTGAAGCTTTGTATAGAAATTGCAGTTAGGCTGATTAATACTCCTTGCTTGTTTGGAAATTAAATTTTTGGCAATTAGATGGTTCAACAAGCAGCTAAATATGTTCACGGTTAATTTTTCAGTTTCAACTTCTAATTCCCTCCTTCATAACTAAGCAGTAGAGAACAGAATTCAGCAATTTGCATACAGAATCAGTGGCAATTTACATACTATATTGGATTGCAAATTTTTTTCCATTGAAGAGAAGGCATATACCGGCTTGTCCATTTAAAAGAAGACATGTCATCAGCTAATTTGTTAACTACATCAGTTTGATATTTGGAATGGGGAAAAGTACATAACAAGAGTCTCAATAATTATTTTCTGCTTTTAGTTTTCTCTAACATCGTTACCATAACAAAACCTTTGAACGATTGATGAGGTTATGCGACATAATCTAATTTTAATCTGAAAAAGGTGTGCACCGTTTGAATCCGACAATTGCATCAAATGTAAAAGCACATCGGTTAATTGATTGCCAGCAATTAAGCCTAAAAGTTATTACTTGATCAGCTACATCTGTTTGCAGCCTAGGAAAAGATACAATTCATAATCACTTTAGCCTGGAAACCCCACAATTTTTGTTATGCTATCACTCTCAATTAAGACCAAATCCGCATAAACCGATTATTGACTAATATATAAATGGCGGTTGATCGATCTACAAATCAGAAACTCATCAAGAAATCAATGTGTTGTTTGAATGCTGCATGGTCAGGAGTACATTAGGTCTTTCATAATTTGTTTATAACCATTGCATCTTTGATGTTTCTTAGATGACTATCTATTTCAGTTGCACTCTCAAAATAAGGCATTTTAGGATTTCTCAATGCATGCCAGCTGAACAAGAAAGAAAAGAAAAGAAAACAAGAGGGATGCACTTCCCAGCAACTGGCTACATCTGCTATTTTACATTTACTTCGACTCTTAACGAGATAGTTCCGTTTATAGATTGATGACGAGCACAACAGCTTGGACAACAGAAGCAAAATTTAAAGTTCTTCTATATGATACAATAAAGCATTCTAGTCATTACATAATGGCCAAAGCCGATGCAAAGTGGGAAAAAAAAAAAGAAAAGTACCGTTACAATCATATTCTAGAAATGCCCAGACGTGGTATACCTAGAGCTATCAGTACAATGGGCAATGCCGTAAGATTAAACCAGGAAACTGCCTGCAAAGGACGACACTGCAACCATGCTTCCAACCTCAGACTTGGCGTGTAATGAAACACAAACTAAAATGTCAATGTGATTTGCTGTCCTTGTCTCCACTACAAATTGTCAATCCAGTTATGTTAGGAGTCGCAGCAGCAACACACTGAAGATCAGACAGAGAGAATGATCGCCAAGGAGAATTTCGCCGTGAAGGTGGTGGTGATGAGCTACTGCAAGGCGTTTTTTTACCATGTGGAGGCAGAGGTGGAAGACAGAAAGACGGTGATGTTGAAACTGAGTTGGAGTCCTCACTTTTATTATTGCTTCCAGAGCTAGTTGTGGTCAAATCCATAGGAAATGCGCCTCGAGTGGTGTTTGCCGGTCTCTTTGATATCCCACCACTGCTGTTTTTCAAAGTATAATTGTGATTCTTCTCAAAGAAATTACTATGAGCTAATAAATTCTTGCGTTTCCTGGTGTATGGATTCTCTCCCTTCTCGAGGTCTTTAATAGAGGTAGCAGATGAGGCATCCGCTAGGCTTGTGAAGGACTTTGACTTGCCACTATAAAACTTGGATATGCCTCTCCTGAAATGAAAGAAAACGACACATTGTAAGAAAATTGAGAAGCCAGATGATAACAGTGAAAATGGTGGGTAACATAATATTTATTTCTCAACCAACATATTTGTAAGAAGACAGGTGCCGCATGCTTGTATGTTTATATTTGGTAATCTTGAAGATTCATGTGTTCCAGTTAAAATGATCTCCTTGGGAAAGGCACTGTCAGTGACGCACGAAATTTTCTTCATGCAAACAAAGTCCGTGAAAACATGTAATTGAAAATTGCATATAGAAGTGGGAAACCTGCTAACTGAGAATCAGGCTTCTTAAGCAATAAGCATAATGCTCCTAAACACTTATAACATATAAACTTCTCCTCTTTCTGTTTTAACCTAATTCATACCTTGCTTAAAAGCTCGCAATTACCATATTCAACATTAGAACACAAGTAATGTGGAGCCCAAGTGTGACACTCCAAAAAGTTAGTTCACATTGGGAAAATAAATTGCCTACATAAAGTGGGTAGATTATAAAGGAACTTATGGATGCTAAGTTTCATTTCTTACTATATGAGACTAGGCTTTATAAGTAATTTTAGAGAGCTTCATTTGCAACTTGACTAGTCATTTTGGAGAGACAGCATAAGAGTGACTAACGTTTTTCCTAGGTCGTTACAAATGATATTATAGCAATCTAGTAACGACATGTGGTGTTGAAGCACAGCATGAAGTGGGCCTTGACGAAAACGTCAAAGATTTAAGTGGGAGAGATTGTGACACCCTAGAAAGTTAGTCCCATAGTGGAAAAATGAATTGCCCACATAAAGGGGGTGGATTATAAAAAAGCTCATGGGTAATAAGTTCCACAAACTAGGCTTTATAAATGATTTTAGGAAACTCCAATTGTAACTTGACTAGTACTTTTGGAGTAAGAATACAGACTTGACTAGCGTTTTCCCTGGTTCGTTATAAATAGTATCAAAGAGCAACTTAATAACACCATGTGGCGCTTCAAGCACCGCGTGACATGTGCCTTAACAAGGACAACATATATTTAAGTGGGGGAAATTGTGGCACCCTAAAAGGTTAGTACCGCATAGGACAGATGAATTACCCACATAGTGGATGAATTACAAAGGAGCTAATGGATGCTAAATCTCATATTCGTTCCTTAATAGATGAGATTGGCTTTATAAGTGATTCTACGAAACTCCAATAGCAATTTAGATAGCGTTTTTCCTAGGTCATTATAAAAAAATGTTGAACAACTCATTCTCTTCTATATTGAGTGGAAATATTCAGCGACATGCAGATTGTAATTATCAATACTTACTTGAATAATTGGCAATTAGATAGTCACAATAGCACAAACCTGGAGTTTACATAATGACTCTTATAGGTAATAACTAATATACCATACTGACTTAAAATTGATTTAGTATGCTCCTATCACTTGGTTTAATATGCTCCCAGGATCATAACTCCTAAACATTAATAATCAACTCTTGCCATGTCCTTCATCTATTGTTTTCACAATTCACTTAGCCACTGCACCATTCCCCGCTTTATGCTCCACTTGGTTTTAGGAAAACTAGCTTTCCACCTATTTTACTCCCAAAAATGGGATGAGCTAGTTGAGACAACAGAAAATGAAACCGAACCCACAAATTAATGTTTTAAGACGCATCCCATACCCACAAATTAATGTTTTAAGACACCAAAACTAACAGCTCCCCCGAACAAGTTTTGCAATAATCTCTGGTTGGTTACTGAAAAAGGGAGAAGTAGACAAATCACATGGTGTCCATCTTTCGTTTTTGGGGATTATAAAGACAAGATAAGAAAACAACGGGTAGACAAGAAAAAACAAATACTAACTCCACTTAAATTAAGCCAAAGACATTAAGAGAATTATAGGCCTTATCACTTGCCTCGTGTAATCCAACCAAACAAACCTAATCTATAAGGGCCTGTGTTTATTAACCCAAATACAAAGAGCAAATTAAGTGCATTATGTTCTTCCTTCTATTTTTTTTCGTTTCTTGAGGAAAAATAATGAAATCATAATCAAAATGGACCCATGTCCTTAAAAAGTATAAAGATTAAAAAAAAATTTCGTTTCTTGAGGAGAAATGAAAAAATCAGAATAAAAATGGTAATACCCACGTCCTCGACAATTCTCAAGATTAAAGCTTGATAATAATAATAAGCTAAGTTCCCTAAGCTCTTGATACTCAAAAATACAAACAAACTAATTTCACTTGCAAATTGCAACCAATGAATGATCAAGTAAGGCCCAAAACTAAAACCACACACGCTTATCCAAAAATTCAAAAACTACCAGTTTAAATTGAAATCAAGCCACAACCCACTATAGTAAACGCCAAAGGGTACCCAAAAAACACTCACTTGACCGGCAAAACTTCCTCCAAAGCATCCATGGTATCCAACGGTCCCTTATACGAGCTCTGAACCTCAGTCTCCCCTCCCGACTCATCACCACCGTCCGATGACCCGCCCGACGAGTCACTGTTCCTCCCAACCGACGATGAGCTACAAGAGTCCAAGTCACCCCCTCTCTCCGTCGGGAACCTCGGCGAGTTGTAGATCCGACCACAGGGCATGCCACCGCCGTGGATGAATTTGGACCGTTCGATCGTGATCGACATCGTTCCGAACCAAATAGAGAGTGTCTGTGTGTGTATCTCTTAGTGTGGAATTGAAGTGAGAGAGAGAGCATATAAAGTAGTGGGCTGGTATTAATAGGAAAAAAGCGGCACATGGGTTGGCGATATTTTCGCCATGGTTGATATCAGAGATGGGGGCGGGGGTGGAGAGAGAGGTTTTTATGTATTAAATATCTGAAAAGAGATAACGAAAAGAAAAAGAGAATAAATGAAAGCCTTATCCTGAACGAAGCAAACTCTTTTTTTTTTTTTTTTTTGTAAGAAAACGAAGCAGACTTAAAATATGTTGGAAATGGGATGAGAGCAAAGATCCTTTTCTTTTTTATAATCATCATTATCTGTTTTATCCAATTAGCAAAATAATATATATATATATATCAGGAGGAGGTTTGACTTGACCAATTTCTGCTATCGAATGCAACTCATCTTCTATTGGTTCATTGCAATTTGTTAAAGACTAATCCTACTTAGCTGCTATAAAATTTTCATATAATTGAGATAGTTTAACAATAAAAATCAGCTATCGAAACTAAACAACATTACTCCTTGTTTGATAATTTTTTTCTCTTTTTAAAAGAAAAATATTAACAAACAACCACTAGCGTAAAATAATCAAAATTATTATGTCCCACCAAGTAGTAACATCTAATTTAAGATAGCATAATTTGGAGATGCATCGTAGCTCTATTTAATTCTTTTTTTCTTTTTCATATTGTAAACAATTCTCCTTCTCTCATTCTCTTCCCTTTTTTTTTTTTTTTTTTTTTTTCTGTTTGACCCGATCTTGATCTTTTTTTTTTAGGCTACCACGAGTATGAGCAGAACGGTTTTTTTTTTTTTTTTTTTTCCTCTCTCGCTTTTGCAACTCTCTCACCCGCCATCTCCATAGTCACTATCTCTTCACAATTCTCCTCAAACCTCTTCCCAAATTAATAACGACAACAAAAAGAAAAATCTTATTTAGAATAAAATTAATGAAGAATACCAAAATTGTAAAAAAAAATGGTATTTTTGATGTCACAACAAAGCATAATTATGAATGTCTCTATCTCAACATGAGTCGTTATCAAACATAGTTTTAATTGTTATTTTCATCAAAAGTTTCAAAAAGACATTTTTAGGTGGCAGTTTCTCTCTTTTGGCTTCTGCCCAATAATACTTTCTTCTGAGCCAAGGTAAGTCACAACTCACAACACAAAAGATGTTGGTAACTCTGTTGATTTTACCTTAATCCACTCATTAGGGTGTCTAATCCCATCCAGTTTTGCGTTCAGGTGCGCAGCAGTGTTCTTTTATGGTAGGCCTCGTCAGGGTCTTCAGAGATAGCGACACGTGATCAGTTACTGACGTGTTCGTATCTAACAGAAACACGTGGAGAGCACAAAGTGGGAGTTGGTTGCAGGGGAGCATATGTGTCTATGACACCGAGACCACCTTCCAAAGCTGCTTATTGTAAAGCAGTTTGCGCGTGGGCCCCCCTTGTCACAATTCGGATATGGTTTAGCTCCCATGATCTTTGTCCACTCTCCTCAACACGTCGATATTTGTGTCCGAAAAATATTAGGTGTTCTTCTAATGTATTTTTGGTATTCTTTCAATTGTGACGTGACTATTAAAATTATCGTTGAATTTAAAATTATTATTACTGACTTTAATCTATTGATGATTTTAAAAGTCACATCATAGTTGGAAAGACATAAAAAAAAAACACTAGAAAAATACCTAACGTTTCTCTTGTGTCCGTCCCTGATTTTTTATTTATTTATTTTTCATTCTTTTTGTTTTGGATCGGATGAGATTGCATGGACCATTTTAGCTAAGCCAAACAAAGAACAAGACAAATTGGAAAGTCCTTTTGACAATAAAAACAATTTAGGTGCCATGGATAAGAGTTTTGAACAGTATTTAAAAAAAATAAAAAATAAAAAATCATTTTAATGTATTATAAAAAAATAAAAAAATAAAATAAAATTCAAAGTCTTAATTGTATTCTCAACAAAAATAAATACTAATCATATTTATTATTATTATACTATTCTCGTTCACTAAGGGGTGAAGAGGTAGACGCGAGATCACCTCAATTTGGCAATTTGGTTAGAGTGACAACGTACTCATCTTTGATAGACTATTCACTATTGGGCTAGTCGCTTACCTCACAAACGTGGCGGTGCAATTCTTCTCTCATTCGTCGAAGAATGTGTCAGCTTCTATACCCCTACAAATTAATTGCTTATACACTCTATATATTCTTATGAGAATGTGTGAAAATGGACTATGATAATTGTGATAATAACTTTGGTTAAAAAAGATGCCAACAAGATGATCATGATAACCGATGGTTACAAACTTACAATCATAATTGCACGCGGTAATATGACGATGATGATCATGTTACTCATGTAACCTTATCATAGAGGTGAAAAAAGAAAGAAAGCATATTTCTTCGTAAACGGCATTGTCGTATACAACAGCGCCCGCGCTCTACTCGATTCATAGTATACCGTTTTACCGGTCTATCTCACAACAAAGAGAAAGAAAGAAAGCCCTGGAAGGCTAGAAGCTTCCCCAAAACAAAACGCCGCCGTCCAAAGCCTTACAAAGTGTTCGAGCGGCACAGCGAAGACGAGCACACTGATAAACCTTTACCTCGTAGACTCGTAGTGACTGCGTTTCAGCAGCGAAGCGAAAATGCCCGGCGGCAAGAGATTGGAAATCTACGAGGACTTCGTGAAAGTTCACGGGCTGCTATTGGCGGCGTCGGGGCTTCCTCAGTCGCTGCACTTCCAGCTCTTCCAGAAGCTCTCGTCGGAGACCTTCGACGGCGGGGCCCACTTCCGAATCGAAACCTGCGAAGACGGCCGCCAGAGACGGCTCGTCCTCACCTCGGACTCTATGACCAAGCACTCCCACGTGTTCCTCATCGACCACGCCTGGACATTCCGCCTCTCCGACGCCTACAAACAGGTCCTACTTTTCAACATATTCTCATCATTGCCATTCTCCTCTATCGTATTTTATTTTTAATTTTGTTTTGTTTTGTTTTTAACAGTTGCGGGAAGTTCCAGGATTGGCTGAGAGGATGGCCGCTCTGATGTGTGTAGAGGACACGGAAGAGAGCGAGGAAGCTGTGGACGGAGTTTCGCATCAAAACGGCATCGAACCGGGGGTCTTAGAAACGATTGAAAGCGAAATCAGTAATGCGAAAGAGAAAGGAGAAAACGGCGGCGTTTTGTGGTTGGAGCTTGAGGAGCTTGGCATTGACGATCACACGCTCTTGTCCCTTGATTTATCCAGCAGATTTCCGGTGTGCCAGTTGTGCTTTATTAGCTCTTCTTTTGGCACTTAGAATATATTTCGATATTTATATGTGCTCTGTTTTGGCTATGCGTAACTAGGATTTACTTGCTCTGAGTCTGTTTGGGAACAAGCTTGAGAATGTGGAAATGGTTGCCCGGGAAGTTACTAAATTTGGAAACCTAAGAGCGCTCTGGCTCAACAATAATCCTGTTGTTCAAAATTGGTAATGTTAGCTGATTCTTGGGAAATTGTTATTGTTCTTTTTGGATTTGTAGTGGGGAAATTGTTATTATTCTTACTAGGATAAGGATTCTCATGATATGTTTCATTATGGTTTTGAATAGTGATTTTTGGTTTTGGTTAGAAAGAGTGTTTTGACGGGATGTAAATCTGAAAAATGTTTTGTGTTCTGAATTGTTTGCTAATGATATTAAGAAATATGTATTTTTGTTTTTAAAAACAGAAAAGTATTTTCAAAGCCATTACAAAAGGAGGCCAATTTTCTTAAGATGGTAATCATTTTAAATTAAATGACTCAGATTTTGCTATCTCACTGTTTACTAGTTCTGGAGAGATCCCTTAATTTTTTTCTTAAATCAATTTAGGTCAGTGAATTGTATGTTGAAGTGATAAAGTAGTTAGATTTTAATAACATTGACGCGGAGTTATCTTCTGTCTCTCTATCTCTAGTGGGGATCAACTGGCGGATATAGTTCTTCGAGGGTTGCCGAAACTTGAAATCTACAACTCACGTTTCACTGCCAATTTTGGTGAGTGGGCATTGGGCTTCTGTGGAGGGGTGTATGATAAGGATAATGCAGGCAATGTCCTTGGTGGTGACTATCCATTGGAGAGTGTGACCTCTATTGACATTTCAAATAGATGTATTCACAATTTGATCAATAAGGTTTGAGCATTATCTATTTGTGTTTCGTATTTTCTTCATGTAGATTTTTGGGTGTTTATATGATGTATTTTATTGGCAGAGTTATTTTTTGTTATTCGCTATTAAGTAGATAAGAGCTTCAAAATCTGGTACATTGCAGTGGGGTTGCCTCATACTTACTCTGCTGGCATAGTTTTGATATTTGGTTGCTAATTTAAAGAAAAAAGAACGAAGTTTGATTTTTTGGATTTCAGATGTATAGTTTTAGATGATAAATTCGTCAAAATAGTATTCTCATTGCTGATCTCTTTCTAGTTCCCCTTTTTTTTCAGGCTTTTTCACCTGTTTTGTTGCCATCTCTATCGTACTTGAATCTTCGGGGGAATCCGTTGGAACAGAATTCAGTTGGTGACTTGTTGGAAGTCCTGAAGGGATTTCCATGCTTACAGTCTCTGGAGGTAGTTTTGTTTGATATAGCCACAATGGTCTATGATGTGGAGACACTTTTGTTGAAGAAGGCATTGGAAAATTTGTGGGTCTTTAGAAGTTAAATCATTTTGCAGGTGGATATTCCTGGGCCCCTTGGAGAAAGTGCCGTTGAGATTCTTGAATCTCTTCCGAGGCTTTCTGAACTGAATGGTGTCAATGCATCAAAGATATTAGAAACTGGAAAGCATGTGATTGATTCAATTCTTCAGCCACATCTTCCTGAGTGGACTGCTGAGGAGCCTCTTGCTGATCGTATTATAAATGCTATGTGGCTGTATTTGATGACATATAGACTTGCAGATGAGGAAAAGATTGATGAAACTTCCGTATGGTAGGGATTTAAGGACCTCTGTATGGTATGCATTAAGGATTGATAAAAAATTTGCTTTGTAGTCAATTGATACTTTTCTGAAGCGATCAATGCTTTGTTTGGATTTCTTTGTAGGTATGCGATGGATGAACTAGGTTCAGCATTGAGGCCCAGTGATGAGCCAAATTTCAGGGTGGCTCCTTTTCTCTACATGCCAGAGGGAAATCTGGCATCAGCTGTGAGGTTATCTTTTTTATCTTTCTTCATGTCACTTCGCGGATTTGTTGCAGATATTACTTTTGTCATTCTGTAGACAAATTTCACGTTTTATCTTTGCAAGATTCTCTATGTTTGATTATGTACTGAAATATTTAAAATTACAAGTTACATGTTCTAATTCTTGATTCATCCATTTAATTAATTAAGCACCTTTATGATCCGTGTGCTTTTGGTGTAAATAAATGCATGTGGGACTGTTTTATGTTTTTTGTTTTGATGCTGCTTTGCCTTTGTTGTAAATCCAATGGTACTAGCAAAATTATCGACATTAATAATTCCTGTTTTCCCTATTTTCAGCTTTTCTATACTATGGCCAACCCAGAATGCTGAAAAAGGAGATGAGTGCACTCGTGATTTTCTTTTTGGTATTGGGGAGGACAAACAACGTTCTGCCAGACTTTCAGCTTGGTTCCACACGCCAGAGAATTATTTTATTCAAGTATTATCTCCCATTTCTATTTTAACGTGTGACTCACTGTTATTATCCATTTAATTTGTGTCTTGTTGCTCAGTTTGAAGCTACATCTATCCTTTTAGGAGTACAAGAAATACTGTCAAAACTTGGAATCGAAAAGTTTGATTTCTCCACCCATACAGTCTTCTACAACTAGAAGTATACATCATACTGATGGACCTGCTTTACGTGTTTACACTGATATACCTCATGTTGAAGAGTTTTTGAAACGTCCAGAATTTGTCATCAGTATGTCTTCTGTTTCATTGCTTTCAATTCTCCTTTATATTTGACTTTCATTTAATATATTTATTTTCTTCGATAGTTTTGTTTTAATGTTGTAATATGCCAATAGCTACTTATCAAAAAAAAATGTTGTAATATGCCAATAGCATTTTCTGTAAATTAATTAGATACTTATGCATCTGCAAGATGTTGCTAAGGATATGGTGTATATTGCCAGCTTCATAACTGTCATCTGTGTTTTAGTCTCCCACACTAATAAGCAAAACTTTGGTGTATGCATTTTGTGTGGTGGTCTTGGTTGAATATACTTTATTTCATATTTGTCATTTTTATTGTCCTTTTCAATTATGCTTTTTTCTGCTCTGAAAGTTTTCTTTTGTGATTTGTTTTGCTTACAGCATCTGAACCAAAGGATGCCGATATTATATGGACTGGCACGCAGGTAGATGAGGATATGAAGAAGGCTGCCAGAATAACAGATCAGCAATACATAAACCAATTTCCTTTTGAGGCTTGTCTTGTCATGAAACATCATTTGGCAGAGACTGTTAAGAAGGTTAGGAAAGCAAACTCACTCTGCATGTAAATGCTAGCGTTTAAAAGAGACACTCTTTTAAACAAAGAGGCTTTTTTGAGTTCTTTCCATCATTATTGTCAAATTTAAGAGCATACTTAACTTTTGAAGAATGAGTTTTCACTAAATGGCATGCTTGGATAATCAAAAGTCAGAAGGAAGATCTGGTTCTTTTCTTTCTTTCTTTCTTTCTCTCTGCAAGAAAAATATTAACTTTGAATTTTTTTTCTTCTTCTTTCCAACAGGCACATGGATCTCCTGAATGGTTGCAGCCGACTTATAATCTTGAAACTCAATTATCTCAACTTATTGGTGACTATTATGCACGCAGAAGAGATGGGCTTAACAATCTATGGATCTTAAAACCTTGGAACATGGCACGAACTATTGATACAACTGTCACTGATAATTTAACCGCTATCATTCGTCTCATGGAGACTGGTCCTAAAATATGCCAAAAGTATATTGAGCACCCAGCTTTGTTTAACGGGAAGAAGTTTGATCTTCGTTATATAGTACTGGTTCGGAGTGTGAACCCTTTAGAAATATTCCTTTCCGATGTGTTCTGGGTATGCACTTCTTTCTTTGGTGTAATACTTCATAGATGCCTATATGATATGACCCTTTGTTTTTACTATCTAATGATGAATGAAGAACATTTTTTGTGGCGTATTTCGGACTGCATTTAAGATATCAATATTAAGGTGGTTCTTTCATTTTCATTTTCAGGTTAGATTGGCAAACAACCCATATTCTTTGGAGAAGCACAGTTTTTTCGAATACGAGACTCACTTTACTGTTATGGTATGTTCTTAGCACCATGTTTAGGAACCAGACCCTGTATAAAATTTCTGGTTACCATATGATTATGGACACCCACCATGGGATTTAACCCGAAGTCTGTGTGAAGGGGAACCTAATCAATTTTCAGCATTCATTAGGAAATCAAGTTTCTGCACTTAAATTCATGCTTTAAGTTTGTTCTATGACCACTTTTTTGGCTTCCAGAACTATCGTGGGAGATTCAGTCACAAGCATACGCCAGAGTTTGTGACAGAATTTGAACAGGAACATCAAGGTGAGGTTTGCTTATCAGTTAACAGTTATTATGCTTGCCTTCCCAAGTGAATGGGCTTTTCGAACTTGCAGCAAATCATTGGTTTTCTCATAAAAACTCTGAAGTGAAAATTCCAATTGTTGTTGCAGTTAAATGGTTGGAGATCCATCAGAGAGTGAGAAAAATGATACGATCAGTCTTCGATTCAGCTACTGCAGTACATCCGGAGATGCATAGCCCTAGATCGAGGGCTATTTATGGTGTGGATGTCATGCTCGATAGAAGTTTCCAGCCAAAGTTGTTGGAGGTTTGTACCTTGAAATTTGAATGCCAGCTTCTGTTATGTGAGATGATGTTCACCGATAGGAATATTCTAATCTTCACGCTCATTTATCACATCCAAGTAACGCCAACTGACATGACATGTTTTAATTGTTTTTCCATGTTAGCCATTTAAAAAAGAAAAAAAACATGTCATGTCATGTCATCAGCCAATGTGACATAGATGTGATAAATGGTGTGAAGAAAAGTATTACTCTCTCCTATATTATCTATTCATCAATTGGGTTTGGATTGGGTCTAATTCTAGTTAAAACCAGACACAAGGATAGGAACGTGTCGCATAACAGGATCAAGGAAAACGTGTTTCAATCCCAACTGATCTAATCGTTAACTGAGCCTTGATCCAAGCCAAATCCTCATCTCAGTTGGTGCTTTCTTTCACGTTTTGGGTAGTTTCTATTCAATGCACTTCGCTAAATGATACACCCACGTTGTTTGTTATGTAGGTTACTTACTGTCCTGACTGTACAAGAGCATGCAAGTATGATACAGAATCTATATTTGGAGGGGGAGGAGTTGTTAAAGGTCGTGATTTCTTTAATGATGTGTTTGGTTGTCTCTTTTTGAATGAAACAACTCATGTCAGCCCATTGTAATTTGAACAATAGAGAATAATCTCAATTAGTGCTGGTTTGCCCATGATAGACATCTATGGCAAATTATGCCCATGATCTTCTAATTGACTTCCAGCAAGTTTCCATAATTTTCTGGATTCCTTCTTGCTCTCGGTTATGCCCATGGTTAAATTAGCTAAATTTATTTTCTGGGTGAACGTGTTGGATACAAATTTGATCATTCCATCGACCGTTAAAAAACTAGTAGATTTTTTTTTTTTTTTTTTTTTTTAATCACGTGTATAAAAAAGTCGCATAAAGATGTATAGTGTTCTCTCATATGCATTTTTAGTTTTTTACTATATCAGCATATTTTTCAAAAATTCAAAAAAGAAAAGAAAATGAAGGAGGTGGTGGAGGGGAAAAATTCCCTCCGCAAGTGATGGTAAAGGTTCTTATGCAACCCACCCGCATCCTTGAAGAGGTGGCCCACTAGGTACACCCACCCAGTGGAGATGAGGGAACCCCATGCGACCCATCCTCTTTAAGTGCTGGGGTGAGTTGCGAGGAACTCCCCAACCTTGTGGCCATCTTCATAAGGCGAGAGAACACATTTCCACATAGGCGGTAGCGAGGATGGACTCCCCCAAAAATGATTGTGAGTGTGGGGTCCATTACAACTCACCCTAGCACAGGAGAGGGTGGGTCACAGGGGAAGCACCCCACCTCCTCAGTAGTTATGAAGGTAGAAAAGTCCCTCGCAACCCATCCTTGAACGGGAAAAGAAGGGTTGCAAAGAACTCTCTCACCCTCCCAACCACCTCCACAAGGTGGAGGTTTTCTGTGAAGCACCTCTACAAGGGTAGGGATGAGTCGACAAAGGACCCCACCGCCACCCACAAAAGGTAGTTTAGTTTCCCCATTGCCACCCCATTTTTTTTTTTTTTTTTTCAAAAAATATGCTAATACGTAGGGGTGTAAACGAGCCGAGCTTGAGCGAGCTTCCCTTGTTCAAGCTTGGCTCGTTTAAATTTTACTCGAGCTCAAGGGCAAGCCAAAAAAATCGAGCTCGAGCTAATAATAAGTCGAGCCGAGCTAGCTCGCGAGCTGGCTCTTATATTTAATGTTTTTGTTTTTTTTAAAAAATTTTAACTTCAAGTACTCTTAAACGGTTTAAGAAGTTAGTTTGCATATGAGTATTTGCTTAGCCTGGCTAGTCGAGTATGAAGCCTGAGTCAATACAGCAAGGCATTTGGTTTCAAAGAGAGAGAATATGCATCATTTTATAGATAAGCAAACTTGGAGATTGATGTTTTCTTAACAATGTGGGACAAGTTAACAGGTTGCATTCAGACTGCATTGGGACAACGCCCCCTACAAAAAAAATATTTTTTTAACGTCTCTCTCTCAATCCCCCTCACTAGTCACAACGGATCTTCCACCTGAACTCTCATTTCCCACCCTCTCACTCTCACTCACCAGACATGTAGTGATAGTATTTGGGTCTGTTTGATTCATTAATAGTTTATGCCTTTCGCAATCTCCCTCAATAGTTTCTGCTTGATTCTTCTTCCTTTCGTTTGGATCTGCTCTAATTGAATCGATGTTTTTTTAATGATTGCTCTCTCTCTCTTTCATCACGAATGGTCTATAATTTTTCATTCTCTAACGCTTAAATATAAATGCAATTTTAAGGTTTTAATAATTATGGGATTTATAATTAATTATCTATTACTTAGTTTATATATATATATACACTCGAGCTTATACGAGCTGTTCACGAGCTTAGCCGAGTCGAGCCGAGCTTGTTTCGTTTAATATTCGAGCCAGGATTTGTGTTCATGAAGTGCTTCATTTAATATTCGAGTCGAGCACGAGCCGAGCTTATGCGAGCCGAGCCCGAGCTTGCTCGCGAGACGCTTCGCTCACTTAACAACCCTACTAATACGTACACGTGACAATATTTTATCGGTCTTGCATGACTTTTTGGTACACATGATAAACATTTCATTAGTTTTTTTAACAGTAGATGTACGGAAAGATTATTTTGAGATCAATGACAATCACAGACTAAAGTTATCACTTTTGAAAATGGTCACAAAGATTATTACACTCCACTCTCACAATTTTCATGATTATGTGACACACTTGGATGGTGAAATGGAGAGGATTCTATTTATAGTTCAAATTTTGTTTTGTTATATTCAACGATGTACATAACAGCATGATGCAACTTTGATCATTAAAAATTTTAAATGACACTAACATGTTTACCATGCGATAACATATACCCCGTTGAGTAATGCTAGATAACATTATTTTAATCATATAATGGTTCAGTTGATATGACACTTCAACTCAACCATTTGATCTTTTATTATTGTTATTGAATAAGAATTAATCCGAGAGTTAGTTGAGAGTGTCACATCAACCTAATTAAATGAATGTTAAATAAAATTATAGTATCTAGCATTTCTCATATACCATTATATCTGTAAAATCTAATGTGAACCATGATAGAGACCATTTCCATTTCACTCTTAATAATTTAACAATAAAACTATAAGTGCAAACAGTGGATGGAATAAAGGGTCAAATAGATTCTAATCCTCAAGACTCCTACGATTTTCACAATCATTGGTACGTAGAAACGTTTTCAATAAGATTGACAATAGGACTACAGAAATGATCAGAACGTAGCGAATGTTCACAACTCACAAGTCTGATGATGCTAACTCCCACGATTTTCTCTAGTTTTTCAATTGGCTACCAAAAGACAGACCCAATGTTCATGCACCATACATTTTCCAAAAAATTGTAACACTTAGACTTGGCGAGAAAAATCAAGAATCGAATTATACTTGCTTTCTTGAATAAAGGAAAAAGGAAAAAACTGAACTGCCCTTACCGGTGCATAACATAGGTATTTTACAAGTCTCGATGAAGCCTCCATGGCCAAGGGGCCATTCGAAGACGGAAAAAAATGCTGCTTCACAAACAGATACATACATTCAGCCATCTACACCTGTCTATGCTTAACATTCTCCTTCAGTCGACGCTTATTGAACTCTCTTTCTTCTTTTTCCTTTGTTTACCCTCTATCAATTCAACCTAGAAAAGGAATAAGACTGACAAAAGCATTACAGAATAGTAAAAAGGGTCAGCATATATGCATATATCTGGGGAGTGTGACTATGCTCCACGGTGCTCAGAAGAGTCTGCTGATGCATTTGAGTGATTTTTCAGTGTTGCAATCTTCTTTTGCAGTTCAAGAGTTGACATTCGTTCAGCCTCCAATGCTCGCTCAAGCTTTTAATATTATCAAATTTTGAGATTGAATCAGCAAGATATTCCATACCAAATTAAGTGAAACCCAGAGTTGGGTTTGATAATCTTTCACCAATTAGCTGAAAGAACAGATGAGAAAATACCTTTGCTGCTCGGGAACTCCATTCTCCTAAAATAGCTCTTAGTCTTTCATTCTCTTCTACATACTGTTGAATATTACCCCACAAAAAAATTCAAATTCAAATTCAAATGAAGCTTAAAAGTTCAAAAATCTTAATAGATAGGAGATGCTAACCATGACACAAATCACATAAGCATGTAACTGATATAATAAAGAGTTTCAGGTCTTCGACAATTATAATACAAATACGTAATATGGAAGATTAGACGCAACACACTAGTTCTTGCCTGATTATTGGTAGTTCGAACACGCTGTATCTCAGCATCCCTCTCAGCTATCAAAGAACGAGCAAGCCTTAGCTCAGACTGCAGTTGATTCACCTGCAACTTAAGTCCCTTTCAGCATCCATTTCAAGTGCAAGAATATAAGGTGGATTTTTGTCAAATTCTATATTCTATTTGCTTAATGGAACTTTCAATGTCTACAGATGAACAAATCATGTCCAAGTGTCCAGGGGCAGAGAAAAAGTTCTGATCATATTCAAGTTCATTGACTAACAAGTTTTAGTACTCCTGTACACCTTTGTTTCAAAGAATTAAGTTCAACCACTCCAAGTTACCCTTACTCAAAAATGCGATTACATCTTTGACACTGATAATAACCTCTGCCACAAAGACATCAACAAATATATCAAGATTTCATCTCATTCATCCTTCAACTTAAAAGGAAGATGTAGAAACTTTCTTTTGCTGTTTGGTTTACCTCTCTGAGGGACTTTCTACTAGTGTTACGATATGTCATTGAATTTGAACTAGAAATGATTGCTCCTAGCAGTGAGTTTGGAAAGGACAAATTTCCCCCTAATAGTGATATGTAGCATGTCCAAAATTTAAACTCATGAAATATTCAAAGTTGATATGCCCTAGATATAGTTCGCCTATTAGAGCCAAAACAATGACATTTCCCTTTTTTTTTTTTCTCTCTCTTTTTTTCCATAAGTCACAAATAATTAACATATATGGTAACCATCATAACCTGCCCCTTGTTTCCCTGGATAGAATTAATGAATTCATTCAAACAGAGCAGCACATCACCATGCATGAAAAAATAATAGGCTTGTCATCCTGTAAAAAAGAAAATTGAAACATTGTGCCTTTTACTACCCGAAGGCAGAAGTTCAATAGTAACAACATGCACATTATACATTCCATTTTTAGTGGATATCAACTGTAAGCACCAAGCAATTGATGCAACGCTAAAATCAAAACCATCATGAGGGATGACCATTTGGAGAAGTCTAACATGAACAAGTGGGAAAGATCAACCAGGTATTACCTCCGCACTAAGTGTCCGTAATTCCTGATCACGAGCTGCTAACATGTGGGCAAGATCAACCTGCATGTGGAGCCATTAGTAACCATTCTTACAAGACACCATTCCTCAACTAACCATTCCCCTTTTAACTACTAGTTAAAGGGATGAATTGAAAGGGACATATCAAACAATAATGAAATTGTTTATTCTTACATGTCATTTCGATATTGCATCAATTCCTTCAAATAGACACCTAAAAGAGGCTACTAAAGTTACTCTTCCTGGCCATCATAAATCATGTTTTTTCCAAAATGCTCCCTGAACACCAATTAGTTACAAGCCTTTGCACACATGAATACTGAGTTAACAAGATTCCCATAATTATAGCTCATTCTTTTCGCCATCCTTGAGGTGTTAAAATTGACCGTCATGATCTACTATCATGCCTATAGAACTCTCCTTGAAACAAAGACATTCAGATTGCTCTTATTTGACAGAATACAGGAAAATCATCTCTAAGAGGTTAAATATTTAACATCTCCCATGGCCAAACAATGCCATAATGGTAGTTTTGACTCACTTCAGTCACAATGACACACGAACATGTACACATTTAGGCATCCTTCATTAAATAATATCTTATAGTTGCATAGTTCTACGGATAAAAGAATATTAATTTACGATGACAATCACCTGAGGTGTGCTTCCATCACTAGACCGTTCATATTTACTTAAGGACTCTTGCAATCGCAGAATCTGCACAATCACATGTTTGGAAATTAATAACAATATACATACCCACACACCCACCATCCCAACACACATTTATATATGAATTCTTGTATTAACATGTGTATTAATGAGTGGAATTTTTAATGAAAGATAGAGCAGCTAAACACCGACAGATTGAACTGAACACCAGCAAAGGTAAATTTCAAATTGCCATGTACCTCCTCACTCAAAAAATGAAGGTTTTCACGCTGATATTGCAACAAAGCCATTTGCTCATCCGAGAGC
The DNA here is from genome assembly GCF_965113065.1 of Corylus avellana. Lineage (NCBI taxonomy): Eukaryota > Viridiplantae > Streptophyta > Magnoliopsida > Fagales > Betulaceae > Corylus > Corylus avellana. Next base: position 558,276 of record NC_142500.1, on the reverse strand, counting down.
CGACCACCTTCATGATACCTGTTTTGCCAAACAAGTCACATTATGGCATCACATATTGCATTGTATATGCCCAAGTAATAGATGTTTGTGCGCATGTGTATGTGTGAGAGAGTATTGTAGTGCTATAATAAGGGAATATAAACTCTGCCTGTCTATCCTGTAGCATTGATCTTACAACACACATTAAATGATGCATCATTATTCAAAATAAAGTTGAATATTCTCAGGACGAGATTGTCTCCCATTCTTAAAAAGCGTGAATGCAGACAACACATTAATAATGACTACATTATTACCTCAAACCTTCCAAAGAACTTGATGGTTGAAGTGGAGAATATAGTGACTTTAAGACATCAGGCTGAGAATTCAATGAATTGTACTGGTGTACATAACCTGCAAGCCCCAAAACACACATGGCAAAGAGTTAAGGGAGATACAACATGAATCTACAAGCTCATATTCAATCAGTAGGTGCCTGGCAGAGCGTCTTGTTTGGGCAAGATATCAATAGGCTCAGAATTAGCCAGACAGGTGTAACACAAAGAAAACTTTTCATACTTTTTGGCAATATATAATGTTACAGCATGAAAGATTTTTTCATGATGAAAGCCTAGGGCATAACAGAAAATTGGAATCTTAAATATTCTCCAAAAGAAAATCATGCTTTTCTCTTGGACAAACTAGAAACATTTTGTGCAGTTGGAATGAAATAAAAACTAAAATTGAGTCATGTTTATCTCAACAACCTTATCAGAGGTTTTCATAATTTGTCTTAAGAGTAGAATATGGACATGGACAGATAGCACATATACCAGCTAGTGAAAGAGATCATAAGAGCACAGTTATGCATATTTTATTTATTAATGCCCATTGAAAAGGAAATTAGAGCCCATAGGTTAGAGCAACTCTTTAAACTCATTACGAGCAGACACATTGGATTCAATAAATTCTTTTCTATAACCTTGAATACAAATATTAAAAGAAGAGTAGCACTTCCCATCCCAACCCTTTATTAAGAAGGGATTCAATAACAGGCCTCTAGCATGACAACAAAAAGACTTTAGCAGCTAAGCCAGCATAAAAACAATTCACAGATACTTCCAAATCAACTATCACAAACGCACTACATCAATTCAAATCCCCAAAACCTCCATAGAATGTGAAAACTCACCAATATAGACACTCATAAAAGATCCAGCACATATTGCTTCAATTACCATAATAATCCTGCAGATTAATGTGAGACCAAGATTTTATCAGCAGTACATAGTTTGACAAAGAAACAATCAATATTCAATTGTGTACTAAACGAGGATAACATTCAGAGAAGTAGCATTCATACTCAACTTATTAACTAAAACCTACACAACAGACAGGGCATGAAGTTATCCATAATCAACAGTATCATGACCTGACAATCAATATAAATCTTAAAACTGGAGAATGTAAAATTAGGGGACTTAAATCTCAATATTGATCATGATATATCTCACATCAGTTCCATTAAAGCTATGTAGCAGAGGTAGAATATTACTTGGGTACTTGTCGAAACACATCCAATACTTCATGAATGCATTCAAAATTTAAAAATGATATTTTTAAGATTGAAGCAATATGTCTAGCAAACGAAATGTCTATCCTCACACTCATAAGTAGATGGTATGTGTACCTCAGCATTGTTGAGATGGAAAGAATACTGATGTGGGGTTTCCATACCATGATTAGTAGCATTGCAGCAGTTCCTAGCATTTAGCCAAAATATTTTAAATAACAATAATATTTTTGACGACAGGGAACCCCTCAAATTGGAAGACATAAAAGCATGAGAAGAGGTAACACCAAATTTTACCAGAATCAGGAAACTATCTTCATAATCAGGCCCTGATGAAGATTGAGTACTTATCAACTCAATTCAACAATCTTCATCCAGAACCATATATATTCTTTTACATTCAAAGAAAAAAAAAACACAAACACACATGTATACATACCATATGCAGTAATGGCAAAAGGTAGGCGAACAATATGCTTCAACTTCTGGCTGAAACTATAATAACCCTACAAGACAATGTGCATGTTATGGTTTTTAAACCAAATAGCATGTTTGGAAAAGAAAGAAAAAAACGAATTGACATCCCATCACCACTGCACAAGATAGAAATATTAATGGATCTTAATAGCTAAATCCTCTCTTTTCAGTTACTAAGCAAATAGCCAAATCCTTTTGGTAAGTTCACCACTACCTATCTGGAAATGTGATTTTGTGGGTAGGGCACAGATCCATCCCCAGTACAGAGACTAATGGTCTAAAGATCACTTCTTTTTTTTTTTTTACCAATTCAACTCATAGTTTCAATTCAAAAGGCAGTTCTTTTCAACGTGGGCAGCAAGTGATTGTGTATGTGAGAGAGAGGACCCTCACCAAAAAGCAAGAGACATTGGAAAATAGACATTCAACCAGGTAAATAATAAAGATCACCTGCAAGCGTATTTTCTGGACTTGGTAAACCAGATATTGCTGAAAGATGCCTGAAACATTGACATATATGATCATTATTGGATCAACTCCCTATAATAGCAGCAAGACATTCCATTCTAAGCTAAGCTACAAGCAATAGTAACACCCAAAAAAAAAAAAGAACTAATGATGTACAACACAGTTGAAATGGTGGATGTATAGTCAAGCACCAAAAAAGTAAAAATAGAATTACCAGACAACTAGACATCCTAGCTATATCACATTCCCATAATTTGGTTCCATAAACCGAACTTCAGCCAACATTCTAATAGCCCGTGTAGAATGATTAAAAAATGGACCATGTATAATATGTTTTAGGTATGCCTCATCCCCCAAATACATAAGGAAATGGATTCATTACAAACAAAGCTCAAAGATAAAACGCACTATTCGAACATGACACTTTTCATGAAAAATGCATGTTTAAAAAGAAGCATATTTAACTAAAGGGCAGAAAGAAAAACCTGTGACTAGTAAAAGAACAACACTGCAACTGCAAAGCAACGCTGAGACCAAGCTCTTTATGGGACGGAATATCCATGGAGCTCCCACGGCCAACACAGCGTAACCTACCTAAAGTTGATGAACAATCAGCAATGTCCAGTCAGCACAAAACCGACTTCGTTTTTGCCATAAAGCAGGGTTTCAAAGCTACTTGCCAAGAAAAAACAGTAGAAAATACTCCCAAAAATGCTTCTGGATTTGCGGTTACCGAGTAGAGGAGCCTCATGCAGTATATCCAGAAACCTAAAATTACACCAAGTAATAAAAAGAATTAACTTTCTTTTCATGAGAAATATTTTCCTATAGAACTACTTATCAAAAAAAACTCCTATAAAAATTTCTCGCCAACGAAACGCGACCTAGATAGTGATTCGCAGACTTTGCTAGCACTAGCAAGCAAAACTAGAAAATGTTATTAAAAGAAGAAAAAAAAAATTAGGAATCCTACCATTTCTATAACAGAAAGAAACACACAGATTTTAACCATCAGTGAAAATATATATTTTTTTTTCATGAGAAATATTTTCCAGTAAAACTTTCTTGACAACTAAACGCGACCTAACTAGTAATTGTAAGAAATGGATAATTCCCTCCATGATCACCGTGGATCGCAGACTTTGGCATCGCTTGAATGCCAAAACTAGCAAATGTTATTCACAAATTCAGGAATTGTACCATTTCTATAACAGAAAGAAAATTGAACTCTAACTGAAAAAGTGAAATTGATCAGGTGAAAAAATTTTGAGCTTTAAAGAAGAGCTTACATGGCGTTATCTTCGTGAGATGTTGAAGGTAAGGAAGCGTGTCTCTCTGTCGCCATCATCAAGCGGTGAGACAATTGGTTGAAATGTCATGCGGTGCGGTGTCGTTTCGCCAATGGTTGCTTTGATTGTCACAGAGCTGTGAGCTTGATGACGATGCCGATCTTCTTCTCCGGTTTTTCTTCCTTTTTTGGGGGGCTGAGATACTCTTTTCAATCTTTTGCATTGAAACAGCAGATAGTCGCGAGATGGAGCTTAACGTTGCAGGTCAACCCAAGCCCGTTGGTAGCCGAAATGTTGGAGGCCCATTTTGCGGTTAATAATTTGTAATCTCGGCTCAAACCGCCCCTTTTTTTTTTCTTATTCTTTTTTTTTAACGAAATAACAATCAAATGAAGAAAAATGCTATGTACAATGCCAAAGATATACTTTGGAATCTTCACAAATCAAACATTATCTATGACATATACAATAGCATTTCAGGCTATTATAAGACAACATCTATGACAAGTCACCATCTCAATTAGTTTCAGGTCTACAGCAAATTCTGACGAATTACGTCTCTATTCGCTGCCAGGTTCTTGATTCCCTAACTTTTTTTTTAACTCCTCTACTAGTGCTTTATCAATCGTAATCTCCTTCCCTACCTTTATCATAGTGACAATTATTCTTTATGCTTGATAACTCCTCCATCATCAGTTTATGGTTTGCTTCCATAAAATGAACCATAAGAAAACAATAGACCAACTGGAAACCAATTCCATTTTAAACCACGAAATGCTAGGTTACCATTTTGGTTATAGGTGTAACTAGCTTGCTATTAAGGATATGGCAGAATTATTTTTAAGGATTCATGAAAACAAAACCTAATAAAATGAATAAAACTTCACCTTATAGATCGGTTCTAAAAGTTGATATAGAGAGAATATATTCTTATTAAAAATACACGAAAAATACAATAACAAAAACCCAACACCATCACGTGTTCCCCACGCCATCACCGGCCAGCCACGCGCCGCTAAAAAGCACCTCGAGGAACATTGACACATGCGTCATGATCGATCTAAGATGAAGGTGGAAAAAGGGAGGGGAAAGAGAGAAAGGAGAAAAGTGGCGGGAAGGAGGGAGTCGTAACTCCCTCCCCTCCTACTATGCTCTCAACTCCAAACCTTTTTTTTTCACTTGGGTAAGATTGTTGGGTTTATCCATATAATTTAGGTTGGTTTTTTTTATTTTTTTAATGACATCATTTTTCATTAGAAAAAAATAATAATTTTTTTTGTTCGGAGTTTAGGTTGTATGAAAAATGAGCAACAAGTAACAACGACTTTCGATAACCACGGTAGAGGTGCGGCAAACTCCAACGATGGTTCAGTAAACTTTTGTAAAAGTCTAGCAGCTTTTTGTTTTTGATCTAGCGATTTGAAAAGAAGAAGTTTAAATTCGAAAAATTATTTACAATTTTAAAAAATAAAAACTATTTTATGGAAATAAAAGAAAGTTTTTTGGTCAACTAAAAATATTATCGATTTGACCACAATTTTTGGTCTTACCAAATACCAAAAATAAAGATAATATTTTACATCGAAATAAACTGAGTCTTTAAAAAATTATGGTTCAATTGTTAAAATTGCAATTTGAAGCTGTGATCCCTAAAGATCATGTATTGACTAGGTTTTTGCCTTTAACTTTAGCTATTTCTTAAGAGAATTTTTTTTTGTTTTTTTTTTTTTTAAAAAAAGAATTTTAAGGTAAAAACTCTTAACTATTATTTTTAATTTAGCTAATAAGAGTAATGTTATATACTACACTTTTATCTTACCCTAATTTTATTGGGATGATAAACACTGTTACATTAGCCAAATGTGTTAAGGTTATAATATATAACACTACTCATTTAATATACTACACCATATTTTACTAAATTGATTAGGTAATGGTTATAACCTTTTGATTTTTTTTTTTTTTTGTTAATAATAGTTGATTTAAAGGCCGATGGTATTACCACGTAAACCCAATGAAATGTGAGTGTAGTATGTAGCGTTACTATTTTTAAATTGTAATCAAAATAATGTTATAGACTATACTACTATCCCACTATGCTAGCGTGACATTACAATTCACCTTTATATTTGTCTTTGTTATATATATATATATAAAATAAATTGACAATGTGACATATATAACACCATACGTATAATAAATGTTGTCAATTTAATGATTGAAGTCTTGGTACATTAGTCACAGTATTTATCATTTTTAAATGCTCAGTAAAATATAATAAGAGTAAAGTGGGAAATATTGGGTTGATAAAAATCATAAATATTGAGGTAATAAAATGTTAATTTTTCAAAAATAAGATTTAAATAAGTATGTTTATTTATAGGAAAGGAAATACAAGTCCGGCTGAGCGGGCTTCGTATATGGGGTTGAAACTCGTATTCGCGGCCCAAGAGCCCCCCGGCTGAGCCCTTCCGCTCTATTGGTCACAAGCTTGGATAATCTTCCTTGGCGGGGCGGTGACAAAAATCCCAAAGCCGCTGAAAACCCTAATGCCCTCACCATCACAGCATTTCCTCTTGGAGTCATCAATCATGTATACGAAACGGATCGGACTTTGCTTGGCTTCCCAAATCTGAAACCATCGAGTTTCAGTGCCATGATTCTCCATATCTGCTCAAAGTGCTTCTCTTAGTTTTATCTTATATGCCTCACCTCACTCTGATCTGTCTCACTTACCATCCCCATGAAGAATAGGGACTCAAAGCAAAAACCCAGTTGGAATTCTGGTCATAACCATAAGAGAATTGTGATTGAGAATATCTGTGAACCTAGAGCTGAGCCTAGTGATGGCGCGGCGTTGCAGATGACCCTCTTATTCTTCACAACCCGTACCCATTGGGTTCGAGCCTCCAAGGTCGCCACTGCCCATTTCCATAGTCTCGCCCACGGAGGATCTTGGTCCAGGCCTTTCAATGACAAAGAGGTAATCTTAAACCGAAACTCTGAGGCTTGGTTTGTTAAGGTTGTTTGTACTCTATTTGTTCGTTCGCATTTGTCAGATACTTGTTTGGGTCATTTGAGGAAGAACTTGACCCCGTTGATTGCGTTTGAGGTTGTTAGACGGTTAAACAATCCAAAATTGGGCTTGAAGTTCTTTGAGTTCAGTAGGGAGAGTTTGAGTGTCAGTCATTCTTTCAACACCTACAATTTGCTTATGAGGTCCCTATGTCAAATGGGTCTTTACGATTCCGCGAAAATGGTATTTGATTGCATGAGGAGTGATGGGCATTTGCCTGATAGTTCGGTTGTTGGATTTTTGGTATCGTCGTATGCACAAGTGGGAAAGTTTGATCTTGCCAAAAAATTGCTTGCTGAGGTTCAGTTTGATGAGATTGGATTAAGTTCTTTTGTGTATAATAAGTTATTGGACGAGTTGGTCAAGAGGAATCTAGTTGACGAGGCCGTTTGCTTATTTAGAGAGCATATGGGATCATATTCTCATCTGGATACTTGCACTTTCAATATTCTTATTAGAGGTTTGTGCAGAATAGGAGGAGTTGATAGGGCTTTTGTGTTTTTTAATGACATGGGGAGTTTTGGTTGTTCTCCTGATGTTGTTACCTACAACACTCTTATAAATGGATTATGTAGGGTCAATGAGGTAAATAGAGGGCATGAATTATTGAAGGAGGTTAAATCAAGAAGTGAGCTTAAACCGAATGTTGTAACTTATACATCGGTAATATCAGGGTTTTGCAAGTTGGGTAAGATGGATGAGGCCTCTGTTCTTTTTGATGAGATGGTTAATTCAGGAATAAAACCAACTGCAATCACTTTTAATATTCTCATTGATGGCTTTGGTAAGGCGGGCAATGTGGTTTCCGCATCAGCCATGTATGAGAGGATGCTATTTCTTGGTTATTTTCCGGATGTTGTTACCTTCACTTCCCTAATTGATGGGTATTGTCGAGCCGGACAGTTAAATCAGGGTTTGAAGCTTTGGGATGAGATGAATGCAAGAAATGTGACTCCAAATGTGTATACTTATTCTGTTCTTATAAATGCTTTATGCAAGGAAAATAGACTGCATGAGGCTGGCGACCTTTTGAGGCATATGAAGTGGCGTGATATTGTTCCAAAACCATTTATGTATAACCCTGTAATTGATGGGTTTTGCAAGGCTGGCAATGTAGACGAGGCAAATAAGATAGTGGCAGAGATGGAGGAGAAGAAATGTAACCCAGATAAAGTCACATTTACAATCCTCATCATTGGGCATTGTATGAAAGGGAGAATGTTTGAAGCAATCAGCATCTTTGATAAGATGTTATCAATCGGTTGTGCTCCAGATACCATTACTGTGAATTCTTTAATATCTTGCCTTTTGAAGGCTGGTATGCCTAATGAAGCCTTTCGCATTAAGCAAACTGCATCTAAGGACCTGGACTTGCGTATGTCATCTTTTAAAGAAGCTATTCATTTAAGAACAGATATGGCTATTCCAATGGCTGTTTAATTGAAGGGCTACCACGGAAGTGAACTTGAAGCATAGTCCCCATGGCTGGACAAGGTGTTTCAGCCATTGTTTAATTGAGTCCAGATGAAACATTTCCAGCTTGTGGCACAGAAGTTTGACAAGCAGTAAGTACATTGTCAATGTTTATTTCTATCCCCTGATTTTTAATGAGTTACCTCAAGATTGGCACTGAACATCTGCTCCAGATCTGTAAAATATTAAAATTTTGAGCCGGACATTTGCTATTGAGTGCCATTGGTAAATCTATGCCAGAAGTCGCATTGACATCAACAAGGTGTTCTCTGTCAAATCAGATTCCCACAAGCATATGGAGCTAAAGTCATGGACCAATCAAGCAATACGCATTCCTTGAATTAAATCACTCTTCAGTTCAGTCTTGTTTAGTAGTGATATCTCTTGTTGTCCATCCTTCCTGCACATATTTTTAGCTTTTTGTGTTTTCTAGAAATAACTGAGGATGATTTATTACCAACGAATAGGTTGAAGACATGCAGATAGCTGATTGCACTAGGAAACAGGCAAGATTTTTGCCAGACTACTTTATTTTTGTCTTCCTCATATGATAGCTGATTGCACCACAGCTTCTGAGACACATGCATTGGATTGAATTGAATTTTTCAATCCCTGCAGTTTTGGTTACTATTCAATTTTGTCGAAAAATAAATATACTAGAGAAAAGTTCTGTGTGTATAGATTTGTGTTTCTCATTGGGTCAGGCTTCTTGTACCCGTGACTATGTTTGAATTGATTTTTCCGCGAGCCAAGTAGACCAAGTTAAGGTGACTTAGCATCCTCCCTTTTCTCATTTTTGTTTAGGGAAAGTCATCAATATCATCTCAGTTTTGACGGCCTGAGAAAATGTTATGGGGATGTTCTGGCTACATATGTATGACTGAAAAATGTGGATGATGCATTTTATTTTGATTGTGATTTTATTGCATTACCGGCCATTTGTGATTAATTCAATGCTATTTTAAATTGTAAAACTCAGATTGTATTTGTATGCATAACTATTATTCTTCTTTTAAGAGTAATGCTACTTTTACGTGAAACTCTCTGTACATGATGACATGGTACTACTATGTGATAAAAAAAAAAATTTGCATACATTTCTTGGTCACGGACTTGGCGCCTCCCCAATTGGAACAAGATCCTTTTCAATTCATTTAAACTGGATATTATCCAGTTAGTTATATTAGAAGGGTATTTTTGTCTTTTCACTTTTTGAGGGGACAAAAATACTCTTAAAATACAACTAACTAGATATTATCCCATTCAAATGAAATTGAGTAGATCCTAATTCACCTCAATCACCATGCGAGAGTGGTTATGATTGCTAGATCTGTTGGTCGTGACTACTAGATCAGACATCGGGAGTGGTCACGATCACTTCCATATATTTGGTTGGGTGGTTGACCACCAATGAGAGAGGTCGGACAAGTTTTTTTTGGGAGGGAGAGAGCAGATGAATAGTATTTTTCTTATTTATTTTTTATTTATAGTTGCATACATAAAGATCAAAATGGATTATAGAGCATCTCCTGGAAAATAGTTGGTGTATAACATTTTCCTTGTTTTAGGGCAAATTAAGAACTCTTAGGATTCCAAGCGGAGAACTTTTTGTGTGTATCCCAATGTGTAAACAAGGATTGGGTTTTTTGAGCAAGTTAGTGAAATATTCAAAATATGATTTCACAAAGATTTAGTTTCCTTCAAATAACAAATTCTAGCTAATTGAAAGGACCTTTTCATCAATCAGTGGCCATTTTCCATTAGTAATGAGGATTTGGAATATCACAAATTGATCAATCAACTAGAGATTCAACAACTAAAAGAAAGATCGATTCTTTGGGATCCTTCTTCTCTTCCAAACGAAACTAGGTGAATACTCGTTGCTTTTGGCAGAAATTGAAGAATTTTCTTGGGATTTCTACAGTCCATTCATTTCATTTTTTCCTAACAGATGGTCAAAACTTCATCTGGGCTCAAATTTTGCTCAAAGGTTCACTAAATATTAGAAATTGTTGGAAAAAAAAAAATGTTTCTTTTGTTCCCTACTGTAATCAGAAAAAAAAGAAAAGAAAAGAAAAAAAAGGTTAATATATTCAGAATAATTACTCATTTGAAAAAATACCGTCTCAATTCATCCTATTTCATCAAATCCGCGATATGATACGTTCTCAAGGATGAACTGGATACAGACAGTTCCAATAAGATTTAATTCTTTACAAAAAATGTCTTTTTATTTTTATTTATTTCATCTATTTCATGTCCATATTCTAGACCACAATACCATGGATGGTCCATACATATCAATGTATAAATGTGCGGTCGTGTATCTAAGGTCATAAAATGTGCAGTTCATAGCATAGGATTTTTGTTTTGATAATAGAAAGTCTCATTAAGACTTCACATATCACATTCATAAAGAATATACACCTGGCCAAGTTGCGTACACTAGAGTCACCACCAATAATTTGGATCTTATTTTGTACAATAACCCTACAACATTACCATTATCACACCATGGCGCTTCATCTTAGTTTTGGATAAGTGCAACATGGCAGATCTGAAGAAGATATACCACATAATCCAAGAAGAGAGCCTAGCATGTCGCTTGAGACTCACTATGCGACAACAGGGTATGAAGCACAGGTTGCAACACCTGCAATTTGATGATCAATGTTAGCATAAGCAGCACTGTAAATTCTGTAATGGAGGATTTCATCCAATCTCCTTTCATGAATCTAGAAATTTAATCATGCGTGGACCAATTTCAAATAACCTAAAAGTTTGACAAAATTTTCCTCTAAACTGAGTTTAAAAAAAAAAAAAAAAAAAAACTAAAATTTTAGGTGTGAAAGACGAAACTAAAAATAAAACTTTTTCGGGTAAAAAAAAATAATTTTAGAGGGTCTAAATTTTATAAAATTTTAAAATTTTTGGGGGAGCTACTGCCCCTCCAAGCTCATGCATGAGTCTGCCCTTGTCTCTTTAATGAGGACTATTTAGCTAACAGGTGTCCTAAAAGAGCCTATTCAGGCTTCATCAGTTCGGACAGGTGATGGGACAATTCGCAGGTGAGGCCCGAGGTGATTGAGAAAACTGCCCGAATAAGTGGAGTTCAAGCAGACTCTCACAGGGCAATAGGACAACCTTATTGCACATCATCAGAATCCAGTCTTTAGCAATCATCTCATTAATTAAAACACCACACATGGCACATTAAGGCACCCAGGCTCTGGACCCAAGTGAGGAAGACAGGTGGAATTTGTTCAGAAAAAAAGGGTTTTTGAGGCACAGCCCATTCATACGGAGCATATTGATTTGACGAACTAGGATCAGTTGGAAAACTTACCACACATGTTCTTCCCCATCTCCATCTTAAAGAAGCCATTATCACCCCAGCTTTTTCCCCACGAGTTCTTAATAAGCCAGTATGGGACTCCATTTTCAACTCCATACCCAACTGCTAGAACAGCATGGTTCACATCCTGCCAGATAAAGATACATATGTGCACATGTTTATTAAAAAAGTTACAAATATGGGGCATAGGAAACAATAACTAGAAATATGTATATTTCTAAACCAACAATCGGAAAGTAGTAATAATGATGCTCTAATCTAGCTTTTGAAACGTGAAAACAAACTAGGCTTTGAAATTTAACAATATACACCATTTAATAAACATAAAACCAAGTCGATCAAAGTAGAAAAACTCACCATGGGAGTGGTGCCACACGTATCACTGGTGTAAACTCCTTCCGCGTATAATCGGAAGTCACTGACAACCTGAAATGCCACACTCACTGGCCTAACAAATGCAACTGCATGCTTTAGCTCATCTTCAGCACCCTGTGTTTGCCCACACATGATAGAAAATCCTCAAAACCATCTCAAAAAAGGGTTTATCGAGGCATTTGGCAAATCAAATCTTGTTCTGCCAGCTCTACCCTCAGTTAACATCAAGATACGTAAATACAAAAAACATTAAATCAAGAAGGGTTAAGAAATCTATGAATGGCGCCTACCAAGGTAATGTTAACAGAGTCGATGACTTCGACACCAACATTTTCCGCTGAAAATTTGCATGAGCCATCTTTTCCAGTGTATGGATATGCCGCCTCGGTGTCCAGGCCACCATTGTATTTAATGTACTCAAAGGCTTGGGATGGCAACCCACCGCTGCAGCCAAAGTTATTGAAAGCTCCGGCGCAGTCCACAAGCTGCTGCTCTGATAGAGAGATTCCCTTCCCAAATGCCTGAGAGTAGGCTGCCTCAAGAGCTCCAGTGGTGCTGCAACACAAATATTTGAAGGTTAGAAGTGAGATGATATCAGCTCTCACTCTAAGGATACGTTTGGCACGCAGAATGACTATTCCATTAGATAAAGAGAATATAATTTATTAAAAATTGAAAAAGGTGGAATAGAATAGCCTTGAAAGGAATAACTATTCCTCGATTTATGGAATAGTCATTCCCTCATGGGCCATATGAATGGTTATTCCAAGTGTTAAAAGTATATGTATACGTTAAAACCAAGACTATTTTATTCTACATTTTTTCCGTTCTTATAAAAGGTTATTCTTTTTCCTTAATGGAATAGCCATTCCGCAGACCAAACGTACCCTATGTGTTTTATCTTCCTAATACTTTTTCCCAATACCATGCCCCAAAAACAAAGAACAAGAAGAAAGGAATAGCAAAAAGCCAATGAAGACAAGAAGTTTATGTGGTTAGACTAATCAAGCCTATGTCCATTGTAAATTATACAATTTGCTGTTTAATTCTTCTGTTAATCTCTCTAACCTGAATGTCCAGCAAGATCCACAGTGGCCTTGATCTTTAACCGGGCTGACTATGCCTACTTCCCTCCAGTCTTTCTGCATGCACATGCAGATACAGATATAGATGATGATGATAAGGTTGAAATATTTATCAATTCCATGTATTATACCATTGGTTTGTAATCAGAAAATTCATGAACTCAAAAGAAGAATTACCGCTTCTGGAAGAACAGAATCGGTGAGCTTGTGGTTGCCCTTCAAAGTGGCAGAGCAGTTTTGAGCAGCTCCCAACCTCTGGCTTTGGAACTCTTCCCAAGTCCAATCAGCAAAGTCTGTTTGGTAAAATAAACACCAACAATTGGGTTATCACCAAGAAACCTCAGTGGTTGGTTAATGTAAACCTCAAGGATTATTTTCCTAAGTCTTTCGGGTTGGTATAAAATTAATTAAATAATTAAATTTATCACTTTTTATTTGGCTAAAACTTTTGAGAACTTTTGAGACATAGTATTAGAGCAGAGTTAATAAATTCAAACCTTATTTTCCGTCATTTGCCTCTTATCTTAGTTAAAATTTTCTAAGTATTGGACCGAAAACTTTTTTAAACTGGTGATTTTGCAAGGTGACTCCATTATTAAGTTTTCAAAGTTCTAACCACTTAGTCGGGAAAAACTAGATTATTTAATTAAAAATAATAATTACAATTTTAAGAATTTTGGGAATAAGATCCTCTCCAGTTCAAATGAAGCGGATAATATCTAGTTAGTTATAATAGAAGGTATTTTTATCTTGAACAAAAATACCCGCTTCAAATGAAATTCATATGAATCCGATTTTTTTCAACACCTGAAATAATTATTATCTTTCTGATTATTGTGTTCACATGATTATTAGTTATTACCATACTGAGTCTTAGTGTGAGTTACTACATGTCAGAAACCGATTGGTCAGCATTCAGCGAGATTCAGCTAGGAAAATAAGCCTAGTTTAGCATGGCCACGCATCTACCAGGCTTAGACTTTGACCGTAGTGCTCCAATCACAGGCATGAATTCCACAAATCCAACGGCCAACAAAAAACTAAAAATTATCTTAAAAAACGAGGTTGATTTAGCATTTCCAATGAGTTCAGATTCATGCTTACGATTAACGGCAAGTTTGTAAGATAATCCCTTCCGGTTGGTCGATTTGATGAGCTTCAGATTCTCCGAGAAAATCCCGAACCTGAGCTTCATCTCCTCCATGGTCTCGTACCTCTTCCCATACCTGCAGCAACCAGATATCACAACGCAAAAACCAGACAGATTTAGAGAAACAAGTAAATTTCATGATCAGACGGCGGGAGAGGGCGGAGGCCTACCGGTGGGCGAATCGGGCGAAGGAGAGTGCGTGGTGGGTGTGGCCGATGACCTGGATCACCTGGGCCTCGATGTCACGGAGGCCGTCCGATGCCAATCTGATGGGGTTGGAGTCCTCGAAGGTTGATGCTGCGGCTGCGGCGGCGGCACAGTAGAGCAATAGGAGAATCAACGATACCAAGCTCACCCGTGCCATCTCTCTCTGTTGCTCCGAATGTTGTGGGGGAGGGTGAACTAGGATGTGGTCGGATGAGTTTTGATTGGAGAACTAATAAATGGTTGGAATCTGGGCTCCAATAGAGAGAAAGTTACCAAATCAAATGGGACTCTGGTCACTCTTACGTATTTTGTGGTATTATACATTGGGTGACGTATGCGATGACGTGGAGTTCCTTCATGTCCTTCTCGAGGCTAGTTGTTGACTATTCAAGGCCTTTGTCGTGTTATATATATATATATACACATATAGATGCATTGTAATAATGTGATGGTATAGTCACCCAAAAATTTTGAATCGGCTATAGGGCAGTTTGATCACACCTTCATATCGGCTAATGGGTGGCTGAACCATTTTCTTTGGCTAAAGATCGGTTCGATGATAAGAAATGAGATAGTGTTAATTCGGTTTTATAATTGTATTTAGGTCTTACTAGTTAATTGAGTTATTTGTATTTAGATTTCTGTTTTATTTATCTTTTAAAGAATTAAGTTGTTATTTAGTAATTTAAGAATGGACTTGGTCCAAAGTCGATCAAATTAGGGTTATGCTAGAGTTTAGTAATTGAGTCTATTTTAAGTGAACTATTGCACTTTAATGGAAACATACTTTAATTATGAACTAAAATTACTCTATCCTCTGTCTGTCTGTCTCTCTTTTCCTTTTTTTAATAGTGCTAAGGCTCTATCAAATTTTTGTTCTCTTTGAATTGTGTGACTCAATTTCTATTTTCTCCCCTTCATCTTCTTCTTCCAATTTTTGCTTGTATTACATCATTTGATCACTCTTAAACTGGCATTGAAAGTATTCAAACTATCCTCATGGCTCCTTTAGCCAATAGAAGTAGTCAAACCACCTCCAAATTGGCCATTGGGGGTGTCCTGTGACCAAACGGGTGGTTCTCGCAAACCACCATTTTCTTTTCTTTTTCTTGATGGCACAAGATATTTTACAAGTTTATCAATTTCATACTTTTATCCACTTATTGTGTAAAATTAAAATATATATATATATATATATATATTTTGGGGTAAAAATTCATGTAAGACCAATAAAATACTACTCCAAACAGATGGCATGACTACCCCTTTAAGGAGTTTTCGGACCGAGCACCTCTTAATACATTTGCTGAGTTGGTTGAACCATCCCAATACCTCATTTATAGGTGATTGAACCCACCTAACCCCTAGGTGAAAAGGTGATCCAGCCACCACTTGGTGGCAGTGGAAAGAGCATTAATGGACGGATGTATTAAATTGATAAAGTAAAGTGTGAATATAATTAAAAAAAAAAAAAAAAAAAATCCAAACATGAGTACCAATTATAAATTTAAGCCTCATTTTAAACGACATTGTCAATTAATAATTTTAAAAAAAATTATTTTGATTATATTTTAATTAGGCAAGGTGGTGGGAGAATAGACAAGCTTGTTTAGTCAAATGGAAACTTCTACGAATGGGCCATAGAGATACCTGTGGGCCTGTGGCAAATTGGCAACCTCCTCACTTGAAATGTCCAAGCGAGGAATCTGTAATTATTCCGTGGATCTCAAAAGATTTTTGTTTGTGCACTCAGAAATTGCTGCCGTCCATATAATATCCCCCATCTAGAAGAAGCAGACCCATCTCCCATCACTCCTCATCACTTCTTTGTCTCAATCTTCGTTAATTAATTTTGTTGTCACTGTTAGAGACACAAATTTTTAAGTTTTAATTTTTTTTTTTTTTTTGATGTGATAAGTAAAAATTATTATTAGTCTAGCATGCATTATCAACCACAAATGACCAAGGCATATAATTGAAAGGTAGGACAAGATGATGACCACGATGGTGGCTTAATTATGAGAGTGATATTTTTCATGTCATTATTCTCACCCTCTATAAGATTTAAACGTGGGTCTATGAACGGAGTCAGCTTTGAATTTGGGGTGAACTCACGGCTAAAAAATTTTGAAAGAAAAATCAGTTGACAAAAAATACTTAATTTTTTTTTTCCTTGTAATTTGGGGGGACCAGGGCCATTGACAGTCCCCCTAAATCTGTCTTGGTGTGGAGAGTCCATATTTGACAACATCCTCACAACTCCACAGCAAAATCAAAGGTAGAAATTTGAGATACCTTCAATTTAGGGTTTGGTGGTATTGAACCGGACAAAAAAGAAAAAACATACAAAATATAAATTTCTCTATCAACACCCTTTTGTATTAAAAAAATGTTATACATATTTTTATTTTCCCGCTTTTTGACGTAATATTTAATAATAATTAATCTAAAATTTAATAGTAATATGGTATAAATTTCAAAAGAAGAAAAGATAATATGAGAGAGAAGGCAAAAGAATCGGGACCATTAGAATATTCAACATAGTCTATTCGTATTACATATAATAATTTAATATATTGTTTTGGTCGTTTTGGAGAATCTTTTATACATTTGTCTTGGTCCTTGGATGTGTTCGTTAGTGGACACCAGGCTGTTTTCGTCTTTGACTGCTACGCGTCCCTAACATGAAAACAAAGAAGAAAGGGTCCATTTCTAACAGGGGCCCCAGTTTCGGCCCATATCACCCTGGCTCTTCACTATGCAAAGCCTTCGGGCTCATTTATACGACCCAAAAGAAAGGTAAAATACAAATACCATTAAAGTGAAAGAGAAATAGCGAAAGTAAGAGACAGAGAAAGAAAAAGACCGATAACAGCCCGGGAAGTGTCATAGGAATTGTAATACAGTAGTGATATTTATATAGAGATTAAGGTATGGTAAAAAAAACGCACTTGGCCATATAAGGTATGGAGTCAATGAGACCGGCTCCGGTTGTTTCGACGTAAAATGTTTTCAGTAATAGTTTTAGCGGATTCATGTAATGAGGTTGTCCATTCCACATGTTTGGAGTCAACTTGTTTAGGCAAATGTTTGAGTAGTTCAAGGAGATAGAACTTGAGTTGCCCGAACACTTGTCCATGCATTCCACATGTTTGGAGTCAACTTTTTTAGGCAGATGTTAGAGTAGTTCGATGAGATATAACTCGAGTTGTCCGAATGCCTGTCCATACATTCCACATGTTTGGAGTCAACTTGCATTGTTTAGCCAAATGTCAGAGTAGTTCGAGCAAATAGAACTCGAGTTGCTCGAACGCATGTCCATTCCACATGTTTGGGTCCACTTGTTTAGGCAAATGTCCACGTAGTTTAAGCAAATAAAACTCGAGTTGCCTGAATGCCTATCCATTCTACATGTTTGGAGTCTACTTGTTTATGCAAATGCCTGAGTAGTTCAAGCAAATAGAATTTGAATTGCCTGATCACCTGCTCATGCATGTGGGATCTGAAATGGCCTCTCACGCACGTGTGTTTTTGGTAATGCTTGCTCATTAAGTAAATGTAAATTACGTATCGTCGTATTGTATAACGTAACAATGTTGATGTGAACGGTCGTGCCGCGTAGGACATGATGTCAATGTGAATTTTCTTCGAATAAGCATTTCCAAGTTTGCTAGAAGCACGAAGACTGCGACTTATATCCCAAACTACTTCTGTATTCTATCAGAGAAATTAATCACTTTCAATAGCTATCACGGGTAAGATTTGAATAATGGCAAAATAAGTTACCATGCATACCCATCTCATGTATTTCTCAACAAAAATCATGCCTTCCTGATGATGCAGGTCGAACAAGACGGTTGTTCATGCAATACAAGGAAAGACTATCGTAATTCGTAATAATGACGTCCAGGGACGGAGCCAGCCAAAATTTTTTTTTTCGGTTCTTTAGAATTTTTTTATTAAAAAAATCTTTTTTGGTTATTTTTTATGAACTAAAGACTACCGTAAGAGCCAAAAAAAGTGAACATTTGAAAGTAAGGGCCAAAAATAAAAAAAACTTAGTGGGTATGGGCCAACAAAATTAAAAATAGGGCCAATTTTTTTTTTTTTTAATTATTATTTTTACTTATAATATTTTTTTTTCCTTATTTTGGGGGGGGGACCGTGGTCCATGGCGCACCCCGGTCCCCCCCGCCCTCCGTCTCTGACGTCGGCCTTAAGGAAGGTTGAAAACGAGTTATAGAGAAGGTTTCGAGCTATGAAAGACATACTTGTTTTTAGAAACGATAACCCATTTTACGGAAGGTTTGCTAGAGATGGTGTTTGGTGGATGTTGTTGAGTATTTGCCACGTAGCTGTCCAATAACCATTGTCTTTGAAGAAATTAACCATTTCAACTCCTTGTTTAAGTTGGGCCTTTAGCTAATTAGGCCCTAAACTAATTATTCCCACGTCAGTATAGCCTAACAATGTTTATGTAAACCGGCGTCAGCCATGATGTGAATTTGAATTTTTCCTCTAATTAGGATTTCCAAGTTTGCTAGAAGCACAAAGATTGGGACTCATATGGGAAAGTTGAATTCCATTGGGAAATTTTGTCCCCCCTTCCTCCACTATCCACTTTTCAGTTACCTTAACCAATCTCATGTATTTGTCAATAAAAATCATGCCTTACTTTAAAAAAAAAAAAAAAAAAAACGTTCAAAAACGAATTTAACCTTTTAGCATTTTTTTTTTTAACAAAAAGTGAAAAAACTTTATAAAAGTGTGGTAAAATATATGATTAAAAATATTACAGTTTGCACGATTTACGATGTTCACATGATTCATAATCCAAGTGGACCGAAAAAATTGTGTTAATTAATTATTAATTAAGCAGCCCCCTTTGTAAAAGTCAACCAAAGGATCTCAGTGGATAACAACTAAGTGTTCTGACCATTCTTATTTATTTACACGATGACACGGTGCACGGCGCTGACACGCTTTTTACTGATCTTCACGAGTTTTTCTGACCCAATCAAGCGTGCGCTACGTCACCAAAATAGGCACCACTAGAAGATTGACCGGACTCACGAGTTTCTCATTCCTAAAACACGCTCATACCAATCACAATCTTCTGCAAGCCTACGTACTAATACGTTTTCAGAGGCCTAACAATAGTCGACTCTGTTTGTATGTTTGTTAAGGTGTTTTTAAGGATGTTTTGTTTTTAAGTCGTTTAATTTGTTAATGTTTTGTTTTAACGAGCAGGGCGGTAGGCATGTTGGAAAGAATAATACTATATTTTACACCAATTTATTTTCATTTCCGGAAATAAAAATATCTCGGACTTTGATGACGGAGCTAAATTCAACAAGCATCGTTTTTATATTATATATATAAGGAAAATGTCTAGGGTACGATAATTTTCATACAAACTAATGTAATAGTTTATAATCATAAAAAAATAATTAAGAGTGTATGGTTGCACTTGCACATCGTTTTATAGTAAAAATTGTAATATACCTTAACAATAATATTGTTTTATGATAATTTGCAGTTGGTTGATTTTCCATTAATAATTTTAGCAGTCAAACCCATCGCATAGACTGTCTGTGACTGTGTCTAATAAGTCTTTTCTATGATGAATTGAACAAGCAAGATGTAGTAGGGAATGAGTTAAAGGTATGAACATGCAATGAAATCGTGTACATGTCTTCGATTTCAGCCTAATTTATTTTTTAATAATATGATCGAGACTTTTCTGCCTCAAACTTTGGTACAAGAGCAGAAGCAACCTTTATTTATTTCCTTAAAAAAATAGTACTGCATATTATACTCTTAACTATTCATATATATATATATTTTCATTTATTTATTACTTCATTCAATAATAATTTTCACATTCACGTTAAAAAGTAAACACTTAAGAATATATTTAATATTTTTCTTTAAAAAAAATTTGGTCTTAGTATTGGCTTCCAGAAATCAATTAATTAAGCTGTAAACTGATAGCAGCCAGCTTCGACAAGAGGCTTTTGGAGGAAAGGTTAAGTCTTTTTTTTTTTTTTTTTGTGAGAGAGGAAAGGTTAAGTCAATGTAAACATATGAAACTTTCTAGAAATTTGATCCTTGGCTGTTTGGTAAGATTCCAAAGATAAGGTGAGGTAGTTGTAGTTGGATCGATTAGTTCATCCAAATATCTTGACCTTTTACAAACAGATAATACTAAGAATTAAATAAGATATGATATATAACATTGATCAAAGAATATATAAAATGATGGATAATTATGTAATTAACGCACCCACCCACCCACAATAATAATTAAATTCGGGTCGCAACTAATCAATTATTACAAGTTTACAACACTAATCTGACCAGGACAAAAGTTTTTTTTTTAAAAAAA
Organism: Corylus avellana; assembly: GCF_965113065.1. Lineage (NCBI taxonomy): Eukaryota > Viridiplantae > Streptophyta > Magnoliopsida > Fagales > Betulaceae > Corylus > Corylus avellana. The sequence continues at coordinate 537,381 of NC_142500.1, read as the reverse complement.
AGGGTAAAAAAGCTAACAAGACTCCCACAATTTGGCTGTCTTATGCTGTAGTTTTCAAAGATCATTGCTTTGCTTGTCTAGTCATTAATTTCCCATGAATGGTAAAAATCATTGCTGTCTAGTTATAAATGAGAAAAGATGGGATTAAAAAAGTATATTACCTGTCTTAAATCATTAATTATTTAAATTTATTATAAGGCTATCTCGGGGAGAGATAGAGAGAGAGGGATGCACGAATGAATGGTGGAGTGTATGAGATGATCATCATAGTCTAAAACCTACGAAACCATTTAATATTTCCTAATATTTAGTGAAATAACCCACCTGTCCATTTTTCTATTTTTTTTCATTCTCAGTAACTTCCGCTTCACGAGACGTAATTCCTAACTGATTGAACTACCTCTTGGGGACCATTCTCATTCGTTTATTATTGGTTGGGTTGGCAAATTTCCCAAATAAAAAAATGGAGCCTATTCTTTTCTTTTTTTAATTAAAAATATATTATAATTAAAGTTTCATGCAATGGATTAGTGGTATATGAGTATCTAAATTTTCCGTGTGGGGATCAAAACTTTAAATGAGTTGTCTATGAGGCCAAAAGTTAGCTTTAAGAGCCACTTCTATTAAGAATGGTTTTGACACTGTAATTTAAAAATGTTATTTTAAATTAAATAACATAAAAATATGTAGTTTGGGAGTGCAATTATTTTTTAAAAAACGTAGAAAAATTTGGAATTATCCTTCTATATATGGTTCACTAAAAAAGAAGGCTTTGGATGCTCTAAGTAATTATTTGCTTTTCACCTTGAGCTCCAAGAGAAGGACCAAGGGAAAGGAAAGATAATAGTCTCATGACTTCCACGTTGACGCGGTCGCAATTTTCTGTTCGGAAATGACACTTATGCCCATTGACTTTCTTAATATGGCGACACGAGTAATGGTCCCACTTACCTACTACCCCTCTGACAAAATTGCTCGGACATCTTCATGGATCATTCCATCGAGTGTCTCGAAGTTGACGACCGACGAGCCTTTCACACAACAACAACGTGGAAAGCCAGTTTCTGTTTGTCCAATTCATTTTAATTAATTTTTGTCTAAATTCTGCTGACATCAACAATTAATAATAAACAACACCATAATTATCCACACCTCAACCCCTAATCTTCATTTGGCTTGTTCCTTGCAATGCAACCCATTTTATTTTATAAATACATAGAAGGTAAAAATTTTCCCTAGGAATTTTCTCGAAATTATATTATAAAATTAACATTTGTTCATAATGTATATGGTTCTCCAACCAACCCGATACTCGATTCATCAATCAAGCGATCCGATAATCTCTTCATTTGACATGTCTGTAACTATTTTTATAATTTTTAGCATGTGTCAATTGTATGACAGAAGTCGTGAGATGTATTGTACTATGTGGCATTTTAGACTGATGTCAGTCTAATGGGCTAGATTCGAAGAATTTGTCATTTCCAAAATTTCATTGATTTTAATTTATTTCTTTTGCTGAGAACAGAATAATTGAACAACAAAACAAGATAATTATTGAAATGATGGGAGGATACTATTTATCAATTAGTTTAATTAATTTTTGTTTTAAATTATGCTTAGATCACCTTAACCAACAATCTTACTTGTGTTACCAAAATTTATTCTATTATTCTTTGCTAATTAAGAACAAGATCATTAGAGATTATCTGGGATGACACCTCAACCACCAAGCGGGGGCCCCTCTTGTTGTATTATCTGAGGTCAACTGCTGGAAGAATCATGGCCACCAGATCTGCCGAATAGGACAAGTCCACAGACCAGACGGATGTGATCAGTCTGTGTTTTATTATTAATCATCCGTCAAGGGCTGTTATTTGTTAAGTAATTCGGCAGATTACAGATTGATATAATATAAGGTTTCTAGAAGGTAAACGATTGATGGAAGCAGACCAACTTTTTTTTTTAATTTCTCTTATAATGTCTAAAGAACACTTTCCCCCTGTTGACGAGATTGCCCTCTTATGACTAGCTCACTAGAAAACCCTCATGCCGCCATGTCTGAAATAGCAGCTGGATTTCTTGAAGACTAGTGGTCAGAATACGCGTAGAGTGTATTTGATAATGGTTTTGAAATATTGTGATATAAACGTGAAAAGTGTATTTTGGTAGGATTAAAGTATATTAATAATTTTGGGAAATATATTTTTTGTTTTAAAAATACTTTCAAAACCGTCACGAAACAAATCCGACAACTACCAGAACTTAATTATATTTGGTGTTAGGCCCGCCTAACGGATCAATAGCTGGTTCATTGACCAGTCGACTCGAGTACAATCGCGTTATGCCATATCGAATCTCCAGTTTTGGCATGTTAGTAACAATCTAGTGATCTTTTAGGGACTATAAACATGGTTTATTTGCAGAAAAAAAGTTGCTCAATAATTAAACTAAGCAAAACTAAACAAATAAGTCAATTTAGGGCGTGGGAAAATACCAGTGTTTGCGGCCAGGCATAGTCGCTTTAACATCACTGGAAAAGGAGATGTAATTATGAATACATATGCTTTGATGCAAAAAAGTTCCAAAGACAAAAAACCAAAATTAAGTTGATTTTCTTCCAAGCAATTAATGCAAAATGTCAAAGGAGGGTAGCCTTGTCATTTCATCTTCAACCAACTATGTAGACTTGGGGATCATCGACCGGCCATATTATTGCCTAAGATCCTGGTTTATAAATAAACGATGTGGGAGAATTCACATGTCGTATAAAAGAGAAACAGAGAAAAATCAACAGGTGCAGAAACCTTCTCCGCTACATCGGTCGTGGTAGAGAGAGCAGGTTGGTGATATTTTTGAATATTAGGCCTTAGCAATTAGCATCTCCCCCTTTAAAAGACTACCAAACCACAGACCGTTTCACCAATAAACATCGATCTCTCTTCCCCCACCTAATATATACTCCAAACTTCTCAACCATTTTTCTTCACACAAGTTTGAAGAGCATTTTTGTTGCAGCAATCAAGAATGATTGTCAAGAAAATCAAATGGAGCTCAATATTACCATGCTGTTACAAGCCTGTTCACCCGTCCAAAACCAAGAAAGTGTGCGCCAAACAAACTTCATTTCAGAGGATTTCAATATCTGATCTGAGTTACCCGAGCTCGACTCTTTCAGAAGACCTTTCCTTATCTCTGGCAGGATCAAATCTGCATGTTTTTACCCTTGCGGAGCTCAAGGTCATCACGCAGAGCTTCTCCTCGTCTAACTTTCTTGGTGAAGGTGGGTTCGGACCCGTTCACAAGGGGTTCATTGATGACAAGCTTAGGCCTGGTCTAAAGGCTCAGCCGGTTGCTGTCAAGCTTTTGGATTTGGATGGCTCGCAGGGCCATAGGGAGTGGTTGGTGAGTGCTTTTTTCACAACTTTATTAATCCCATTATGATAATTTTTTTCCATCATGAATGCAGATGATTGTTGCTTGTAATCTGATCAATTTTAATTACATTTTCTCCTACAGACAGAAGTTATCTTTCTTGGGCAATTGAGGCATCCACACCTTGTGAAGCTGATAGGGTATTGCTGTGAAGAAGAACATAGGCTTCTAGTTTATGAGTACATGCCAAGAGGCAGCTTAGAGAATCAGCTATTCAGAAGTATGCTCTCTCAAAATTATCAAGTTTTGTTTTTTTTTTTAAAAAAAAACTTTCAATTACCCTTTTCTGCATAGAAATTGAGAACTAATGGGTATCTTCTGGATTTGCAGGATATACAGTATCCCTCCCATGGTCATCAAGAATGAAAATTGCTCTTGGAGCAGCCAAGGGTCTTGCTTTCCTTCATGATGCAGAAAAACCAGTTATCTATCGAGATTTTAAGGCATCAAACATCTTGTTAGACTCGGTAAGTATTTCTATATTTCTTTCCATTATATAGCTCCATCAATGGTTGGATTATAAATACTTTCCTGTTACTAAACTCTTATTTGATCGTATTCTTTCCAGGATTACACTCCCAAACTCTCAGATTTTGGGCTCGCAAAAGATGGCCCGGAAGGAGATGATACACACGTTTCCACACGTGTCATGGGCACCCAAGGCTATGCTGCTCCCGAATACATCATGACTGGTAATTTAATAATACAATTGTGCCAATTTTGACTTCTTCCAATTACACATTTTATCCATTCATAGAATAAGTCTAATGGGAAAAAGGAAAGAAATTTCCTCATAATCTTTTAAACCCATTTAAAATTGTGCCAAATGTCTATAAATATATATGCGTTGAAAATTAACATATTGTTGAATATTTTTTCAGGTCACTTGACAGCGATGAGCGATGTGTATAGCTTTGGAGTGGTACTGTTGGAGATTCTGACAGGGAGAAGGTCGGTGGACAAGAGCCGTCCAAGCAGAGAGCAGAATCTGGTAGAGTGGGCAAGACCAATGTTGAATGAGCCCCGGAAACTTAGCCGGATCCTGGACCCGAGAATGGAAGGCCAATACTCTGAAGTAGGGGCTCGGAAGGCGGCTGCACTGGCATATCAATGCCTGAGCCACCGGCCGAAGCAGAGACCAACAATGAGCACGGTTGTCAAGACTTTGGAGCCGCTCAAGGACTTTGACGACATTCCCATTGGCCCATTTGTGTACACGGTTCCAGCTGAAAAAGATTTGAACAAGGAAGATGCCAAAGACGGACAAGGACAAAAGGAACAGAGAAAAGATTCCCAAAGGAAAGAGAATGGCGGTCACCACCACCACCACCACCACCATCATGGACATCAAAGGCATCAACCCAGAACGCCAAAGTCACCCAACTCTTTCTCCGACACTGCTCTACGCCAAAACTGTAGAAATGGGATGCAATCTCCGTTGAGCCAGATGGGCAGGGCAACTGCATAGAATAATATATAGTACTACTTATATATATATATATCCATATCTATATATGTATATCATACTGTAAATAGAGAGATTCGTTAAAAGGTTGTCTTGATTTGCATACTTTGGACATTAATTCTAGGCTGAAGCCTGAAGTGTAAGGATTTGTTTAGAGGAGAAGATGTTATCTTGAATCAACATTTTTCTTTTTCTTTATTTATTTTTTTTGAAGAAAACAAGAATATAATATTCTTTTGTTTTGGATTGTATGTGATCGACCAAGTATTATACTTATTCAAAGAAGAAGTAGAAGGCCATTCAAAACTAGCCAATCACCCACTTGAATACTTCATTATTGTCAAACACAGCTAAGCAGTTTGAATATTTGAAACGCGGATGCCCTTCAACCCATTTACTTTTTCATGCTTAAGCAGCCGCGCTTATGGAACTATATATTATACCAAAGGATTCTTTAATTCGGAAGCACATCAAATCCCGCCGTTTCATACATAAGATTTTGTTTTATTGCATCTAACAATGTACAATATTGTATCTCATTTCCAAAAATTTTAACATATTTACCATGTAATAACATATACATCATTGGATCAATGACGCGACAATTCATTGTTTCGGAAGTACATTAGATCTTCTCAATTGAATTACGTTTCCCATATAACATTTTGTTTTATTGCATCTAACGATATATATTATATATGTCATTTAAATTTTTTAAATAATTTGACAACATATTCATCACGTGGTAGAATATATATGCATTATTAGATCAATGACATGCATGATAATTAATTGATTCGAAAGTACATCAAACACTCACAATAACTAGGATTCTATTTCATATATACATAAAATTTATTTCATTGCATCTAACGATATCCATTGTACCACATCATTTAAAATTTTTAAATAACATGACAACACATTCACCACGCGGCAACATATACGCCAATAAATCAATGACATGGCAATTCATTGTTTCAAAAGTACATCAGATCCTCACAATATATAGGATCCAATTTCATAGTTAATATTTTGTTTGGGAAAACTTTAATAAATTTACCCGAACTTCTACTCATTTTGACAATACTCCAAAAGTTTAAAAACTCATAATTAAAGGTATCAACTTTCAATTACCATATTCCGTTATAATTTTTCGTTAAATCTAATCAAAATTCTCAAAACACCCATTTTTTTTTTAAAAAAAAAACTATTGCAATTGGAATTGTGGAGTGCAAGCTTAGATTTAGGTGTTTAATTATAAGGTCAAGTGGCTTTGTTAATTTAATGTTGGAATGTGCTGTTTGGCTTGAATATTGTAGATGTGGACGTCAAAGGCTGAGTATGATGAGTCCATTGTTCACATGACAATGCTTCTAGATATGTCTTTGTATTTAATTTGTTTTCTTGTGCTGTTTAATCAGGACTTCTCTTTATGTAATTCTGAAGGAACTATCATCTTAAAGCAGGCTAGGACTTTTAATTTGTCCTCTTCTTTTTGTTTTATGGAGAGTTATTCGGTGCATTTGGCAAATCATTCTTATTTTTGTTTTTTTAATAATATAATAAGAATTGATTGAAGTGATATATATAGGTAAAAAGAGTTTTAAATTTTTTGTTAGAGAAAAATGAATAAAATTGTTTGGTAATATGAACAGAAGGCATAAAGAAGGAAAAAAGAAAAAAGAAAAAAAGAGTGGATTGCCAAATAGGCAGAATATTTTTAGGCCTTTTGATTTTCTTAGGTTTCTGTATGCTCACTCATCAGCAAAAACATGACTTTTGAATAGATATTTTAGATGTAGGTAAAATAGACAAAATAGCTAGCTTTTGATTAGATATTTTAGATGAAAATATAGGTAAGCCATTGGATAAAAATAAGATTGTTTTCCATCCATACTTGATCTAAAGATTAGTAAAAAGTTGCTTTCGCAACACGGTAGGGTAGACTGCTTCATTTGCTTCCTTTCTAATATGTCTTACAATTACCATAAATAAAGACTATTTAACATAACTCGTAAATCATCGATCAATTGGCCTTACTAACTCCAACAAAATCCTTCCTATTGCAAGGGATACACAATTTTCGACGGGTCTCTTTCGAGCTCCAAATCTGTACAAAATTCTACTATATTCGAGCCGTCTCGTCCTCAACCACCGAAGAATAGATGACATGCATGTTTATATGATACATATAATCAAAGTCATAAAGTGACAAAATGTCTAGACAGGACCACTTTTTGGCCTATGGAAACCTTGTATTTGCAAACGATTGTCTTAATTAGTTGGAGTCCACATACGGCACCTTTGTTTTGGTATTAGTCCATTATATATCATGATGACAACTAGGAGTCCAATCTTATGAATATAGCATCATTAGGCAGGAAGGGAGACTAAAAATAAATTATTATTTTATTTTATTAATTACTCGGCAAAGTTTTATGCATAATTTCAACATTATATGGCCTAATTTACATCTAATACACAGCTAATTAATAAAAGATGAGTCAAGGGAGATTAAAAATGGGATGACGTACAATCATTTAGAGCATCCCGTGCGAAAGGCATGCTCATCCGATCGATCCACTACTTTATAGGAAAATGATCGAACGCAATCCTCTCAAATTTTGGTGTTCTTCATTTTTAATCAAAGAAGTTTTTCCATTGAAAAAACTAATTTGATATATAGGTATTTGTTTTAATGATTATTAATAACGTATTGATATCTACTCAACTAAGGGTCTGTTTGGGATTGCGTTTGAGGAGCCTGAAAGTGCTTTTAACACTCAAAAAGTCTGTTTGAAGACAAAAGTACTCGTTTGGTAAAAAAATTAAAAGCACTTTTAAGGTCCAAAAAGCCTAAAAATTGTCAAAAAGCACTTTTGGCAAAAAACTTAAAAATGAAGCTTTTGCCCAAAAGCTCTTTTTGACTTAAAAGTTCTATTTCTCAAACGCAATTCCAAACAAGCTCTAACCCCAAGTGGGAGAGCCACTTGGACCGGAACACAAGCCCATATGGGCCGAGTGCACACTGTGCTCCTATTAGTAGTGAACTGCTCGGGTCATTATGAGAGTGCGATACAAAGGATAATTGTCTTGCCACGTCATTCTAATCGTACTTGATCCCGATAAAGAGTTATGCATGCAATGTCCATAATCTACAAGCATACACGTGGCATTACACCATAAAGGTAAACAATTGTAACTTGTTATGGAAGGCAAAAAATTTGGATTTCCACTGAAATTCCCTTAAGAATTTCAGTTTCTAGAATTTCAGATTTAGATCATTTATTTTGCATCTAAGGGTTATTATTTTGCTACGTGTCGCACTACTAATAAAATAATAAAATAATAAATATTTATTATTTTATTAGTAGTGGAACACGTGACAGAACAATGATCATTAGATAAAAAATGGACGGCTTAAATTTGAAATTCCAGAAACTGAAATTTCCTAGGAATTTCAGTAGATCCTAATCCAAAAATTCACCCCATGCCATCTTGGCTTGGGGGAGAAAATACCACAATACCACAAATATTTGATATGATTATCTTATTAACAACAAAATGGTCTTTAAATAGAATACAATAGGAACACACCTAAGTTGATAGGAATTCCTAATTAATCTTAATACTAATTTTAAATATGGTAATCTTAATGAGTTGGAATTTTGTTCAAACTTAACTACTAAGGGTGCGCTTGCCATTGCGATTTGAAAACTCAAAAAATTAGTATTTTTATATTGCAGGTAATGAGATGTATTTTTTTTTTTAAACAAGTAATTTTAAATGTCAGACTGCGATTTTGCCAAACACTTTAACTACGTTTTTAATAATGTTTTCAAATCGAATATTTTAAAATCGTTATTTTTAATTGTACTATTTGAAATTGCAAAGTCAAACGCATTATAAATCTATCTCACCCCTTATCTTATCCTTGTCAATCTCCATCACCACGGATGCCTTTCTCAGTACATTCATCCCGCAAAACACCCACAAGAAAACTTCACTTTCCCGGCCTCAAAATTTAGTGGTAAGTAACCCTACAAAAATTACAAAGTCCAATGATGATAAGAGATAGCAATTACCAGCATGGTGAAGTTGTAAAGAGAGCTGCCATGATTACGTAGTTGATGATATGTACTATCTCTCAAACGCCATGGCCCATGCAAATCGTGCACCACCGTCGTTATCTGTTGCAACTTGCAAGCAGACGTACTGATTGTAAAATACGCTTTTATCCCTTCAACTATTCTTATTTTGTATTTGCACTTTTAATTTTAATTTTTTAAAAATGACATTATGGCCTCTCTAACTTGCTTTTTTAATAGAGTTTCTTTCCAATTTTTTTTTTAATGATATTAATTTTTTTTTTATTCTTTTCACATGTTTAAGAACGTGTGATAATTTTATAGACTGAATCGTAATTAAAAAAATAATAATAATAATTTAAAGAAAAATTATGTCCTAATTTATCCTTCCAAATAGTGGCTAAGCTTTTTATTTTATTTTTAAAGTGAAACAGTGGCCAAGCTAGGGTAGGGCGAGACGGGACAAATGCCCACCCTAGCTCACCTAAAACTTATTGAAGATATTAGATATATATGCTTTAAATGTTTGGTTGCCCACGTGAAAAACAATTGTATCCTTGTTTTAATTTATTTTGATGCTAGGATACAAGAGCACTCATAATAATTAAGTTAGCTAAAATATTATTTTGGTTAATCTTATAGTAAAAAATATTTAAAAAAATCTTCATCCAGCTATTCATTTTGGCTAAAAATTTGACTAACCGCTACACGGTAGCTCAATAATACATAAGTTAAATTAATTAAAAAAAAAATAGTTAAAAATAATATTCTTTAACTAAATTTTAGCTCTACATCATGAATATTGCTCGAAGCTCTTTTTTTTTTTTTTCGTCTTTTTCTAAACGTTATCTTCTCAGGAAATCAAAAGTCAAGTAAATCATGCTGTGGGCTAATTTTGTTGTTGTCCTTTTATTAAACTCTCTTTTTTCAAAGGAATCCTAAATGACGTGGGAGCTAGTGTCCTTATGTTACAAACTCTATGCCGTCAAACTCAGAGGCCAGGCTAGACTAATTTTTAGACTCTTAATAATTAGGGAGGTTTGGTGTGGAAAGATAGTGTGTAGAAAAGACTCCGAGACAAAGGCTTTTCTTTCTTAAAAATCTTAATGTATGTAGTTAAATTCAAAGGAAATTTCACTTAATCTCTCTAAAACTTAAATCATGTGTGGTGTGGCAAAATAAATTTCTTCACTATAATAATATATGCAATGTAATAAACAGACGATGGGGATAAGTGGAAGTAAAAAATAGAACATGAAAAGCAACTTAACAATCCAATTTAATGGTATGAAAGTATACCTCTGCAATGAAGAAAGATGGAAAATGGATCCGTAGTTTACATGCACTTCAAAGCAGCAAAAGAATCTGCAACATATTTCATGCTATAAAACTCATTTAACAAGGGGCACCATCATGAACATAATCAAAGCTAGCTTATATATATATATATATATATATATATATATATATATCTTTCATCCAACGCCGTTGATCAATTAAGTAAAAGCAGCAAAAAATGAAATTGATTATTCGTTGATCAAGATCATGGAAATTGACACTTCCAAAAGCTGGATAAGGATAGGCTAGGTTATATCAAATGGCTTGGTGAAGAGCACTCGCAGTACACAAGCAGTAGTACTAGTAGTAGTATATGTTTCATTCTTCTCTTGTTTTTGTTGTTGTGATGACATAATGATGACGATGTTTCATTGTTTTCAAAATTACTGTATGACATCACAATTGTAAAAGAGATAGAGCAATTTAATGAGTCGCCAAAGCATAGGTTTATAACAATTTATAATATTATTACCATAACAAATCAACTAAGTATATCCCCACAAGAGGTCTTAATTAATGCATAACATTCGTTAGTGTTAATGCATACCATTTGTAGTCCTTAGAATTAAAATTTTCAATACCACCGAGATTGCCTCCATTGATGTATCAAAATCCTAAAATATGGATGTTTTATTTGGCTATTTCCCTTTTACTCTTATATTGACATATGCATTGAAGTTATTTCTTGTTGGCTCGCTTTAACAAACTCTTTTGCTAATTACTTTTCTCTTTACAGGTATTTCCGATCGATACCTCGACACACACGTACGTAGTCAATTGTTCTAATTATACTGATAATTATATTTAACATTTGCTCTTATCGTTTCTGATGATATATAAAAATCCCATAAAATATACTATACCATACTTTCCCAATATTAGCCATATATTATCACTGTGAGTCCGGAAATGGTGGGGTCTCTATCTTAATCAATTACCTTGTCCAGGAGACAAGCTTACTCAACTATGTCACCAAAATATGAATTGGATGGTGGTCTCTCTCTCTCTCTGATCTTACCTTGTCCCAGGGTCACGCAATGCATTCAATGATGTTCACATGACACAAGCTCACTCAACTATATAAATGGAAGCTCCTTCTTGGGCTCGATCTAACGTATCTCAACGTTAATCCCCAACAATGGAGGCTTCTTCTTGGGCTCTTATAGTAATGGCATGGATAGTTGCCTTAGCCGTTCTCTCAAAAATCTTCACCTTCAAACGCCACCAACCAAAATTTCCACCGGGTCCTAAACCTTGGCCAATCATCGGCAATCTAAATCTTATTGGAGCCCTCCCTCACCAGTCCCTCCCCAAATTGTCACAAAAATACGGACCGATTATGCACCTCAAGTTGGGATCGGTGTCAGTTGTGGTTGCCTCATCTCCCGAAATGGCAAAGCAATTCCTAAAGACACAAGACCATATCTCAAGGGCCTCACTCTGGTATCTACACCTTAACCTTTCTGGGTTTTTTTTTTTTTTTTTTCCCCTTTGTTTGACATATATTTCTTCGATAACAATATCTCTTAATAGGGGGCGCGGATACCTCTGCAACTACATTGGAATGGACAATGTCCGAAATCATGAAGCAACCACATCTCATTAGCAAGGCCACTGAAGACTAGTAGTTGGATACGGCTATTGGAAAAGACAGATGGGTAGAAAAGAAAGATATCCCTCAACTACCTTATATAAATGCAATTATGAAGGAAACAATGACAAAACACCCTGGCCTGCTGCCATAATGCTTGCACCGCACTCAGCTCTTGAAGACTGTAACATAGCTGATAATATTTGATCATAATTTAACAACTCATAATTAATTAATATAAGAAGGAGAAGAGTGAGGAAGACAGGAACACATAAATTAAAAGCGATACAAGAAGGATAATTCATGCAATAAAAGAGACAACTAATAAAGATGAAGTGGGAGTCGTGGCTTCGTGACTGCAACAAGTGGGAACTTTCTAGATGCTCCCGAACTATAAACTTCCTCCATGCTCAAATCTTCCGGTTTCACATTGTCTGGAAATTTCCACTCGAATCCGTGTAACATATTAGCCAAGGTTGAAGAAACCACCTTCAGTCCAAGGTTGTACCCGGGGCACATCCTCCTCCCGGACCCAAATGGCAATAACTCAAAATATTGCCCCTTCACATCTATTGCCTTTCCTAGGAACCTCTCCGGGCGGAACTCTTGAGGTGCATCCCATATTGAAGGGTCTCTTCCCATACCCCATGTATTTATTAAGACTGTACTTCCTTTACTAATATCATAACCAGCTATGTTACCGTCTTCAAGAGCTGAGTGCGGCGCAAGCAGTACGGCAACTGGGTGTTTTCTCATTGTTTCCTTCATAATTGCATTTATGTAAGGAAGTTGAGGGATATCTTTCTCTTCTACCCATTTGTCTTTTCCAATAACCCTATCCAACTCTTCAGTGGCCTTGTTAATGAGATGTGGTTGCTTCATGAGTTCGGACATTGTCCATTCCAATGTAGTTGCAGAGGTATCCGCGCCCCCTAGTAAGAGATCCTGTTATCGAAGAAATATTTGTCAAACAAAGGAAAAAAAGAAACCCAGAAAGTTAAGATGTATATATATATATATATATATACCTGAGTGAGACCCTTGACATTGTCATAAGTTAGCTTAACATGATCAGTATTAGGATCATCAGCAAGCTGCAATAATAGATCCACCATGTCCTTGGGCACGAAATCCTTCTCCGCTTCTCTCTTCACCTTGTGGTCGTCAAAAACATGGTCATGGAATCGATCAAATTTTTTCTTCAAGGCCTTCATTCGCTTCACGTATCCCTGCAAGTCCAAGAAACTGAGCCAAGGAATCCAGTCGCCAATGTTTAATGCCGCATTAAGGAAGAGCCATTCATCTATCATTTGCTTGAATTCCTTGAACGTGATTTCAGAAGTTTCGGATTCGGATTCACTGAAATACTTGTTACCCAATACAATTCTACTTATAACGCTTAGAGTGAGTCGCACGAGATGCTCTTTCACCCTGATGGGCTTCCCGGACAAGGCAAGCAAGCGAGAGAGAAGAGCACTCCTTTCTTCCACACGAATATACTCATACGACTCTATTCTTTTTGGGGTAAATACCTCCGACATATATATTTTACGTGCTTGCCGGAAATATGGTCCGTAAGGTGCCCATAAGAGATCGGTGTAATTGTAAGAAATGTACTTCCCTGCAGCTGTTTGGGGTCTAGAGGCAAAGATATGATCATGTGTCTTTAGGAATTGCTTCGCCATTTCGGGAGATGAGGCAACCACAACTGACACCGACCCCAACTTGAGTTGCATAATCGGTCCGTATTTTTGTGACAATTTGTGGAGGGATTGGTGAGGGAGGGCTCCAATAAGGTTTAGATTGCCGATGATTGGCCAAGGTTTAGGACCCGGTGGAAATTTTGGTTGGTGGCGTCTGAAGGTGGATATTTTTGAGAGAAAGGCTAAGGCAGCTAGCCATGCCATTACTGTAAGAGCCCAAGAAGAAGCCTCCATTGTTGGGGATTAATGTTGAGATAGGTTAGAGTCGAGGTAGATTTTGCCACATTTATATAGTTGAGTAACCTTAACTCATGTGTCATGTGTCTGTTTGACAAGGCAAGAGAGAGAGACCCCACCATCCAATTATGCAATGTGTCTGTTTGACAAGGCAAGAGAGAGGCCCCCACCATCCAATTGTGCACTCATATATAGCTAATGTCGGTAAGTAATCATCCTTTTTTTTTTTTTTGAGGGAGGGCTCCAATAAGGTTTAGATTGCCGATGATTGGCCAAGGTTTTGGACCCGGTGGAAATTTTGGTTGGTGGCGTTTGAAGGTGAAGATTTTTGAGAGAACGGCTAAGGCAGCTAGCCATGCCATTACTGTAAGAGCCCAAGAAGAAGCCTCCATTGTCCATTGTTGGGGATTAATGTTGAGGAACTTGAGGTGGGTTTTGGCGTTTATATAATTGAGTAAAGCTTCTGTCATGTGTCATGAAAACATGTTTTGAATTCATTGTGTGTCCTTTGAACAAATATATGCGATAGAGACGCCACCATGCATCATCCCCATTAATTAGTACTAAGTACTCTGTACTCGTGAGTCGTGTAGATAAGATAATATGTGGCCAGGGCCGGAGCCGGCGGAATCACCTTTCGCTTGAGGAGTGGGTGGTCCTAAAATTTATTTATTTATTTTAAAAAATAAAAATTAACTTTAGCATCTCAAGATTTTTTTTTAAAATTTTGTCTCTCAAACTAAACATTTTAGTTTCACCCTTGGTCAGGGCTGTTTGGGAGTGCGATTTCAATAAGTGCGATTTTAAAAATTGTGTTTTTAAAATCGCTACTTTTAAAAATCGCACAGACGTTTGGTAAAACATACTAAAAAGTACTTTTTTTATCAATTGAGTGTTTGGATAACATCAGCATATAATTGCGGTTTCATGACCAAATTACCAATAAAGATGAACAAGACAGAGAGGATGAAGGAAAAAAAAAAAAAGAGAGAAAATAAAGGTTTTAATATATTTTAGGTGAGTATTTTTGATATTTTTTTCATTCCCTTTCTAAAAAAGGTAACTATTGCGCCAAATATCTTTTTAATAAAAATCGTGATTTTGTTTTAAATTCGCACTTTTTCAAATAAGCACTTTCTAATCAGCTTATGGAAATCGCAGATTTTTTTGCGATTTTAAAATTTGCGTTTTTAAAATCGCAATCTCAAACACCTTAAAGTTGTGATTTGGTTTAAAATCGCAGATTATTTTTTTAAAAACGCACTCCCAAACGCATCTTCAGAGTCAAAAGTTTGAGTGTAGGAGGGACAAAAATAAAAAATAAAAACAAATGAAGGAGTAGGAAACTAATTTTTAATGGTCCATATCATTAAAAATAAAATAAAAAATATATTGATGGGTGTTAAATTTTTGGGGGACTTAAGCCCCCCATTATTGTGCTAGCTTTGCCCCGAAAGAAATTTGGCTCATAACATAGAGGAAATAAAAGGTTTTTTTTTTTTTTTTTTTTTTTTTTTTTTCACTATAAAACTTGTACAGCAAAAAAGACTTGGTTCGTCGATGGCAAGAACCTTGAGTAAAGAATCCCCTTCAATGTTCATCAGGACTCAGGAGCAACCATGAGAAGCTGCCAACCTGACTGCCAGCAAGGAAGCGTGGGACTCACCCGAATTTGCTTCCATGAGATCGAGGGAGTTTCAAGGAGTTAATAACTATAAAAAATTCATTGTGGTCTTAAGGGTGACTGCAGCAACAGCAAAATTTGGCTTAATAGCTACGTTAAAATTTACTTTAAAAGCCGACCATATATATATATATATATGTTAGAGAACCCCACAAAATAAAGAGGCATGAAAAAGACTATTTTTTTTTCTTTTTCTTTTTCTTTTTCTTTTTCTTTCTTGTGGTTGAGATGAAAAAAAGCAAAATCTGATGTAATTGTTCAATGTGCCTTTACTGTTGAGTTTCCAACGTTTTTTTTATTTTATTTTTTCTGTCGGTGGTGGAGTACGCTGCTGGAGAGCACTATTGTTCACATCAATGTGCCTTTACTGTTGAATTTCCAACGTTTTTTGTTTTATTTTTTCTGTCGGTGGTGGAGTACGTTGCTGGAGAGCACTATTTTTCACATCAATGTGCCTTACTGTTGAGTCTCTTGCTTTAGCCAGAGTCTAGAGACAAAGAACGTTAAATAACTAATAATTTAATATAGTATATATCTATCAAAAAAATTTATTGAGTTGGAAACTTATCTTTGTTACTCACTTCATATTTCAATTTTTACTTATTAGGGGATAGTTTAATCTCGTAGGTAAGAGAAAGTATTAAAATATTAATTAAAATTGTAAATGAATTTGGTTTGTTCCTATGATTTTCTTTCTTTTTTTTTTTTTTCATATATTTGAAGTGGGAGAAGGAAAAAGAAAAATTATAAGAACACAAACAAAAACAACAAAAATATTCTAATAATAATAAAGAATAGGTCAAATAAATGACATGGCCATCAATAGTAGTCGGAAAAGAAAAACAAAGCCGACCATCAGTAGTAGATGGTGCGGCTGAAGCCTCTCTATTTCGTTGTGCAACTAGAACGGAGTATATAAAGAAGTTTTTGGAGGACCAAGTTATGATTTGTTGAAAGTCTTCTTGCAAAAAAAAAAAAAAAAAAGCAAACAAAGAAAATGTTCTCTTTGGAGAAAATTAAGAAGAGAAGGGTGCACTCAAACAACTCTTTACCGCCACTGAATCTAATGTGCCGGAACAAAAACAAAAAAAAAAAAAAGCGCCGGTATTTTCAGGAATGCATCGGAAAATTTGCACCGGTACGTATGGGGATGAATTTTAGTAGTGACAAGTGTGGTGGGTCTGTGATTGCTAGAGCGTGGTGGAGTTTTTTATGGCTGACGGAAAAATCGTCGGATATTCGAATATCGATGGGGTTGGGTTTATTTTGCGGCGGTGAGTTGGGGACGTGACTCGTTGTAAGGGTGATAGCACCGTTTCTGGCTGCTGAAGGGCGTTGTGATGAAATGGTGTCAAATGGGGTACGTTCATTGATGCCGATGGAACTCTGCTTGAAAGACTCCCTCACCTACTTGAAGTTTCTCCTTCCACGTGAGGAATTCTGCCTGCATGTTGTTGCTATAATTATATATGCACTTAAGAGGAGATTTTGACAGAACTTGTACAAAACACAGGAAATATGTATGGGAGTTGTGACCTCAATGACTACTTTATTGGAGCCGCGACTAAATTATATGGTAAGATAATAATAATCAACTTCACACACACACACACACGCGCACACACACACACACACACATATATATATATATATATATATATATATATATATATATATATATATTTCATTAGTAATTATCAGAAATGACCTTACAAATGTATATATAATTGTCGTATATAAATAATTACTATTAGAGTACTCTTACAATTTGAGAGTATTTTATTTAACTAAAACTATCACTTGTCCTCTCAAATTGATAAGTCCTTTATTCTACTACGAGTACTACTATCTTTATAAGGTTTAATAACATCATCCCTTCAAATCATGAGGTAAGTATTACAATTCCAAAACAAAGGTAGACACAAATTAATGGATAGACAGTTCACGCTAAAACTGACAACTAATAAAGATTAAGTGGGAGTCGCGGCTTTGGGACTGCAACAAGCGGGACTTCCTCAGTGCTCAAATGATCTTCAGGCTTCATGTTGGCCGGAAAATTCCATTGAAATCCATGTAACATATTAGCCAAGGTTGAAGAAATCATCTTTAGTCCAAGGCTATAACCAGGGCACATCCTTCTCCCTGAACCAAATGGCAATAGTTCGAAATTTTGTCCTGTCACATCAATAGCCTTTCCTAAGAACCTCTCTGGCCGGAACTCTTCAGGTGCATCCCATATTGAAGGGTCTCTTCCCATACCCCATAGATTTACGAGGACTATACTTCCTCTACGAATCTCATAACCAGCTATGTTACAATCTTCAAGAGCTAAGCGCGGCACAAGCATTAATGCTGTAGGGTTTTTCCTCATTGTTTCCTTCATAATTGCATCAATATAAGGAAGTTGTGGAAATATCTTTCTCTTCTACCCATCTGTCTTTTCCTACAACCCTATCCAGCTCTTCAGTTGCCTTTCTGATCAGGTGCGGTTGCTTCAAGAGTTCCGACATTGCCAGTTCCACTGTCCTCGCAGAGCTTTCCGAGCCTCCTATTAAGAGATCCCGATATTGATGAAACAAAACAAAAATGATCAGCATGATCAGCATTGGCTTGATAGATTTTGAGATTTGAGTTGGTGTATACCTGAGTGAGGCCCTTGAGATTATCATAAGAGAGCTTAACATGATCAGTATTAGTATCATCAGCCAGCTGCAACAGTAAATCCACGAAATCTCCAACTCCTCTCTTTACCTTGTGGTCGTCAAAAACATGGTCATGGAATCGATCAAATTTTTTCCTCAAGGCCTTCATTTGCTTCACGTATCCCTGCAAGTCCAAGAAATTGAGCCACGGAATCCAGTCCCCAATGTTGAAGGCCACATTAAGCCAGAACAACTCATCTGACATTTGTTGGAATTCTTTGAAAGTTGCTGCAGAAGTTTCCAATTCGGACTCATCACTGAAATACATCTTACCCAACACAATTCTACTTATAACGCTTAGATTGAGGCGCGAGAGATGCTCTCTCACCCTAATGGGCTTCCCAGACAAGGAATATAGCCGAGAGACAAGAGCACTCCTTTCTTCCACACGTATATACTCATACGACTCTGCTAAATACCTCGGACATAAATAGTTTACGCCCTTGTCGAAAATATGGTCCGTAAGGTGCTGTTTGGGTTCTAGAGGCAAAGACATGATCATATGTCTTTAGAAATTGCTTTGCCATTTCGGGAGATGAGGCAACCACAACATAGAACGACCCCAACTTGAGTTGCATAATTGGACCGTATTTTTGGGACAATTTGTGAAGGGATTGGTGAGGGAGGGGACCGATAAGGTTTAGATTGCCGATGATTGGCCAAGGTTTAGGACCCGGTGCAAATTTTAGGTTGTTGTGTTTGAAGGTTAAGGTTTTTGAAAGAAAGGCTAAGGCAGCTACAGCTACCCATACCATTGCTATAAGATCCCAAGAAGGAGCCTCCATTGTTGGTGATTGGTTAAGAGTTTGAGGTGGGCTTTTGCGTTTATATAGCTAATTATACAGAGAATACAGGGTAGGGGGAATATTAACATATATAGTTGAGTTATTAGCTTGTGTCTTCGTGTATGAATTAATGCGTTGCATGTCCCATGAAAAAGGTAAGGGACAGAGAGATGTCACACTTATAAGATTATACAAGTTAATTTTAATTCGGCTCAATTAAACAAGTTAGATCTCTTTCTTATTAATTTTGTATTGAATTCGTATTGAATTTGAGAATTGTGTAAAAAATTATCAGCCCAAAATGTAGCTAAATGGATTAAACCCTTTACTCTAAACCGCTAATTTCATGACGAGTTTACTAATAACCATACAAAAATAACAAAGTCCAACAATGATAAGACATAGCATGGTGAAGTTGTAAAGAGCTGCAATGTTTTTAGTAGTTTTTAGTAGTGTATGGTACATAGTAGATGCCATGTATCTCTCAAATGTAACTCATTTGTCTCAAATATAATTGCTTGCACCACCATTTATACCTACCACCGTCGTTATCTGTTGCAAAGAGACGTACCGATTATAATTAATAATAAATACGACACGAGAGGACGAGGCTGTAAAGAGCTGCAAATGTGACTTCACACCAATGATGGCTAAAACTATAAAAAGTATACTTTCTTTTCCTGAGCATCACACCACTGAATGAGTAGACTATAGAGTCTCTTTACAGAAAGAATAAAAGGAATTTTTCCATGATGGGTAAAGATTAATTTCCTACGATTTTAAAAAATTGACAATTTTAAAATTATTTGAATTCAGTTGGTTTATGGCTTGAAAAATACTACATATTAAAAGCATGATATGTTATAATTGATATAGTCAAAAAAAAAAAAAAAAAAATCAGTCGATATAGATTTAGCAAATTTATCGGTAGATTCTTGTTTAAGAAAAAAAAAATTAGAAAAACTTCATTTAACTCCCTTGAACTTTCATCATATTCATGATTATCTTCCTAAATTTTAAAAATTCTCAATTTAGTGTATCAATTTTTCAATTTCGCCCGTCCTTAAGGATTTTCCTTTAAATCCTAAAGGATGAGTGTCAAAATTCTCAAAAAAAAAAAAAAAAAACTTTCTTTTTTTAGGAAAAAAAAAAAACAAAAAAATTGCAAGGATTTAGGCGTTTGTTAGGATTTAACATAATTTGCAAAAATACACATTCAAGAGTGTTGGGCGAAGTTTTCAAAAAAAAAAAATTTCGATTACCATCATAATGATAGGGACAAAATTCGAAAAAGTATATATATCTACAAAAATGACATTCTCAACCTGTGAACCATGCATGATCTAAATAATAATTAAATTTTGTTTAATTATTTAATTATTTTCTTAGTTATATATATTTTTTTAACATTTTTAATATTTTTTACCCAACTTAAATTTCTTTTAATAAAAGAACTAAAAAGTTAAGTAAGTTGGGATAGGTCAGGTCATGAACGTGGAAATGTAAGCTATAACATTGAGAATAATGCTAGACATCTCAAGGGATTCTTCCCAAAATGCTTCTCAAATGATGTGGCAAACATTGTTTTCCTTAAAAAAATTCTCATTCTCTCTCCTTTCTCTCTCATTCCTTTCTAAAATAGTGTTTTTCACATCATTTAAGAAAAATTTTGAGAAGAATTTTGAGACACTTACCGGCCCTCAAACGTTAATGTGTTTTGGATTCGTTGAAGTTGCATTCCTTGTAAGGTCACTGATAACGCATGGATGCCTCCAAACACAGAGAAGAGAGTATCATGTATTCATGTGTAGTGCAACTAAAATATCCCACGTTTGGAGGAAAAAAACAGAAAAATAAAAAAACCATATCCATTAAATGTGCATTGAGTTTGGTACCCGCTAGGTTGGGTTAGGACATTTCTTTTTTTTTTTTTGCACGAGGGTCGGAGAAATTTTCTTTAACTTAGTTTATTAAAAATGACTTTTGTCTCTTGAATATATAAAAGTTATATGTTTTTTTAGTAGTAAAGTACTAGGTTGAAGGAAGTTTATTTAACTCGGCTGGGAGGAAAACTATGTCCAATATTGGGTTAGGTCAAGTCATGAACTTGGATTTTTTTATAAGCCCATTAAGCATGTTTGTGATTGTGTTTGAGAAATAAAGTTTTTAGTTTGGCAAAAACTTCATTTTTAAGCTTATTTTTAGACTTTTTGAACAATTAAAAACACTTTTTTTTTTTTTTTACCAAATGGGTACTGCATTATAAAATAATTATATGATTTCTAATTTTCTAGCACGTATTAATTACTCGTTATTCTCGTAGTAGGTCCAAGAAAATGGTTGCTGAGAAAATGCCTTCCGTCACATTTTGCCCAAAAACTTTGAGAAGAAAAGAGTAGCCCAACTTGTTCTGCTTTGGACCGTGGCCCAAAAAGAAATTAAGATCCCCGGCCGAGAAAGTAGAAGACCAGACTTCAAATGAATTGAAGAGTACTTCCAGGCCGATCAATTTGTTAAGGGATCGTGTGATTGTTGGAGAGAGACCCCACCATTTTTTTTTTTTTGTGAAAAATATGGAACTTCCATTTTTATGTTATTTGCGGAAGTGTTGG
Source organism: Corylus avellana (assembly GCF_965113065.1). Taxonomy (NCBI): domain Eukaryota; kingdom Viridiplantae; phylum Streptophyta; class Magnoliopsida; order Fagales; family Betulaceae; genus Corylus; species Corylus avellana. Next base: position 515,738 of record NC_142500.1, on the reverse strand, counting down.
CTTTTGGTTGGATAAGTAAACTTGAAATCACGAAGAAGATAGACTTAAAAGCCTGTTTGGAATTTAGTTCTAAGCAATATATATATAGGAGAAGAAAAAGGATACAAGAGAGGAATGAGTGAGGATACTCCCAAAAAAGCTGTAAGAGGCAGACCATATATAGGGCCACATGTGGTGGGTGTGCCCTATATAGCGTGCATGTCACTTTCGAGATGTATAAAACACCACCAATTCTGCCACGTACAACGAAAGAGGGAGATCATCCGCACCCTCTCACTTCACTTTTCTCACAGTTATATATATATAGAGAGAGTGCTGCTGCTACTCGTGGCTTAGAAAATTTATAGATGATTATTCTATCTAGTGGACATTAATCTAGTTTCAGCAAAGAGGCAGACAAGTGAGGAAGACGATAACAATGATGCAGGCCCCTCAAACGAGGAAATTATTACAAAATAAAAGCAAACAGAAAATAGATAATTCATGCTAGCTAAAAGTGACAACTAATAAAGATGAAGTGGGAGTCGTGGCTTCGTGACTGCAACAACTGGGAACTTTCTAGATGTTGCCAAACCATAAACTTCCTCCATAGTCAAATCTTCAGGCTTCATGTTGTCTGGCAATTTCCACTCGAATCCGTGCAACATATTAGCCAAGGTTGAATAAACCATCTTCAATCCAAGGCTGTAACCAGGGCACATCCTCCTACCAGAGCCAAATGGCAATAGCTCGAAATATTGCCCCTTCACATCAATAGCCTTTCCTAAGAACCTCTCCGGGCGGAACTCTTCAGGTGCATCCCATATTAAAGGGTCTCTTCCCATACCCCATGTATTTATGAGGACTATGCTTCCTTTACGAATATCATAATCGACTACGGTACAGTCTTCAAGAGCAAAGTGCGGTGCAAGCATTACGGCCGGAGGGTGTTTCCTCATTGTTTCCTTTACAATTGCATCAATATAAGGAAGTTGTGGGATATCTTTCTCTTCTACCCATCTGTCTTTTCCAATCACCCTATCCAACTCCTCAGTGGCCTTGCTGATGAGGTGTGGTTGTTTCAAGAGTTCGGACATTGTCCATTCCACCGAAGTCGCAGCTGTATCCGTGGCTCCTATTATGAGATCCTGATGATATTGATGAACAAAAACGAAATCGATCACTAAACTTTAAGTCAAGCAAAGAAAAAGACTCAGAAAGTATATATATATATATATACCTGAGTGAGGCCCTTGAGATTGTCATAAGTGAGCTTAACATCGTTATTAGGATCATCAGCCAGCTGCAACATTAGATCCACCATGTCGTTTGGCACGAAATCTCCCGCTCCTCTCTTTGCCTTGTGGTCGTCAAAGACATGGTCGTGGAATCGATCAAATCTTTTGCTCAAGGCCTTCATTCGCTTCACGAATCCCTGCAGGTCCAAGAAATTGAGCCACGGAATCCAGTCGCCCACGTTGAAATCTGAATTAAGCACGAACCATTCATCCAACATTTCCAGGAATTCCTTGAAAGTGACGGCAGAGGTTTCAGATTCGGATTCGGATTCACTGAAATACTTCTTACCCAATGCAACTCTACTTATAACGCTGAGAGTGTAGAGCACGAGATGCTCTTTCACCTTAATGGGATTCCCAGACAAGGCATGAAGGCGAGAGAGAAGAGCACTCCTTTCTTCCACGCGAATATACTCATACGACTCTAGTCTTTTTGGGGTAAATACCTCCGACATATATATTTTACGTGCTTGCCGGAAATATGGTCCGTAAGGTGCCCATAAGATATCGCTGTAGTTGTAAGAAATGTACTTCCCTGCAGCGGGTTGGGGTCTAGAGGCAAAGATATGGTCATGTGTCTTTAGGAATTGCTTTGCCATTTCCGGAGATGCGGCAACCACAACTGACACCGACCCTAACTTGAGGTGCATAATCGGTCCGTATTTTTGTGACAATTTGTGGAGGGATTGGTGAGGGAGGGCTCCAATAAGGTTTAGATTGCCGATGATTGGCCAAGGTTTAGGACCCGGTGGAAATTTTGGTTGGTGGCGTTTGAAGGTGAAGATTTTTGAGAGAACAGCTAAGGCAGCTAGCCATGCCATTACTGTAAGAGCCCAAGAAGAAGCCTCCATTGTTGGGGATTAATGTTGAGATAGGTTAGAGTCGAGGTAGATTTTGCCACATTTATATAGTTGAGTAACCTTAACTCATGTGTCATGTGTCTGTTTGACAAGGCAAGAGAGAGAGACCCCACCATCCAATTATGCAATGTGTCTGTTTGACAAGGCAAGAGAGAGGCCCCCACCATCCAATTGTGCACTCATATATAGCTAGTGTCGGTAAGTAATCATCATTTTTTTTTTTTTTAAGGTGAATCTTTCATATTTATTCCTTAAAAAAATCAAAAGCATAAAGTTCTAATAAATCATAGCCAAAGCCATAAGGTTACAATGTCATAAAGATAAATATAAAAATTTTACAATCAAGTCCTATCTATGACTTTAAACATTCAATTAACCCTTGTCCAAATTTTAGTTGTAAAACAGATCTTCTTCAGGCAGATTCAATCTAATACATAAATAGTTCATATTTCTGACTTTTATTTTCTCAGTCATAAGAGTAAAACTCTCTCACCGAAACTAATCATCATCGACCTAAAGGCCAGGATTAAAACTTTTACCCCAAAGATCGTTCATAGAAGTAGATATAAAGAGAAGCCAAACCCTTATTAAAAATTAAAAATAAAAACACATTAAAAAAGCTAGCAAACAGCTACAACAGCTAGGGCGAGGGAGGCGAAGCGCACTAGCTGACACGCGATGGACGAGATGGAGCCGTTTTGCGCTAATGGGTAGCTGAGGAGCCGACGAGCATGGCCAGTCAGCACGTGGCTGAGCAAAACCAATTGAGGAAACTAGATTTAGATTTGAAAAACTAGGTCTACAACACCACCGATTTCAGGGAGGCGAAGAGCGGCGCAGCACGGTAGAGAGCAGATGGAGGTAGCACAACATAAGCAAAGGGATGGCCGGAGCAATTGGATTAGTCGAAAAAACCAAAAAAATAAATTGAAAAACAAAAAATAAAACAAAACAAGAAGGAGAGGGGGAGGAAAGAAGAGGGGAGTAGAGGGGAGGGGAAAGGAAGAGTTCCCTCTTCCCCCACAAGTTTTGTTTTCTCTATCTAGGTTTACTCTATCTAATTTTTTCTCTCTAGGTTTTCTCTACTAGGGTTTGCTCCTTTTAAATTTAGGTCCCGTTTGGTGTGCGGAATGGGTATTTTATTAAGAAAATGAATAGGTATTACTGAGAATAGAAAATGTTGGAATGGAATAATTATTCCAATTCTTTAGTTTGGTAATAATACACATGGTATAATTGGAATTGAATCAAAATTATTAAAAACCTCACATTATTTTATTTTATTTTTTCAATTCATATTAGAAAAAAAAAATTAAAAAAATCTTAAAAAAACCTAAAAAATAGGGGGGCCGGGGGTGGTGCGACCACCCCTGGAGCGCCTCATGATGGACCCATGAGGTGCAACCACCCCCGGATGCCTCGGGGTGGTCCTGCAAGGCGTCCGGGGCTGGTGCAACCACCCCCACCCAAAAACACCTCTTATAATTTTTATTTTTTTATTTTTTTGGTCGGCCACCCCCACCTCTTTGGTGGGGGTGGCCGACCAAAAAAATAAAAAAATAAAAATTATAAGAGGTGTTTTTGAAAAATCTATTTCATTATATAAGGAATAGTTATTCCTGTGTGTATGAAATTAATCATTCACATGGGAATAACTATTCACATGAATAGACTCATACCAAACAAAAGAATGACTATTTCATAGGAATAGCCATTCCATTCCTAGAGTCTATTTTGCAAACCAAACAAACACTTAGTAATCATCCAATTAATTGGTAATTATGTCATCACAACGACAAAAACTAGAAAAGAATGAAACATACTGGCTACAATGTGCGAGTGCAATAATTGTATCATTATCCATATTTTATAATTATCCAGCTTAGGAAAAAAAAAAAAAAAAAACATGTTCTATAATAATTGTATCATTATCAATATTTTATATTATCGATTAAAAAAATATATATATTTTATATTATCCAGCTTAGGGTTAAAAAACATGTTCTATAATTGTCCTCGTTCCACCAACTATATGCAACTTTTACTGTAATAAATTTTTTTTAAAAAAAAAAATTAGATATGGTATCAATTATGAATCAATTTCCATTGATTCTTGATTGATACCATATCTAAAACTTTTTTTTATTATTATTTTATCTTCGGAATTGTTGGGTTTTCCAAACAAAAGTTATTCCATTCCAGGAGTCTATTCTGCAAACCAAACAGATCCTTAGTAATCATCCAATTAATTGATAATTATGTCATCACAACGACAAAAAGGAGAAAAGAATGAAACATACTAGCCACAATGTGCGAGTGCAATAATTGTATCATTATCCATATTTTATAATTATCCAGCTTAGGGGAAAAAAACATGTTCTATAATAATTGTATCATAATCAATATTTTATATTATCGATTAAAAAAATATATATATTTTATATTATCCAGCTTAGGGTTAAAAAACATGTTCTATAATTGTCCACGTTCCATCAACTATATGCAACTTTTACTGTAATAAAAAAAAAAAAAAAGTTAGATATGGTATCAATTATGAATCAATAGTTAGATATGGTATCAATTATGAATCAATTTCCATTGATTCATGATTGATACCATATCTAACTTTTTATTATTATTATGTTTTCTTTGAAACTGTTGGGTTTTGGTTGGATGAATCAATTAATTAACCTGAAATCACGTACAAAGAAGTATTAGTCACACCATATTAATTTATTTCCGCATCGACCCCTCAAGAATTAACTAGTCTTCACGTTGGACACGAGAGGGAAAATCGAAATAAACCTTTTAAAACAAATTAACAATACAAAATCATATGTTTTCGCAGTGTTTAGTTTGTGGAATGTTTAATCCATTGGAAAAGAATTAACTATTACTGGGAATAAAAGAGTGGAATAGATTAGCTATTCATATTCCATTGTTTGGTTGTAACGCTGGAATAGACTAGATAATCATATTCCTTTGTTTGGTACAATGCAATATGTTGGTGAATGAAATTATATTGTGATCAAATTTCCTAAAATACCCTTATAATACAAATACAATTTATATTATTAAGGACTTTCACTCTTTTCTTTTTTTAAAACATAAACAACTTTACTATAATTTCTTTTTCTTTTTTGTTTTTAATTATGTCAGGTATGTGGCGTTTTCTTTTTTTTTTTTTTTGCAATTACGCTACAAAATTATTTATGTAAAAAAAAAATATAGTTGGAGAAAATAGAATCAAATTCAATCTTGAAATCAAAAAAAATATAGTTGGAGAATGTACAGAAAATCAAAAGAATTAAAAAAAAAAAAAAAAAAAAAACTGAGAAACAGTACAGAGAAGGGAGACGACATAGAAAAAAAAAAACGTTTGCACTTGCAGAAAAACTGTACAAGAAGAATTAGAGAGAAAATAGAAAGAGAGATAAAAAAAGAGAGAACGAAATATATATAGAGACGGAGAAAAGAGAAACGAATATATATATATATATATATATATCGAGAGAGAGAGAGAGAGAGAGAGAGAGAAATATAGAAGAATCAGAGAGAGAACAAAATTTTATCCCACAAGTGAGGTTATTTTTGGCAATTCACATAATTAATTTAATCCCACAAGAAATGATTAGCTAAGCCACTCGTTTTTGAGTGGCTTAGCTAACCCTGTGTGTATAGAATTAATAGTCTTATGGGAATAGACTATTCTCAGGAATAGAGTGTTACCAAACAAAGGACTAGCTATACTTAGTGTTAGCTAATCAAATCCAAGGATCTATTCCGCAAACCAAACGGGACCTAAATGTTTTAAACCCCTCCAAAACCCAGCTCCCTGCGAAACACATGCTCTCTTTAGTATGGGCAATAAGGAAAGGCTACACTAGCAAATTTGCACCCATATAAACCCCTCCAAAACCACCCCCAACTCTCACACCAAAATCCCCGGCAATGGAGTTCACTTCTTGGGCTATTGTTTTAGCCATGGCATCCCTAGCTGCTCTAGTCCTTTTCCCCTTTCGATCCCACAAGCTAAATCTTCCACCAGGTCCCAAACCTTGGCCAATCATAGGCAATCTAAACCTTATTGGCCCCCTCCCTCACCAGTCCCTTCATAAATTGTCACAAAAATATGGACCAATCATGCAACTTAAGTTTGGTTCCTTCCCCGTTGTCGTTGCCTCATCTCCCGACATGGCAAAGTTGTTCCTAAAGACATACGATCACATCTTTGCCAGTAGACCAAAAACCGCCGCCGGGAAGTACACTTCTTATAACTACACCGATATTACATGGGCGCCTTACGGACCATATTTGCGCCAAGGGCGGAAGATATATATCTCCGAGCTATTTTGCTCGAAAAGACTCGAGTCCTACGAGTATATTCGTGTCGAAGAAAGGCGTGCTCTTTTCTCACGCCTACACACCTTGGTCGGGAAGCCAGTCATGGTGAAAGAGCATCTCTCGCGCCTCACTCTAAGCATTATCAGTAGGATTGTATTGGGTAAGAAGTATTTTAGTGAATCCGAATCTGAAACTTCAATTGTAACGCTCAAGGAATTCCAAGAAATGTTGGACGAGTTGTTCTTGCTTAATGGGGTGTTGAACATCGGGGACTGGATACCCTGGCTCGATTTCTTGGACTTGCAGGGATACGTGGAGCGAATGAAGGCCGTGATGAAAAAATTTGATCGATTCTATGAGCATGTTTTGGATGAACACAGGGCCAAGAGAGAAGGAGTGAAAGATTTTGTTCCAAAGGACATGGTGGATTTTTTATTGCAGCTGGCTGATGATCCCAATAGTGATGTTAAGCTTACTAATGACAATATCAAGGGGCTCACTCAGGTATATGACTTCTATTATATAAGCTTTTGCGATAAGTGACAAATATTTAACATTATGTTACAATAAACGTCTTGAGTTTGAAACTTTTCTTATAATAAAGGTAAGTTTAAACCTTATTTTATAATAAAAGGTTATGAATTCGAACATTGTCTTCGTCGATTCAACAAGATTTCAATATTGGCCTGAAAATGTAAGTCCACACATGAGAGAAAGCCTTTGATTATGAATTAAATGATGAAACTCATACATTCTTATTAGGATAAGCTTTTGGAATAAATGATGATTTAATATATATATATATATATATATATGGTATCAAAGCAAAGATCTTAGATTTAAACATTTTTATTTTTTAATAATAAAAAATGGTAGGAGGAGACAATCAATTGTGGCTACTTTACTTTGGTGTGACCATGGTAGCACATGTCCTCTAAGAATCGCTCAGGAAGGTCTTAGATGACAGGAACCACAAACACTCATTCAAAACCAATTGAGTCATAGCCTTACCCAACCCCTCTAGGACATCAGTGGTTCATTAATGGTTCCTAATGCAGCTAATACTAATCAGTAACCCACACCCTAATACATATCAAACCTCAAGGGAATTTTCTTGAAACTACGAACCTTGTCTTGTAGCAAAGGTTTTGAGTTCAAACATCGTCTTCGTCAATTCAACTACATTTTAGTTTTGGGCCAAAAAGTTTGAGTTGACATGTGAGGGAATGTTAGAGTATGATTAAATTCATACATTTCTATTAACTTAAGTTTTGGGATAAATAGTCATTTAACAATTTATTGTTTGACTTATATTCGATGGAAAATGCTAAAATAAATTTTGCTTCAATTCATCAATATAGGATCTCATAGCAGGAGGCACGGATACCGCTGCGACTACAGTTGAATGGGGAATGTCCGAACTCTTAAAGAAGCCGCACCTCATCAAAAAGGCTACAGAAGAGCTGGATAGGGTTATTGGGAAAGACAGATGGGTAGAAGAGAAAGATGTTATGCAACTCCCTTATATCGATGCAATTATGAAAGAAACAATGAGGAAACACCCTGCGGCGGTATTACTTGCCCCGCACTTGGCTCTTGAAGATTGTAATGTAGATGGTTATGATATTCGTAAAGGAACTAGAGTCTTCATAAACGTATGGGGTATGGGAAGAGACCCTTCAATATGGGATGCACCTGAAGAGTTCAACCCGGAGAGGTTCTTAGGAAATGCTATTGATGTGAAGGGACATAATTTTGAGCTATTGCCATTTGGGTCAGGGAGAAGGATGTGCCCTGGTTATAGCCTTGGACTGAAAATGATTAGCTCTAGCTTGGCTAACATGTTGCATGGATTTGAATGGAATTTGCCAGACAATACCGAGGCAGAAGAATTGAGCATGGAGGAACTTTATGGTTTGGCCACGCCTAGAAAAGTCCCACTTGTTGCGGTCATGAAGCCACGGCTCCCACTTCATCTTTATAATTAGCATGAATTATCCTTGTTGCATCCGCTTTTATTTTGTAATAATTTCCTACTTAATTTGAGCACGAGTGAGGTGGGTTTTGTGATAGTTTTTCCTTGCTCTTGTTCCTAATCTTAAATTTTAGTCCACCGACAAGGAAAATGGTTAGTCGATCCACACTCACCTAGCTTGTTCAGATCACGTCCAAACAGACTATATATATAGCTAGTGTCTCGTCGTACTTTCCTCGTTTGGAGGTGGTTCGAACGAACACCGACTAATGCCTTTTGGTCATGACCTCGACTGGACAAACCTCCAAGGTCGTTCGAACAATCGAGCCATCACAACAAAAACCATTGTTTTTCTTTGAAATTCCTCTTTTCATTCAATTTCTAACTTCATCAAATTAATGCCTATTTTACACCACACCCTCCTAACAAATCAAACATGCACCACCTCTAACAGATCTTCAATTTTACGTAAAAAATCATCATTATGAAAAAATATTAGTTTTCCTCATTCACAACAACAATCGTTACAACCTCTTCAACACACCCACATCATATCAAAACAACAACGTAATATTGCTACCGCAACTACAACTACAACATGTCGAAGGCTACATTGTTCCAACGCTTTTGTGCCACCTTAACAATAAAATTCTTCTTTTTCACCCGTTACTCAGTGTGGTTGGTAAAATTTTCAAATGCTACAAAATACATTTCAAATAAAAATTATCAAAGGGATTTTAGATGTGGCCCCACCAATAACATATTTTTCAAAAGAAATATCAAACCACTTCTCAAAAAATAAAGCACAAAACATTTTTCAAAAAATAAAACACAAATTTTAAAAATAAAATAAAAAACTTCCCACACCTTCCTATACGAGTTTTTTAAAAACACATACTCATTGTTTTTCTATATTTTTTTTTTTTCAAAAATATTAACAATTTTCAACTAAAACTTATTTAAAAAAAATCCATGATTTTTTTGACGTGGCAAACAGTATTTTCAACTTGCAGTCAATGTTTCCAGAATTCCATTGCATATTTCCGGAATTCGTGTCTTACAACTAAAATTTAATTATGTTTTTTATTTTTTTTTTTTTACTGTTGACAACTAGTACATCTAGTTCGATGCAGTACGTAAGATTAATATGTCAAAAATTGCCAACCATATTTGACGAATGATTTTGTCCCATTATGCACATGAAAGCTTAGTGACTTCTTGGTATGATCGGTACTCAACCAATTAAGATCATAAGGAATTAGAAAAAAAAAAAAAAAAAAAAAAATTAAGATCATAAGGAAATTTTTTTCCACATTCTTTTTCTCTTTCTTTATTTTTTTTTTAATAATGTTTTTAAGAGATACAGTTCCATTTGCAATTGCTGGCTGGCTGGCATTTGCTGCTTAAAAGATTTCTACGGACCATTGGACACGGCATTAATCTACCTAATTAACATCGACTTTGAGAAAGTTGATCAAATTAATGATTTTGCCAAAAGCATTGCCTTTTTTATTATTATTATTATTAAAACTTATTTTCATTTGTTTCTAAGTCTTTACGTCCTAGCTTTTGGCCTCTACAAATACCTTTTACTATTATATTTGTTATAATTATTATTGTTATAAGAAATCACGATGACTTTCCCAAAAGCAATGCCTTTTTTTTTTTGTAAAACCTATGTTCATTTGTTTCCTAGTCTTTACGGTCCTAGCTTTTGTCCTTTAGAAAAAAATACCTTCGACTCTTATAATTGTTTTTTTTTTTTTTTTTTTTTTTTTTAATGCATGAGAAAATGTATTCAATCGAGCAACTCGTTTGACAGACCTTCTCAGCAAATACAGCTCTATCACTTGACACTACAAAAGTATCAAAACTCTATGCACAATACATATTTGCTGAAACTCTAGCTCTATGTGAAGAAACTTATAACTAAATGGAAAATTAAATAGAAAGGCAAAATAAAGACAAAAATGGAGACAAAAATTTACGAGTAATTTGGTGTTAGATATTTATATGTACACCACTGAGAAAGAACTGATAGGAATACATTATATTCTTATTCTTTATGATGTTTACATTATAAAAGAGTACTCTTATTTATAAGATAATTGAGATACATGAAGATAAAAATAAGTATCTTACTTGCCCATAGAATTTTCTGCACAATATAATTTATATTCTAAGAATAAATATAGGTATTAATTAATGAAATAAGTAACCACCAAACATTTATCTATTACATAAATTATATATATATATATAAAAGTATTAAAAGGAAAAGATTCTTTTTTTTTTTAATTGAATAAGAAAATGGTTTTTTTTTTAAAAAAAAAAAGTCCTGGCCGGGAAGATAGTAGACTAGAAATTCCATCCCCTAAATGTCCTCAATATACATCAAACTAATAAAAATGTCTCATTATATTTTAACATAATATATAACAATATATCTTTCTTGAACAACAAATCTATCAGATAACTAAAGTATGCTTTTCAAGTGTGTGTGCATAACATGGTAATAATTAAGTTAGCCTTTTCATAATACATTAACATTTGTAAAAACATTTTTATGCATATAAGTGAAAGTTTTCATCATTCCCAACATCATTAAACACGCTATATATATGTCTAATTGCAGGATTCCATATCTATACACATCACCACAACATGACCTCATTTTCCATACCGTACTCTACGACCTATTGGGAAAAGAAAAAATAAAAAATCGACACAAAAGTCCACAGCCGACAAATTTTTAGAATTATCGGAGCATAAAGCCAGTCCAATATATATATATATATATATATACACGGAGGGAGGGGGGGTTTCAGAGTGCCTTGAAACATGTCTAATTGCAGGATTCCATAACTATACACATCACCACAACACCTCATTTTCCATACCAAACTCTACGACGTGTTGGGAAAAGAAAAAATCAAAAATCGACACAAAAGTCCACAACCGACAAATTTTTAGAATTATTGGAGCATAAAGCCAGGGAGGGACCGGCTAGGGCCATGGTCCCCCCCACTCCCCCAACTTTTTTAAAAAAGATATTACTGATTATTCAAATTGTTTCAAAAAGTCTATATAATTAATACACGTTTGTAATGATGTTGCTTACATACAAAGATGGAGGGAGGGGGGACCGGCTGGGGCAATGGTCCCCCCACTTCCTCAAAAAAGATATTTTAAGGAGTAAAAAAAATAATAATAATTATACTGGTCCCCCACTCCCCCCCCCAAATAAATTGATAGGTCCCGGTCCCCCCAACTTTCCTCCACCGGTTGGTTCTTACTTCTTAGGTTAATCCTGAGGTCTTCTTTTGGTTAATTTTTCTATTGTTTGGCTTGGAAATTTGGTTAAGAATCTGAGAAGTTGATTTTTTTTTTTTTCCTTCATAGATTGGCTGTCGGTTTGGAAACTTGGAAATTCCTGTTGTTACTTGGAAATTTATGTGTTTTTTGTTGTTGTTATTTTATTTATGTATGTATGTAAATCTTGGATCTTTTCTCTGTGAGGATTTCTGGTTCTTGATTTGGTATGGCCGTATGAGAATTTTTGATGGGTTTTTATAACTAATGTCATTGAGAAATCTCTAGTTTCTCTTTGAGTTTTTGTTCCACCCATTGAATTTCAAGTTTGAAATCATAATGATTTAGGAAATTTTTGATTTGGTCCGAATTTGGGGAAATTTTAGTAAGAAGCTAAATTCCTAAAATTAACAAACGGCTTTTGTGTGTAGTGAATTTTTATGCATGATTTAAGATCCGAGTTGTTAGATTAATGGGTTTAAAGCTTTAATTTCACTATTGTTTATAGTATGGACATAAACCCTAATTTGTATAGTATAAATTAAATTAGGACTTTTAGTATGTGAACACTAGGATTGCTAATTGGATGTGTTAATTACATTTAAAGTGTTAATTAACCCTAGACTTTTATGAGTTCAATGGGAATTGATGCCCATGGGGTTTAGGTTCTAATATGTCATATTATAAATTTGGGGTAAGTTGCTAGATCAATGGAATAGGAAGAGAATAATAATTATAGGGTTAAAGTGTAATGTTTAACTTAGAGTCTATGTGATGATTATGTTATTCATGTGAGTTTGTTCATTGTTAACTTACACATATTTTTTCTTTATTTTCTAAAGACTCAAAATGATCATGTAAATTTATTTGTAGATGATGAGAAAGTCAAATACAATACTTGACCATTTCAAAAGAAAAAATGCACAAAGTTTATTAGAGTTTGATCCTGGATTGTGTGTCACTTATGAGAATATCATGTTAATCAATGAGGTGCAAAATAACTCAATGCAGGTCGCACTTTTTGAGGTTAGTACTCTAAGCTCAATTCCTAATCTAAGTAGTCTTGTAATTTGGATATTATGGTTATTAAATATTGAGAATATTGTTTGTTAGAATTTAAACATTTAATTGGAGAGTATGACACAATTCTAAGCTCAATTCTTCATTGTATTTAAGTACCAGTGATTAGAAAAAGAAGGAAAAAAAAATAGAAAAAAGTACTAATTCATTACACGCTGCAAAAAAAAAAAATCATGATAACCAAAAAAAATTTTTTTTGCTTTGGTTCCCTCCCATAAAGCTTCCTGGCTCCGTCCCTATATATATATATATATATATATATATATATATATATATAACGATGTTAAAATAGTGTCGTTTTGTAAAGGCCAACACATTATTAGCATTTTGTAATCGCTAGTAATTTTTCAATGTTGGCTAAATGCCAAAAATGTGTTAGCAGATTATGATTAAATGCCAACAAATTGTTTGCCTTTTCTAAAAATTCATAATTTATCGTCGTTTTCTAAACACTACAAATTTATTGATGCTTACAAAACGTTGATAATTTTATAATTATTGACAAATATAAATAATGCAAAGGCAATAATATTTTTATCTTACTAAAAGTAGTTTTGTCTACATTTTAAATTTGACGTTGCTCTATACATTTAAAATCTAATCATTCATTCGTTCAACAAAACACGATAAAATATAGAAGAAGAAAAAAAAAAACCTTCTTCAACTACCTTCATAATTAATATTGTCAATATATATATGCATCATAATTTTCTAAAAACATAACCATATTTTGAAAACACTATTAAACATAAGATGAGCATCCAAACATTTGCTCAATACATATGTCCAAATATCCGTGAGAATACTCAACTAGAGTAGCCATCTATCCAAATTGTCATCCTCGTCTTCAGACTCACCCTCATCCTCATTGTCGGCATGATTGTTATCTGCCCAATCAAAATGTGTTCAATAATAGGGAAAAAGAATGACGTACGAGAGCATCAATTACTTTGCCACAAACAATTTTCATAATTTAATTTGTATCCTCCATCCACCACCCAACGAGGAAATTAGATACGCAATAATTAACCCAATACACTCCGAACTAAAGATGATCATAGAGCAAAGCATGCAATTCAAAAACCAGTGAATGACTTGAGTTATTATAGACCAATGACAACCAAAGATAGTTGGTAGCTAATAAGATCATGACAATTAGGTTGGGACTATTCATTAATTGGATTTTCTTCTTCTTCTTTTTTTTTTTCGGTTTATTTTAATATAACTATTTGATTGCTTGTTTTACACGTTCTCTCTTCTAAATAATTTAAATAATTATTTAGATGTTGATAGATTCTTCAAATCTAAAAAGAGATTCATGTATATCCCATTTGTTAAGGAATATTTAATGAGAAAGGATATCTGAGGGTAAGATTTTCTTCGAAAAAAAAAGTAGATTTTTCAAAGCATTATTATAAGCAAATAAGCACATTTTTATTGTAATAAAAAGAAAAGAAAAGAAGAACGTGAGAGCAGGAGAATCGCAGCTCAATCAGATAATTAGAAGAAGAAAAGCAGTCCTAGCTAGGCTTTAATGGCATGAGTAATCCTACAGCACCCATTACCATTAGGATCCTTCCCGGTTGAAAAAAATTGGAGAGCAACCGGTTAAGCATAATAGGGGTAAAATGGTTCAAATAAAATAAAAAGTGAAATTATCATTTTACTCCCCTATATATTATGCCTAATCGGTTTCTCTTCAGTTTTTGGGTACACTTACTCCTACTTCTTTATATCTATTTTCTCACCTTAATAAATAACTTTTAAAATTATCATTAGATTTATGCATATATAATGTTATGCAAGTTTATGAGCTTAATGATGTTATGTTTATGAAAAATGCATGTGCACTCTACCAAAAAAATGGGTTTTAGTGACTTCAATTTGGTGACGTGTCAATGGCCAAAAACATCACTAATTGGATGGTGACGTGTCATTAGTAACGTGGGTCGTGGGGCATTAATTCACCGGTCTAGAATTGGTGACGTGTTATGAAGTGACACATCACCAATTGGTGACGTGTGAAAAAACCCATTACTGTAGACACGGCACCTTTATGATGATGTTTTGAGCTCACTAAATGCCAATTTTTTTGTAGTGACTATGTATCCCATGGCACCATTATGATGATGTTATGAGCTCACTATATATATGATGTTCATGATGTATGGATAGTATGGCTATACGAATTTTGGGGACTAAGAATAAAAACATAGAAATTGGCATCAAGTGTGTTGGGAGTTAAGGATAAAGTTGGGTTTTCTTCTCTTTTTGTCTAATAGGAATTTTTGGTGAAGAACCAAATGAAAATGAAATGAAATGAAGCATTTTCCTTTTGGTGGTACTGAAAGTCGGGATTGTTTTTTCAAAGGCAATATGGGCCGGGGCCAGGTTTTGTTTTGTTTGTTGTTAAAAACAAAAAACAGAAAGAAAACAAAATGGTACGAATTTGGTGGGCCCGTTTCCTCTTAGTTGCCTAGGCCGACAATGAAAATGGGCTTGAATGGGACGAAAAATGCTATATCGATCTCCACAAAATTACAAAATACCATCTCCCATTTCTACACGTAATATTATTTAATTCCACTCCCTGCATGTGAATCATGTGATGGCAATAATGGAAAGGCCGCACAACACAAAAGTAAATTCACACCCATATATACCCCTCCAAAACCGCACCCAATTACTCTCTCACCAAAACCCCCAGCAATGGAGTACTTCACTTCTTGGGCTATTGTTTTAGCCATGGCATCCCTAGCTGCTCTAGTCCTTTTCCCCTTTCGATCCCACAAGCTAAATCTTCCACCAGGTCCCAAACCTTGGCCCATCATAGGCAATCTAAACCTTATTGGCCCCCTCCCTCACCAGTCCCTGCATAAATTGTCGCAAAAATATGGACCAATCATGCAACTTAAGTTCGGATCCTTCCCCGTTGTCGTTGCCTCATCTCCCGACATGGCAAAGCTGTTCCTAAAGACATATGATCACATCTTTGCCGGTAGACCCAAAACCGCCGCCGGGAAGTACACCACTTATAACTACACCGATATTGCATGGGCGCCTTACGGGCCATATTTGCGCCAAGGGCGGAAGATATATCTCTCCGAGCTATTTTGCACGAAAAGACTCGAGTCCTACGAGTATATTCGTGTCGAAGAAAGGCGTGCTCTTTTCTCACGTCTACACGCCTTGGCTGGGAAGCCAGTCATGGTGAAGGAGCATCTCTCGCAACTCACTCTAAGCGTTATTAGTAGGATTGTATTGGGTAAGAAGTATTTTAGTGAATCCGAATCTGAAACTTCAATTGTAACGCTCAAGGAATTCCAAGAAATGTTGGACGAGTTGTTCTTGCTTAATGGGGTGTTGAACATCGGGGACTGGATACCCTGGCTCGATTTCTTGGACTTGCAGGGATACGTGGAGCGAATGAAGGCCGTGACGAAAAAATTTGATCGATTCCATGAGCATGTTTTGGATGAACACAGGGCAAAGAGAGGAGTGAAAGATTTTGTTCCAAAGGACATGGTTGATTTTTTATTGCACCTGGCTGACGATCCCAATAATGATGTTAAGCTCACCAATGACAATATCAAGGCGCTCACTCAGGTATAATTTCCATTAGTTAATTAAGATTTTGAGATAAGTTGTGATTTAATATTATATCATAACAAAAGTAAATGATGAAACCCATCTATTAAGTCCTATTACGAAAACTTTTTAGATAAATGATGCTTTTAACATATGGAAAGATCTTGGGTTGGGTTGGAATCTTGTTTTCATCAAGTCAACCTCATTTTAGTGTTGGACATCAAAGTTTGAGTTCAATTGTGAGGAGAGTGTTTGCTAGAGTATGATTTAATTCATCTATTTTCTATTAACTTAATTTTTTTGGAACGAGTGGTAATTTAACGATTTATTGTTTGACTTATATTTCAGTGGAAAAATGTTAAACCAAAATTTTTTTTTGTTCATTAATATTATAGGATCTCGTAGCAGGAGGCACAGATACCTCTGCGACTACAGTTGAATGGGGAATGTCCGAACTCTTGAAGAAGCCACACCTCATCAAAAAGGCTACAGAAGAGCTGGATAGAGTTATTGGGAAAGAGAGATGGGTGGAAGAGAAAGATATCCCACAACTTCCTTATATCAATGCAATTATGAAGGAAACAATGAGGAAACATCCTGCGGCAGTATTACTTGCTCCGCACTTGGCTCTTGAAGATTGTAATGTAGATGGCTATGATATTCGTAAAGGAACTAGGGTCTTCATAAACGCATGGGGTATGGGAAGAGACCCTTCAATATGGGATGCACCTGAAGATTTCAACCCGGAGAGGTTCTTAGGAAATTCTATTGATGTGAAGGGACATAATTTTGAGCTATTGCCATTTGGGTCAGGGAGAAGGATGTGCCCTGGTTATAGCCTTGGACTGAAAATGATTAGCTCTAGCTTGGCTAACATGTTGCATGGATTTGAATGGAATTTGCCAGACAACACGGAGGCAGGAGAATTGAGCATGGAGGAACTTTATGGTTTGGCCACGCCCAGAAAAGTCCCTCTTGTTGCGGTCATGAAGCCTCGGCTCCCACTTCATCTTTATAATTAGTTGTCACTTTTAGGCTTTTAGCATGAATTATCCCTCTTGTATCCACTTTTATTGTGTAATAAAAATTCCTACTTTGAGCACGAGTGAGGTGGGTTTTGTTATATTTGTATTAATTGCAACCCCACGGTAGTCACCACATGCAAATTCAATGGCCACCGGATTTGTTAGGTGCCCATCAAGTGGTGGTGGCATTCCGGCAGCCACCACCCATAGAGGTTTATTTATTTTATTTTTTTAAAATACTTTACAAAAACACTTACATGTGTAAAAGGAGCCTCGTTACATATCCCAAAGAAGATGTATTATTGGAAATATATTATATTAAAAGTGTAAAAGATACTATTTTGCAATAGTGGAGTCACATCTTTGTTGCAATCACATTATGCACAAAATGTATATGGAGCATGCACTTGCTTTAAATAAAATTAAGAACAATTTCAATCACTTGGATAACGTGCTGTAAGTCCGACAACAGTCTAATTGAAGTCGACATAAAGGTAAATGCAGCAACATCATGAAGTTGTTTGAAATTGCGTTGAAGAGGTAAAATATTTTTAATATTTAAAAAAATTGTGCTAAATAAAAATTTAACATGTTTAGTAAAGGATTTTAAAAGTATTTTTTTTATTTTTTCCTACTCTAAAAATAATCAAAATATATTTAAAAAAAATTAAAAATTAAAAATTTTTCTAGAAAGTTCCTTGGGACCAAAAAACTATACTTCTCACACAATTCCAAACAAACACACTCTACTTTTCTCACGCAGTTTCCTTGAGTGCTTGTATTTTATATCCTATATATGGTGTACGTGGAAAGAGATACCGACAATTTCAGTCTTAATTGTCCATTCCCACCACCTTGTCTAAGCTAATGATAGACTTACTTATACATATTTAATAAGAGATATAATAGACAATTTTAGTCATGTGATGTACCAAAGAGGGAAGAAATTAGAAGTGCGGTGTAGTTTAAATAAATTGATTATAGCTTTTTAAAAATTGGCAGGGCGATTGCGTGCAATACTTTGAATATTGTATGGAATACAATAGCTTTGATTTGGATCGTTAATTTAAAATGAACCGTCCATAACATGACAAAGTGATACTTGCCCGCATACAAACCATAAGAATGACTGAGTGGGACAAGTGGTCTTGAGTTTAAAGTAATTTAAATTTACTTTTTAGTAGATGTGGTCATTAGGTCGAATCTTGACTCCGTTATTTACTCTCGTTTTAATTAAATATTTCATGTGTTGTGCTAGATAAGTTACCTAAATTATTGATACTTGAAGCCGCTTAACTTTTTACCTAGAATTATGATTTTCTCTGATTTTTGTAGGATGGTTATCTCACGGTTTGGCTATAGTGGAAATGAGGTCTATGAGCGTTTGATAGCAAAGAGATACATGTGGCTTCCTTCTACTAGACGTCTATAGCGTGGACAAAATGTGGTGTTCCTATTTTGTCACCAAACGAATGATTATGGATGATTATTCCATTCGAGCTTCTTGTATTCCTAATGATACTCATTTTTATTCCTAAATAATCATATTATTCCAATCTACCAAATGTGCCCTAAGTATTACAAGGGATCTCCATCCGTGAAAAATAAATGTTGACCTCGTGTATATTCCTAAAATCGCGTTTGCTAGACAGGAATGGACCGAGTGTTGAAATAGTTATTCACTTATATCTCTAAAGTGAAGAATAACTAATCCTCTAAAAAATGAGAGGAATAGTAACAAATTATTTTCTTTAAACTAAAAAAAAAAAAAAAAAAATCTTCATTACATATTCTCATGGATGCCCGAACACCCATCACTCTTGAGAGGTCTCGATTTTTTAGAATAAAAATATAATTTCTTGCATTATTCTTCCTTTGTAATTATATATCATACGAAAAGGAGCTTTTTCACTTGGTCCATGGCCGAAGATCCGCGATGGGCCTCGCACAATTGGAGGCTTTGGAAACGAATAGGATGGAAGCCCAGCCTAGATATCAGATACTGGCCCATGGCTCTTATTAAGGACCGAAACCCTTTCTCGGTTTCACATTCACTTTTCCTTTCGAAATTCGCTCTGATTCTGTCAGCAGAATCGGCTCGCCCGAAGCCGCGCTCGCCCTAGTTTTCCTCCGAGCCATGGCCACCTTGGACTCCGACGTGCCCATGGTCCCAGTCGGCGAGCCTTCGAGCAGCGCGGGTCCTTCCTCCTCCTCCAACAAGAAGAACAAGCGCTTCGAGATCAAGAAGTGGAACGCCGTCGCCCTCTGGGCCTGGGGTACCATCTCCCAAAACCCTAACCCTAGTTTTCTCGAATTGCTTATTTTACTAGTTTTATCTGTGTATGTGTGTATTTGATTGTGTGCGTATCTAGCGTTTGGGGTTGTAATGTGACTGATTGATGCGTCCAGATATTGTGGTTGATAACTGTGCGATTTGCCGGAACCATATTATGGATCTCTGTGAGTTTTTCATTTTTCTTTTGTAATTTTCGATTTGTTTGTAGATATACATATTTATGTGCATGTATTTTAATTGTGATTATGCTTTGGTATATTATTTTTGTGGTATTTAATTTATCTGTGGTGGTTTGATGAGTAGGCATTGAGTGCCAAGCGAACCAGGCCAGCGCCACGAGCGAGGAATGTACAGTTGCTTGGGGTATGCTTTCGATTCCTAAACCCTAATCTTCTTCTCTACTCTAGTACTTCACGCATGTGTGTCTCTGTCTGAATGTTTTGCCTCTGCTTAGAAAATAAGGTGGTATTGCGGTATTTTTTGTTGTGTGCATGAATGGTGGCCTTTAAAGAGCGGTAGGTTAGAGTTTTTAACTTAGTTCTTGGCTAGTTTTTATTTTATTTGCTAAGCTGGAAACAAAGTGTACAGGGTGAGGGAAGGTGAAGTGTTTCACAACCTTTGTTCTTCATGTTGAATTTTGTTTCATAAGGATATTTATTGTTGTGTTCATTTACTTCGATTTGTTTCAAAATCTGGAGATTAGTATTTTTTTTTTTTTTTTTTTCTGACATGGCCACACAAGAGGGGGGAGGAGGATTCGAACTAGTGACTTTCGCTTCATTAGGCATGGTCTTTAGCTACCTCTTGGTGACAGAGATTAGTATGTTTTATTTCAAGATGAAAGTTAATATTCCTTTCTATTATTAGTGGTGGCCCTTTCTGACTTCCGCCTCTGCCAGAGTTGGAAGTCTTGGAAGCGTTGGAAAACCTCCAATGCCACCTTGGACGTAGGTAATTTATGAGCCAATGCTGACCCCAAAAAGTAGATTGAAATTGTTGGAAGTGGGCTGGGCTTGATGATGGGCTTTTTTGGTTTGGTTTTTTTGGGCTTCATCAAAGAATACAGATTTGTTCTTTGTCTGTGTTCCTTGTTGAAGACAAAAAACTCTTTACCGAAGAACGGATCTTCATCTCTTCGTCTTCAACAACAAAGAACGAAGAATAGTGTAACACTCTGGTCCCATATTGAAAAGACGAAGAGTAACCCAGATAGAGTGGGTGGTTTATAAAGGTGTTCCGGCTGCTTTTTTTTCTTTCTTTAATACTTAATTTTGAATTTGGGCCATCCCTTTCCTTGAATGCTTCGTTTCTTGGCCTTTGGCATCGCGTTTATACCATCAATCAAAGACTAGTAGTTAACTGCAATATTGATCAAAACCGAATTCTCACCAACGTCTTTGACCCTAATTTAGCTATTATTGCTACATGCGTGCACCTGAAGAAAATCGACCAGGTGCTACGAATTAAACATTTCTTTTGTTTCTCCAATCTATGCTGTCTCCTGTCTCTTTCTGTCTGCTATTAGCAAGAGGTTGCTTGCTCGCCATAGTTCAACACAGTACTTAGGTTTGATTTCTCACACAAACAAAAATGTGGGTAGAAATAGTTGTAATGGTTGGACTTCCCTTAACTTATCAAATCTGTTATTCTGCATGTTACATTTGCTTTGACATGTTTTATGGCCCACTTCTGGAATGGTGTTATGAATCACTCATTATTATTCTTTTGCCACAAGTAGATAATACTATACATTTTAAATGCATATTGTTGACAATGATCCTACACTGTAGCAATTTTGAATTTATGCGTGAATAGGGTGTAGGTCAAGGAATATAAACTCTTACATGCTTATGCCCATGGTTGTGTGTGCACTTTTCTCAATTTTTGAAAAATTTAAGTCAGCTGATTATTGTTATTGCATTTTGCACTTGTGCACATGATCTCTTAGGCTGAAAGGATTGTTTTATTGATGTAGGGGTTTGCAACCATGCCTTTCATTTTCACTGCATCAGCCGATGGCTCAAAACCCGTCAAGTGTGCCCACTAGGTGAGCTTTGTGCTTAATGTGCTCCTGCCCCTCTTCTTTCTCCGTCTGCCTCCCTCTTTGTATCATGGTGAGAAGCTTACTCATTTCCTTTATGATTTGGTTGTTATTGCTTGTGCAGATAACAGCGAGTGGGAGTTTCAGAAGTATGGTCACTAGAATCTTCATGCTGTTGAGCCTCTGTACTCTGTTCTCGCTACGGGGATGCTAAGAAAGATCTGGATTTCCTGTCGTTTTCTATAATGCATTTACTTCTTGTTAATTTGTGCTGGAGTCTTCCTATTTTCAAGAAGCATTTGGGCTGTATTAATTTTAGGAGTTTGATTGGTTACATACCAAGTCAAATATGTGAATTCCCTATACTGTTTTTGGTGTTACAAGCCAAACTCTCTCTCTCACACACATGTTCCATGTTTCTATTTCTTGTTTTAATTATGGGTGATTATGGATTATAGTAGTTGTTTATTTACATCATGATGGCGTATTCTTGAGGGGAACCCCTAATATGCGGTCATGCTGCAAAAGGGATTTTTGGCAGCATCCACTCTTGTGGTGACATATCTCCAAGCTCATTTTAAAAAAATGAAATCAAAATAGCAAACCAAAACACAAACCAACGCCAGCAAACCCAACCCCCCACCGGCGCCGAAGAGCATACAACCCTCCAACCAACTTTCTTTCTCCCAAATCGAGCATAGCCAGCCCCAAAAAAACCAGAAAAAAAATCCTCTTTTCTTTCTCCCAAACCCTCTTTTCTTTATCTAGAAAAAACTAGAAAAAAAAAAAGGGCCCGCCAAAAAACAAGAAAAAACAAAATAGAAAAAGTCAGTAAAACTAGAAAAAAATAAAAAAAAAACAAAACCCAAACTCCAAATCCCCTCTTCTTCCCAAACTCCAAACTCCAATAAGCCGAACCAAGAGAGATCCAACAAAATCAATAAAAGCAAATTTTTGCAATCAACTACATCAACAACGCAATCAGAAATTACAATCAATCCAATTAGAAATTCGATGAGAACCAGCGAAATCCAGTGAAACTCAGCCTTAAAATTTGTTTCTAATGCCTTTAGAGGGGGAAGGTTAACCCTAAGAGAATTTTATCATCCTAAAGGAATCTACCGGAGAGGGCTGCCGGCTGGAAAAAAGAGACTCGTGGGTCTGCATACCCACGGCCGGCGTGACCCAGAAAAGAAAGAAGAAGAGAAAGAGAAGTGCTTCAAATTTTCGACGAAAAACAAAGAAGAAGAGAGAAAGAGAAGGGAGAAAAGAATCAAGTGTATTAGGTTGTAAAGTTTTTTTTACATTTTATTTGCTTTATGTGAAGCTATTGGGTGCTGCAAAAGGGCATGACCGCATAGGAGGGTTTCTCATTCTTGAGAATTCTCTGGTTTTGTTTGGCAATGCCTTTTGTTCAAGGTTTTCTTTTTTTCTTTTTTTCGACTGGAACTTAATAATACTTCACTTATCCAGAGAAATTGCTGCTTCATTGTCTGATTGTCTAGGATATGGTAGTGCTTGTATTGGCTTTGGCGAGCTGTAAAACTAGACTTTAGAAACAAATTCGTAGTGCTTGATGGAACTTGGTCCAAAAGAGTTTCTCTTACTTGTCTTGGTAGTATACCTTAATTGGGTGGGTAATCGGAGTTTAGAAAACCAATGTTTTTTTTTTTTTTTTTTTTTTTTGGCCTCAATTACTTTTCTACTCATAGTAGCTCGTTTAAAAGTGGAAGTGTTTAGGAAACCGTGTATTTTTTGCTTAAAAAAGAGTGATTTAAGCAATTCACATAGGCAGGGAATGATATAGACAGAATTTACTCTTTCGAACGATGACCTCCGAGGGAGATAACAAAACCCAGACTTTAAACTGGATCCAGTAGGAAGGCATTATAGGATCAGCTTGGCATTTGAAATAACTAGTAAATTACAACTCTATTGTACCTCAATTGGTGCATTGGTCTTTGCAGCTTTAATGGTTCTCCACCTTCTCACGAGTTGACTATTCTAGTATTGGCCGAACTCTTTGGCTGGCTCATACTCTGTCCATGGAACCCATATTTTCGTTGTATTTGTGACTTTCCTTCTGAAATTGGGCTTCCTCCTAAAGCGCACAAGTGGCCACCCATTAATAGTAATGGAACTCTGCACAAAGTTTTCTCTCATGATATGAGTTACTACCCCCTTGATCACTTATACTATCCCAAACGTCTGACTGCATTTTTCAACTGAAATGGAAGATTATTACCAAAACAGCGTTGTACATCTAAAATAGCCCTAAAAAGACATGATCCCAAGCAGATACTTGGCATGTACCCCCCCCCCCCCTTCAAGGTCCATCACAAAAGAAACGAAAACCAAGATTTTCTTTATCCGATAATAAACGAGAGCTACGAGCAAATAGAACACCTTTCAGGAGTATCAATACATCGTAGTTTCTAATAGCTGCTAATGAATGGAAAGGAAGGGAGATAATAAAGGAAGTCTTTCATTAAGCATTCTCGCTTCAAGGAAGTGGTGGTTCAATTTGGGTTGCTAATATGAGATAATTCATATCAGATTTACTTATCTAAATAAATTTTGAGTTATCCAACTACTTATATGAACAGGTGGCATGTTTATTAGTCATGATTTTTTTCAAATTGTTGGTCTTGTTATATTGTCACTCTCTCGACAAATCTTTAACATTTTTATTTGACGACTACCGCACTAGCCGATGTAACAGTTTCAAATAATCATTATTTTTTTTTAAAAAAAAGGTTGATTGGCACTACCACATCACTAGAGTGCGATGATAATGGAATAAAAATGTAATTTATTGCATTACTCTTACTCTTTTTGAAGAAATGCTATATACTACCCTCATCTCACTAAGCTAATTACTCCCATCAACACTTGTTAAAAATAAAAAAATTTTAAAAAAAATAATAATAATAAAAAGAAGATGAGAGCTGATGGGCACAGTAAATTACTCCCCTTTCTTGACTGAATATCTTAAGTCCTGTGGGCCTGGACCCGGTCCATCTTCCTAAACCCAACAAATGTAAACTAAAAAGATAAAACCGAAAAGAAAGTCGTCGCCTGAGAGATTCGAACTCTCGCGGGGAAACCCCATGTACTTAGCAGGCACACGCCTTAACCACTCGGCCAAAGCGACTTGAATGTCAATGTTGCTCATTTATATGTTTTGTAATACTTATTTCTTGCTTACGAATCAATTCCACCCTCTTCATAATTTGTGGGCCTTTATTTACCTATTTATTTTTCCTCTACACAACTCTTCCAACTCTATTTCCGATCTTAATGAACCAACCCAAACTCTAATTTATATATATAACTTTTGAATAAACATATATTATGTATTTAGAATCTACATAATTGTATCCAAATCTCAGATATCTTTCAGCATGATATGTTCTAACACACTACACAACTGTGATCCACTTCAGCCCACTCACTGGCAGCAGCACTTAAAATATACTGGCTATCCATTTGTACTCATCACTCCTCTACTTTTGGATACCTTTCTCCCTTCTGGATACACCTTTTATCTCACCAAAATGTGTACTACATTTACATTGTTTTTCCTCCCCACATTATTTCAGACAGTCAGGCCCATCTTTTTGCCTTTTTTTCCTTTTGTGGGTGGAAGAGGCACAAGATTTAGAGACCAGATTATGTTCTGATATGGTTTACATCTTTCTAGTGACTACTTTTTTCAATTATGAATGGAATCTTACATTGAGATTTAGATTCCCTAAAATTAGACTGAAATTTGGATAACCTAATAACAGAGAACGATAGGTATTTTTCACGTTAACAGGTAGACCCCCCATTCTAAGCTGCTAGGAACATTCGAACCTGAGCTTAGGATTTGTACTCACACACCCCCTCATATGAGCTCATCTATTTGATTAGGGAGTGTGTTGTTTGAAACTTGGTTAGATAGATAAACTTTACATGGAGTTCCTCATATTTACTATTTAAATTACTAATAATTTAGACAACAAAATTGTTGGATCTGTAAAAGGCTCTTATTCAAAGAATTTCTTAATTAGGTGGGTGCATGGGAGCAGATAAACTAACCATTTTTCTCACACCATTAAAACAAAAACAAGCACACACATGCCCTCTCTCTGTCATGTTAGTGCTTGAATACACTACTACAGTAGTACTACATCATACTACCATTTGTTTAAGTTATTGGGGCAATGGGAGTTCCTTTAATTTACATTGAAGCAGCCATTACAAGCTTTTATGTAGGTGGAGGCCACTCATATTTGTAGAAGAAATCGAAAAAGCAAAGAAATAAGAAAGATTACATGAGAGATTGCAACAGCCTTAGAGAGCATATCGCCATAACAAAAGCTCTGAATTCGAATATTATCTCTATCAGTCAAGAAAAAGTCAAAACCAAGAAATAAATGGTTCCAATTCATTTGTCCTAGTACTACTACAACTCATTGTAGGGTCTCTCTTCCCCTCCCTTCCAAAAATCACTGACTAATTCTGCTACAGTTTAGAGAGTGCCACCCACAAACTCAGAGCCCACCAAGTTCTTCTAAAGAAAGTGGGGAAAAGTTATGCACATGGGTGTTGTTTTTAATATGTAATCTATAGTTGTTGCACAAAGAGGTAGGCATGGATGGACCGATTTATGAGGGCCTCTTGCTTTTTGAAGCCATAAACCTATCTTTTATACACCTCCATTATGGGAGTCTAAGAATCATTATCATCCCTCTCTCTCTCTCTCTCTCTCTATATATATATATATATATATAAAGTGTTTATGGGTCCACCTCATCTTACCCACCCTTAACCTACTACAAAGAAAGTAGCCGTTATAGGTAAATATGTTGACATATATCAAATGGGGTACTTTCAACCGTTTTTAGATAGACTTTCAGAACATCTCCTTGATATTTTGATACAACAATAGCTTTTGTGTTGTGCGTGATCATTTTGTGAAGTACTATGGGCTTAGAGGGTTGGGGGTTGAAGACTCGCATTATTTTGTACTGTGCTCACCTACCATAACCATATATACTAATCTCATAAATAACAACCTACTTTCTACATGTAAAATAACATCTATCTCTTCTATATTTTCGATCATATTTACATTTTCGATACGGAAAAATGACAAGAAAATCATTTTAACTAAAAAATTTCCACATCACTTCTAATACAGTTGATGTTTCTAATTTAAAAAGAAAAGTCTTTATGTGCATTGTTGTCAAGTTTATTCTCGCTCCAATATTGTTTATCATATGATGTGAGAAAAATGTTAGACTGTTCAGAAGAATTACAGAGACAGTTTGAGCATTATTTTGAGATCTTGTATTGAATTAGAGCCAAAGTCAACTCCTTAGAGGATATTCGTGGTTCGGCACCCGTTAATATAAATTTAGCTATATCTTGAGGCCTTTTTTTATGTAATTTTTTTTTAGTTTTGCTAGTCTTTTGCCTTCTTAGACTTTTACTTGTGTTGAGTTTTTCTTTTTTTCAATAAAGTTATTACTTTAAAAAAAACGACAAATATTTAATCATTTGAAGTCAGATCTATAAATAAAGTTTTCAAGACATTCTTCAACACTAAACATGTTTTGACTCAACAGGATCTCTTACCACACAAAAAAACAAAAACAAAAAAAAATAAAAAGTCTCGAAAAAGGTTTGCTTATATTTTAGTAATTAAAATCACCTTGCATGTATTCAAGCTGTGTCTGGTAAGTTTTCATCACTGCATTAATTTCTGACTTTATCTTTCCCTGTCTTAATCATATATTCTTGCAATAGATTTACGGCTAAACTTTTTGGATTTTGACCAGGTTTATAATTATGTTATAGATAGATAAAGATAATAATTTCTTTACTCATTCTCCATTATGACTGATTTTTTTGGCTTTTTCACCCAACATTGAAGTACTCTTTTCCACCACCTAATATAAAGGCCCTTATCTTTCCATGGGAATCAATTTTTCCGGTCGGAGAATTTAATTCTTTCTATTTCACTTGAAATATCGGTGAACATTTGTTAATATATATATATATATATATATATATATATATATATATATATATATATATACGAACAATTTTATTGTCGAAATTAGATTTCACAGCTACATGCATTGCATGTGCTAGGTTGCAAACCTAACATGCTTACAATGAGACATTGATGCACTAAAGATCATAATTATAAATTGCAGTCCAAACTTCTAAAACCACGTGTTTATAAAAGCGCAATCCTTATCTTCTGCGTGAAAACGTGAATTTGTTTTTTTTCATATTTTCAAACTTCTAAATGGACATCGTCCATAATTTTATTTAAAAACGCTTGTTTGACCTACAAAATCGCGGCCTTAAATGGAAACTATATATATACATTCGAGGCAAATTTTTTCATTTTAATAGTTTTGTCCCTCCAAACCTATAATTATTTTTGTTCCTGTTGAACATGCAATTGAAAAGCATTGCATTATGTAATTATCCCTTCGTTAACACGTTTACTGACTCCAATACATTACCATTAATTTGGTTATATATAACCAAATTTAGATTTGGCTTATGTACTATTATTTATGATATAGTTTAATCAACCGTCAAAATTAAATTTCTCAAAATTTCTTTTTATTTTCTCTCTCCTATTAAATACTTCTAAAATAAATCAAATTTAAATTTAAATTTTAACCGTTGATTAAACTACAACATATATACTGTTATTTTAATAACATATAAAGCCGGATCCACCAAATTTAACATGTTGGAAAAGTGTCATTAATTCCTCAATAAAAGCAAAGAGAGGTGAAAGGCAAAAGCACATGTAGAGATTTGTTTCTGAATTTTTTTTTTTTTTTTTTGTAAATTAGTTTCTGAAATATTGAGTATGAGTTTGATATATATATATATATATATATATATATATATATATAACATAAAGCATCTGAAAATAAATAAAAAATAAAAAAGAAATTGCAGAAGCGAAAATATTGAATGTGTTTATTGCGTTGAAAAAGGAGGTAAATCTTAAAGATACGGCACGAACAATAAAGGTTGGGGCGAGGTCGGTGGAGAAGCAAAAAAAGAAAAAAGAAAGATGGGATGATGGTTAGCTGAATGGCAGAAAACGCGTGGAATTATGATAAGACAAAAGCATGCTGAGCATGCGGGATTTCCTGCGCTGATTGAGAGACTCTCTCCCACTTTTCGCTCCATTACCACCACCACCTGCGGTTTTCTTCCCCCCTCCCCCCCCCCCCCGCGCGTAGGCACTATGATAATTATTTTTTTAAAAAAAATAATACGACGGAGTGATCAATTGTGATTATTTTATTTAAGCGTGTAATTATACTAGTATATATTCACTAAGAGCTGCACATGAGAGATTTAAATGGTAAAAATTGTAAGCGCTCTTTCAAGTTCGACTAATCAGACATATATGAAGATTTTTCATTGTCGAATCCATTCTCTAATATATGTCCTGATCACTTAAAAAAAATTTTGCGCCATTAAATCACCATCCTTGATGGTTAAGTATGATAATTGGTTTGAATTTAGATTCAATGTCGACACGAATAATGCTACAAGTTTTTTTGTGTCACTCTTATATTCCTTTAAGAATAATGTAGTTCTTAAAGTTACCATTAAACTTGTAATTGATCATTATTAAATTTCGATCAAATAATAATTTTAAGAGTTACATTATTATCAAATAGACAAAAAAAAATAATGCAAAGAGAAACTCTTAAAATTACTCTTATGGGTACTATTTTGTTCGTATCACAACGTCACACGCGCTACCGTTCGCGTCACCACAGAATGGAGCTTACCTTGGATGGAAAGTACGAGCACGCCAACTGACAGGTGTTCGCGTGGCAGAGGCAGTCGTACATTATACGGTTATTTTATTAGTTTCGTAGTTATAGAATCTTTAGTCAAAAAGAGAGTGAGAGAGTGGAGGCCTTTTAAAAATCTAGCCGTTACCCGTCTTAAATAGCGTGGTTTACACTTATCCCCACGAGCTAAAAAAAAAAAAAAGGGTAAATTATAGCGCATAATTTGCATGAGCCCCATCTCAACTATCGTGCAATTTTTCTGTTTTCCTTATATGCCCTCTATTCCAGTTTCTAATACTAACCAATGCCACCACTACTACTACTCCACCACCTCGCCATTATGTAGCATACATGCAGTTGCTCATAATGCAATTTCTTTTACCATGACGTGGGATTTTGTTTTTAATATTATCTTTCCGAATTCCGCATCACTTTTTCTTTTTCTTTTTCTTTTTCTTTTGTCTGCAACAGTTCTATTTCATATGATCCAAATTAATATTAATATATTTTTTTTACCAAAATCATTTGCTTGTTGCATTTTGTAACGAGAATAACCATTTTTGTCTCCCTTACTCTCGTTACAAATAATAAAATACATTTTTTAAATAAAAAAAAATTGAATTCAGTTTATTAAATTTTATATTTATTTTTTTAAAATGTAAAGATAAGATTAACAAAGTATGCATCATGCATTTATATGCCCGAGGAATCACCTGCAAAACATAGGAAAAACTATCGATGTGACATTGGCCGGTAGGAGGGTGACAAGGAACCTCATATGCTTAAATTAGCAAGAGTTTGATCATGCAAATGCAAGAATAAGAGACGACGATAACGCGTACTTGTGATGTAGAGTTCTATGCCTCCAATAAGACTTTTCCTTATTTTGGTAGGCGAGGCTCGTAAAGCAACATCCATCGTCGAAAGTGCCAAAATAAAAGGCGGTGTGAGCTTTCCTTGGGTAGACGCCTTCAACTTGGAAGGCGATGCTCTCTTTTACACTTAGATTTCAGATCTCCTCCAATGACTCAAAATTTGAGATTCTCATATTACGAAATTGTGACCGTTCATTAAAATTCGATGGTCTATACTATCTTGGTAATTAAGTTGCTTTTGTTTTACTGAGATAGTAGAGTAAATTTACAAGCCAGCTGTTTTAATTACCAAAGTAGTATAGACCATCGAATTTTAATGAACGGCCACGATTTCGTAACATGAAAATCTCTAATTTTAAGTATTTAGAGAAGATCTAAATCCGCCGTTGAGACTTGAGAGCCTTTCAACGGCTCTTTCCTTACACAAATGAGTTGGGACTAGGTCGACAATTAATGAGCTAATTTTATTTCTCATGAAGTTAATTATTTATTGTATCACCAATTGCAAATACAATTGAGATGAGATCTTATAGTTTTTCTTCAAATAAATTACATATGTCTTAAAATTATACAAAATACCAATTTATTTTTAGATATTGTTCGAAATTAGTCTGTCTTTACACAACAAACAAGAACAAACCAACACCGGCACCATCTTTAGCATCACATTTCTACCTCACCCACCATCTTTATCGTTATTATTGTTGTGTCCATGTCGTCACTACTATCATTATTTACGGTTTTTCGTCATCATTGATGACAAACATTGTCATCAAGTTAAGATATGTGCAGAAGCCCATGCGCAAAATCAAGCAAGGGAAGAAGACCCTTTTAGCAAAACAACCAAAGTGGGATAAAGCATACTAAAAATATAGATGGTAATTCGTGTTTGTGTGTGGAGTTCGAATCGTGTCAAGGTATATGCATAAAACTATTTAAATAAACTCTAAGATAACTCATTTAATTAAACGGGTTAAATCTCTCAACTCTAACCCTCTAATTTTGTATTAAGTTTGTGTCGGGTCGTATCAAAAATTGTCAGTCATTATATCGCTTGACGGGTTTGGGTTGTGTCGAAGTACGAGTATAAGACTATACAAGTCAACCATAATTCAATCAATTTAATTAAACAGGTCAGACTCTTCAACCATAACATTTTAATTTCGTATTGAATTCAACCAAAGGCGGAATTAAAATTTTAGGTTTTGGGGGCAAAACTATTAAAAAAATGTTTTTAAGGGTATATTTAAAAAATAGCTGTACCTAGGTCCACCCCTAGGTTGATGTTAAGTTTGTGGATCATGTAAAAAATTCTCAGCTTTAACTAAAAGTCTAAAACCCTTTCTCTCGGTGGCATAGGACTTGTTGCATCAACAAGAATGGGGGCAGATTTTCCCATTCAATTGGCAAAGATGGATACAGATCCCCTTCCTCCTTTTATTGTTTGTTCATAATGGGGGCAACTTTAAAAGGGCACCTTATCCGAACATAAAATTCACCAAAGTTTATTCAACCAAGAATAATAATAAAAAAAAGTTGTGAGAATGGCACTTGCTCGAGTAGAAAAACCTTACTCTGCCCGAGCGATCACTAATTGTAAGGAATTCCAATCAACCAAAGATAACTTGGCGCCGTAAATAGGTGGACCCGTGGACCCCTCAAATGATGTGGCTCCAGCTGTGTAGAGTACCCATATGGTTGATGAAGACAAAGGCACCTTGATAAAAATATGTGCATATATGGCTTCTCATCCGACACATATTCACATGTTCAGCAAGGAGGACAAAAACCAAAAAAAAATTATGTATCGTGTTCTTATTGGCAATATCTCAATTAGAACAAGGAAACTCTGAGTCTGAGATGAGAAGGACGATGAGGCCTAAATAAAACAAATTTATATTCGTAGAAAACCCCAATTTGGCTTCAATTTCATTTCTTCTTCTTCTTATTTGCATTTGTACTTGCGGATAACATGTAAGAAGCGTTGCACCCCCCACTCTCACACCTTGTTTGTTTTTTTATTTTTATTTTTATTGGCCATCCCATAAAAGTCACGGACTCTGGACTGCTGAAACCAACAATATTGAAATCTTTAACCACCGATATTCTTAGTAAAATAGTCCCCCCCAAGTGATTATCATCATTAAATTCCACGAAATATATATATATATATTACCCCCAAAGAAAAATAAAAGTATAATATTATATTATATTATATTATTAAGTATAATATCATTCCTCTTTTCACCCCAAAAGAAAAAAAAGAAAAGAAAAGAGTATAATATACATTAATCTTTCTGGTGGCCCAAAGGCCCCAAAAAGTGGGATGCCACTAAAGGCAGAAAAAAATAGTTTAAGATGGCAAGAAAGTAATAAAAACAAAGAAAATGGCCACTTCTATAATGAAAAAAGAAACGCCTATAAACCCGACACGAGTCTTTCCCACCCTTCTATCCCCTCTGACAGTCGCCAGCGACTGTTCATCTATCATCCTTTTAAGTTTTAACCAATACACTCTCACTGCTTCTCTCACTCTCTCTCACATCACACAGCCAATGGACTCCGTCGCCCTGCTCAGGCTCTTTCCTCTGGTTCTTCTTCTACAATGGGTTTCAGTCACGGGCAAGCAAACTTACATCGTTCAGATGAGGCATCAGGACAAGCCCTCCTCATTCGCTACACACCACGACTGGTACTCCGCTAACCTCCAATCCCTTTCCTCCTCCACCACCTCTGACTCTCTCCTCTACACCTACACTACTGCCTACCATGGCTTCGCAGCCTCACTCGATCCAGACCAAGTCGAATCGCTGCGCCGATCCGACTCCGTCCTCGGCGTCTACGAGGACACGGTCTACACCCTCCACACCACCCGCACCCCTGAGTTCTTGGGCCTCAACACCGAGTCCGGCCTCTGGGCTGGTCACAACACCCAGGACCTCGACCAAGCCAGTCACGATGTTATTGTGGGCTTGCTCGACACTGGGGTCTGGCCCGAGTCCAAGAGCTTCGACGACTCCGGCATGCCCGAGATCCCGATCCGGTGGCGCGGCGAGTGTGAATCTGGATCCGATTTCAGCCCCAAAGTTTGTAACAAGAAGCTCATTGGGGCTCGGAGCTTCGCCAAGGGCTACCACATGGCCTCCGGTAGTAGCTACTTGAAGAAGTCACGAGAGGCCGAGTCGCCCCGGGACCGAGACGGCCACGGGACCCACACAGCCAGCACTGCCGCGGGGTCCCAAGTCGCCAACGCCAGCCTCCTGGGCTACGCGAGCGGTACGGCGCGTGGCATGGCCACCCACGCGCGCGTCGCCTCCTACAAGGTCTGCTGGAGCATCGGGTGCTTCGGGGCCGACATTCTTGCGGGCATAGATCGTGCCATCTCTGACGGTGTCGACGTGCTCTCGCTCTCTCTCGGTGGTGGGTCCGCCCCGTACTTCCGTGACACAATCGCCATTGGAGCGTTCGCAGCCATGGAGAGGGGCATTTTCGTCTCTTGTTCTGCCGGAAACAGTGGGCCCAGTAGGGCCTCGTTGGCCAATGTGGCCCCGTGGATCATGACGGTCGGGGCCGGGACACTGGATCGGGATTTCCCGGCTTTCGCCGTACTCGGAAGCAAGATCCGGTACACCGGAGTTTCTCTTTACAGTGGGCAAGGAATGGGAAATAAACCGGTCGGTTTGGTCTACGACAAGGGGAATAACAGCTCGACCAGCATGTGCTTGCCCGGTTCGCTTGAACCGGAGTTCGTACGTGGGAAAGTGGTGGTGTGTGACAGAGGGATAAACGCACGTGTGGAGAAAGGAGCGGTTGTACGCGACGCGGGTGGGGTGGGGATGATACTCGCGAACACGGCGGTTAGCGGTGAGGAATTAGTGGCTGACAGTCACCTGTTACCGGCCGTGGCGGTGGGGAGAAAGGCCGGTGATATGATCAGGGAGTACGTGCGGTCGGATCCGAATCCAACGGCTGTGCTGAGCTTCGGAGGGACCGTGTTGGACGTACGGCCATCACCGGTGGTGGCGGCGTTCAGTTCGAGAGGGCCCAATCTGGTGACTCCGCAGATCTTGAAGCCTGATGTGATTGGGCCTGGGGTTAACATCTTGGCCGCTTGGTCAGACGCGGTTGGGCCCACGGGGTTGGAGAAGGACACAAGGAAGACCCAATTCAACATCATGTCAGGTATCTCCAACGGCTAACGGCCAACGGCTAGATTAAGATAGCCTAGATTCTTAAAACAGCTATGCATCAATTTCTCATATTTTTGTGTGCTTTTGAAAATGGTATAGGTACATCAATGTCTTGCCCGCATATCAGTGGATTGGCAGCATTGCTCAAAGCAGCGCATCCGGATTGGAGTCCAAGCGCAATCAAATCTGCGCTAATGACGACTGCCTACACCCAAGACAACGCCAAATCCCCTCTCCGGGACGCTGCAGGAGGCGCATTTTCCAATCCATGGGCGCATGGAGCTGGGCATGTAGATCCCCATAAAGCCCTCTCTCCGGGCCTCATATACGATATCTCAACCGAAGAGTACATTGCTTTCTTGTGCTCCTTGGACTACAGCATCGAACACGTCCAAGCCATTGCCAAGCACCCCAATGTGACCTGCTCCATGAAATTTTCAGACCCCGGCGAACTCAATTACCCTTCCTTCTCGGTTGTGTTTGGAAACAAAAGGGTTGTTCGATACACTCGTGAATTGACAAATGTGGGAGCTGCCAGCTCTGTCTACGATGTGGCCGTGAGCGCACCGTCAATGGTAACGGTGGCAGTCAAGCCCAAAAGGCTTGTCTTTAAGGATGTCGGGGAGAAGCAGAGGTACACGGTGACCTTCGTGGCCAAGAAAAGTGCGGCTAGAACGGCTAGGTCCGACTTTGGATATATTGTCTGGAGCAACCCCCAGTACCAAGTTAGGAGCCCAGTTGCTTTTGCATGGACACAGTTGGTGAGGGTCTAAGCCGTTTTGTGGGTTTGCGTTTTTATGTATTTGCGCCTCTTTGGCAGTTTGCTAAGAAAAGCAGCTAACAAGGTCCCTCTGCTCTCTCTCTCTCTCAGCTGTTGAATTTAGTGTTTGGCTTTGCCGTGAGCAAAAGAGTCAAAGAGGTGGTGGAGGGTGGAGGCCTTAGGCCATTCCCTTGGCCCAAATAAACATTAAACCAATTGAATGTTATGAATTACTAGTTAATCTATACTCACTCACCTTCTATTTTATATGGGAAATTGAAGTTGATCACCCCGCGTAATTGCTTCTTCTTGTTCATGCTCTGATTTAAGTCTCTCTTTATCAATTTTTAGATGGATTAAACCATGAATGAGTAATTGCGTTTATAATAGTGCCAATTTCGCTACATGAGCTACTTTCAATTTCTCACAAATGATGTGTTATAATTTCATGAGATAGTGATACAATTTTCAATATAGTAGACTACATAAGATAGTGACAACATTTGGAGAGCAAATTTTAGAAAGAAAAAAAACAATTTAGGAGCATTTCTCTATTTCCGTTGGGAGGAAGACTGATTTGAAAACCCAAATTTCATAGACTTCCGAGTAGACATGAGAGGGGTCTCGGACCTGGGATGCACCTCAAGCTGTCCGGGAC
Source organism: Corylus avellana (assembly GCF_965113065.1). Classification (NCBI taxonomy): domain Eukaryota; kingdom Viridiplantae; phylum Streptophyta; class Magnoliopsida; order Fagales; family Betulaceae; genus Corylus; species Corylus avellana. Next base: position 479,622 of record NC_142500.1, on the reverse strand, counting down.
GCCTCAGCCCCCCAACCTCTCTCATTTTATAGAATTCGGGTAGAGAATTTTAGATCAGATTCCTTCTACATCCTTTCTCACTCTTTAACCGGCATCCGTGCGATCTTAGACTTGGCCTAACCCAAACCACCCCCCCCCACCCCCATTTTTTCCCTTTTTTGCCTGTTCAATTTCCTTGTTTTTGCTGATTTGCTCAGAAAAAGGAAAAAGAGAAACTGGGTTCACACCAGGCTGTGGCGTTGGCTGAGAAGGTGTAAAGCCCTCCTGCCACTTATATTGACTGTGCATTACAACAGTTGGTCTCATAGGGTAGCTCGGGTAAATTTTTTTTTTTACCTTAAACCCAAATGGCTTCCTGCAAAAGAACTTGAATGAAAGGACATTTTCACATATCCTGCGGTTCAGTTTTGCAGGAAAATGAATCCTGACACCCTAGAAGATCCAAGCATGGCCTGCACATCTAATAATTCATGCGTAGGACCAGTATTTGAATTATGACTCTGGCATTTCATGCTCGGTAGAACTGTAGAAGGGCACTACCTAAGCTTTCTAAACATGGAAAGATGAAGTGTAAAAACTGTACTAAAGGCCATAAAGAAGCATCCAGCAGAAACAAGAAAAATGAATCTACCGAGTCATAAAGGTAGCCACCGGGTGGGTTATCTTAATAAGCGATACTCAATACGTGAAATATTTAATTCATTTGGAAAATGACACATAAAAAAAGGATTCAAACTCATAATTTGATTCTGTTGTCATTTTAAATCACAACTTATTTCAAAAACTTAAATTAATAAGAAATAATTGATTTATATATATATATGAAAATTGCATTCATCAAAACTGATAGAAGGATGCAAGGTGTACCTCCTTCATAGATTTATATATTGTCCATTTGTAATGAATATGAAGATACTATCTTATAGCGCTCTATATTTCCAAACTTTATACAGCATTTAAAATAAAATGGCATGTTGGAGAACAAAGCTTCAGATGGGATTGCTTGAATATGCTAGTAACATAGATAGCAAGGGTTACAACAGATTTTTGTACAACAGCAGCAAGGGCGTACCTTTGGACATTTAGGACGTGAGCATCTCCATATGCAGCAAGAGCAATCTGGGCATGAAGGAGAAGGAAGAGTGCAACACTTTCTGCTGCATGAGACTTTTCTACAGCAACGTGATCGGGGGCAAGAGCAACACCCCCACTTAGGAAAATGACAACTAATACAGGAACCACAGTTACATGGATTGCAATCACTGCAGACACAGGAACCGCAGTTACATGGGTTGCAGTCACAGCAGGCACAGGAACCGCAATTACATGGGTTGCAGTCACATGGGTTGCAGTCACATGGGTTGCAGGCACTGGAACCGCAGTTACATGGATTGCAGTCACAGCAGCCACAGGAACCGCAGTTACATGGATTGCAGTCACGGCAGCAGCGTGGCATTTCTAGATGAAGGGAGCACCCAGAACAGCAGCAACAGCAGATCCAAGAGAGGTTAAAACAGGGCATTTTACTGCACAAAAATGGCACTCCTGAGTTGGAAAATTCTGCTTTTAAGAGGCAGACAAAAAAAAAATGCTTGTTTTCTGATCAGTTATGTGTAGTGAAAGAGTAATCTGAGCAAAATACCAATAAGAGACTAACACCGGAATAAAGTGTCAATCTGTGAATTTTCTGATCAGAATAAGTTTCCTCATGCACACCTTTATTAATTGAAATCAAGATCAAATAAAAGCAGAGGGCCTTGCATCATTCATCACAACAAACTGGATTTTTATAGAAGGATTCGTGTATTCTTGTTGAACCTTTTAAAGCATGGTAAGCAGGAAAAGTGGGTGTCTAGAATAAAGGAAATCAGTTTCTTCCACCCGGTAATTTTCCTTATTTTCGTCTTCAGTAAAAAGATAAATACTGCAAAAAAAGCAGAATTCTTCACAAGAGCCTGATATCAATGGCTTACAAGCTCTAACTACTTTCTAAGATGAAATTTAAGTAGTCTCTTGTGTATCATAGTAGACCGAAAAAAGGGAACCAAAGAAAAATCCCTTTAACTCACTTTTTTCACATTGCCTTTAAGAATCTAGAGAGTAAGGCAGCATCACAGAGCATGACTGGATGGTGGCTGTTGGATCCAAAAATTTAGAAAAAACTTTTCCTATATAACAATCCAAAGAATACAACACCTATTTTATCCTAACCACTCCACTGAAAAGACAGTGAATAGACAAAAAAGATTAATGGGTTATTATAATGTCAAGGTAATATGAAAGTCAATCAATCAAAACAAATTGCAATATTGCTACAATTGTCAGGATCATAATTCAAGATCAGAACCTTGCTTCCAAATGCGAGAAAAGAGAATGTCTAAAGTCATGTGGTAGTAATTGTGAATGGTATTGCTTCTTGTGCTCATCATTTAGTATTGTTCTGATAAATAATAACTTCAAAGAGTATGTAAAGTAAAACTTACTGCACAACTAGTATACATTTACATACGTATAGAACATAATGCAAAATGATAAGATAATAGTACCAGAGCCATTTCCAAAAGCGACAGGACCGACGACTCTTCCGAATTCTGCTAAAAATAAAAAAACTTAAGGATAACAATCCCCCTGAAGTTTATAAAAGAGTAGATAACAATATTCTTACGTAGGTAAAAAAGGATCCGAGTTTGCCACCACATAATCAGCAATCCTGTCAAATGATCATGTTCAGAGAATCCTTAGGATAAGAAAAAGAAACGGAAATATCAACAAAGAAATTTGCATTAATGAACCTCTTCCATATGACTAAATTGGTAAACTAAATGCTTAAAAAAAAGCAATTGAAAAATTAAACATACTCTTTGCAGCATCTAGAAGCAGGTTGAAGGCTTCCAACGGATTTTAATTCCTCCTGCTCACAGCAAAATTCTCAGAAACATTTTTGCCCATCCATAAATCAAATGCTAGTTAATTGATAAATTTTGCTGAAACTACATAAGATGAATATTCTAGCATCAGTCACATTTTCATGGTGTTCTGTCAAGATCAATCTAAACCTGCACCACAACTAATTGTTACCAATATCCTCCAATATGAGTGCAGGCAGAGTTACACTAATGGATATCAAATATGTAGACCTAAGGTAGGGCCAGAGAAAATAATGTATGATCATTTGCATATATTTATTCACCACTTCAAAATAGCAAAGTCCCATTAATTGGTCTCTGCTTCTCAAACATTATGCAGAACTCATCCTTTATGATGTTTAGACAGTGAATGTTGGGGATTTGATGCTTGGGATAAAGTTCATTAAAGTAAACCTGTTGAATTAAAAATAAGGAGCCTCTCAAGTGTGGAAGATGCCCAACAGATGGTTACAGGGTCCGAGGTCGCTAAATAGAAACAACTGCCTCTAATAACGACCAATGTCAGCTTTCACCACTTCAATTAGCAAAAAGTTTTACTTTTTACGCCATGCTAAGCTAATCTTTGTTCAAATGTATCAGGGCAAAAGCGATCCAACCCCAATTTTTGTTTTCTTTCTCTCTCCATCTTCAAGAAAACATTTCCTATATGTCGTTTAGGTCAAAATCTGTGTATGTTCCAACAATGTTGACAACATATATGAAAGAAAGTTTTGTTTTAACTCTTCAAATTGATCCCATAAAACTCGTATCCCTCCTAAAACAGATCATAGGAAGAGAAAAGAGCCTATAACCTTCCAATCCCAATTCCCTCGTGCACAATGCATTTAAATTAAGAAGGATTAGCAATATATTTAACAAACCAAATTAGCCCATTTACTGGTAAACATTAATCACAACAGAACAAAATCTAATTAAATCACCTCAAGAAAACCAATCTCTCTTTCGAGCATCTGGACCTTAGCCATTTCACGGCGCTTCCCATATAAATCTGGATACTGCGGCGGCGACTTTGGACGTGGTGGGGGCAGCGACGGCACCGACGAAGAGGAACCCGACGGAGCAGCCATTTGCCCACAAAGTTAAAATCAATTCTCAGTTCTAAAATAACCCAAAACTCAAACCAGAGTGAAAAAACAAAAACAAAAACAATTAGACAGAGCAACAACCGTCACTACTTGAAGTAGTAATAAGCAGCGCTACTTCAAGTACTTGGTAGTAGTAACAAAGAAGTAGCAGTAATACTAAGTAACAAACAAGAACAGCAGCAAATGATGTTAGGTGTGAAAGGTATACAAAAAGTCTCTGGCAGAGGCTGTAATTCGGGTCTCTGACAAAGATAATTACTACCCAGAAACAAGCCAAAAAAAAAAAAAAAAAAAAAGCTAAGGGAAGTAGCCAAGTAGGTTCTGCAAGATCGGCAGGGTACATAAATGTATGTATCATACTGTGGTTGCAGGGATTAAATGAGGCTTAAAGGGTAAGAGAAAAGAGTGATAATAAGGCTAAAAAGAGAGCCATTATTGTCACAGGCTATGAGTGAAAAGTAGAAGAGGGTGGAGGCGTCTGAGCTCTCTCGAGGCACATCTTTTGTGCATGGAAGTAATAATAATAATAGTAAAGACGGCTGTGAAAAAAGCCTGCAACTGCAAGTGTCTGTACGAACCCATTTGGCAAAGTTGAGGGATTCGATCGAAATTTGAGTGAGATTTTGGAGTTTGTAAAAACTCTCTGCCGTGTGTGTCTTCTTTTATATATATATATATAATTTTTTTCTTCTCTCTGCCAAGGGTTGCAGAATGCAGAGGGGTGGGGGAAGCGAAAAGCTCGATGGAAATACCTCAGACCGCACGTGACCGCTGCGTAGGAAAGAGAAAAGGTTTCTGTGTTTGGTGGGGTTCAAGCTTTCAACCACGAATCAGCTCTGACTTTGAGATAAAAAAATAAAAAAAAGTGTAACTACCAATGTTATTTCATGTCAAATATTAAGTTACCTTTTACGGTAAAACAATGCACAATTTCCATTTCAGCTTTCCAAAATAAATACAATATTTATATAAAAAAAATTATTGATGTGTTCTTGTGCATCCATCAATAATTCAAAAGAGATCTTATTTATTGTATTTGTAAATGAATTAGCGGAAGATTGAAGTTATAGATAGCACTTTAATTTAAAAAAATTTTATTTGTATCTATGACTTTGTAATCTCATAGTATGTGGCTATAATTTTTACAGATCATTATGCTTTGTGCTGTAATAACACTTTTTGCTCTTCTTTATAAGAACTTTATACTCGTAGTCTTTAATCAATAAAAAAAATTAAGCAACATCATCAAAGTAAAATAATAAAAAAAGGTATAATTTACAACATTATAACGCTCAATAAGATTTGAAAGATTAATGCTACTCTTGTGAAGACTATTAGTCACACTTATTTTATATTAACCACATGTTTAAGTCACTTTCTTGCTTATATTTTTTAAATATTGGCATAATTATATATATATGAAAAAAAAAAAAAAAAGTAAAGATAATAAGATAGAGATTAATGTAGTAGAAAGTATATTAATCTTTGTTTGGTGGGAAGGAAAAACTAGAAGGTGTGTGGAACGTACGTGGACAGTTGGTGTCCCTCACGGAACTGAAGCGAAGAATGAAGGTGAATATTGGATATAGATATGCTTTATTTAGGCCGTGACTCAGGGAATACAACACATCTTTCCGTACGGGTCTCCACCTGCCGACTGCCGTTCCCGTTTCTCTTACTGTCTTTCCACCGATGAAGAAGAAGATGAAGAAGAAGAAGAAGAAGAAATCACCCAGAGCCAGAGGGCAGGCCCACTATGGCCAGAAACCCACGCGCACTCGATTTGAGTGAGCACGCATCCCGGTGCTTGAATGGGGGACCGGGTCCCACCCACCCCACTGAGGCAGACATGTCATTGACGTCTCAGTTTTTTTGTGATTATTTTCCCGCTCTTTCCCGAAGTACCACGGCAAAAAGAGTGCATGGTGAGTTGCACGGAGTAGGTTAGCATTTCGAGGCCCTCAAGCCTTAACGTGAGCCGGTGTCCTAGGCGTAGGCGGTGAACCACAACTGAGCAATCATTCTCTCTCCTTCGCAGAGACTACTGTGATCTGTTTGGCCTTTTTCGGCTTTCTTACCTTCCTTTCTTTTTTCTTTTTTTTTTCAATTTATTGCACTGTTGCTACTGAATCATTGTTGTTATTATTATTATTTTCAATCTTATTGTGGTAAACTAGATCTATTTACCATAATCTAGGATTATAATTGTAATGCAGGTGAAATGTACGTACGAAGATGGCATCTTCAAAAAATTTCAAAAAAAAAAAATAATAATAATAATTCCGTCTTTAAACATTATATAAAAAGCACATCTCTATCTCACAATATAATTCTTTAAATATAATATATATTTTTATTAATTGAATAATTTTGAATCTACTGCTCCCTGATCGCATATGTCGTACTTGTGTCGGTGTTGCATTTAAGGCTGTACAGATTGTGTCCACCGCCTTTTTGAAATGACAAGTGGGCTGGGCACCTCGGCCCGTCACAAATCAGGCAAGGCAGCGGCCCCCCCCCCCCATTAACATTTTGGAGCTCCGAATATGTTTCTGAGATATAAAGTTTTTCTTTTAGCTTACGGCCCAAGACTTTGAGCCCAATTAATAAAAGGGCCACCCACAGAAAGGTTTACTCCATGGATTGGCCCATAAGAGTCTTGAAGTGCACTGTAACTGACTTAAGCATCAAAGGCTCATCTTGCCGGCCCGAATTGGCGTTACTCTAATAATTTTTCCTTTTGTCTTGCAGGTGACTCGTCATCCGGTCTTCCCGTTCAAAATTATGCTTTTGCATATATAATACATAACCATAAAAAGGAACAAAAGCTAGGTTAGTTTTGTCATTTGCAATGAAAGGAAAATTGGGGAGCAAGTCCATTTGTTCCTTTGCTTTCAATTGACCATGACTTTGAGTCTGTATAAAGGCTCTCATGGTGAATGATCAAAGACGTTTATGAGAGTAAATGGCGTTTGATTCTTATTCTTCCTAGTGCCTTACGCCATAAAACATCTATTTTTCAAACTAAAGCCTCAAAAGTAAGAATCCCCCCACCAAGAGGAAAGTCCTTCGTTCTCTCCCTTCAAACCTTAGCCCCTAAGATTTGTCACCAACTGTCAAGACATTCGTTTGTCTTTAAAGCGCGTGAGAATTAAAAATGCATATGAAAATTACATATTTTAAGAACACGTTTTTTTTTTTTTTTTTTTTTTTTGACATGTCCACACAAGGGAAGGGAGATGGGGGATTCGAACTAGTGACATTCGCTTCATTAGGCGTGATCCACAGCCGATTGAACTACCCCTTAAAAACTTAAGAACACATGTTTTAATTAATAAACTGTGAAGATTTTTTCAAAACCTGATTTAAAAGAAAACAAGGTCCGTAAGCAAAAAGATCATATGCATGCATTTTTGGGGGTGTACCAAACCTTAGTCCAAAATCCACCCCCAACAAGATACCCTAAATAAGGGAATCGTGCTAAAATCAAATATTCCCTTTTTTTGCCACCAAGCTGCCAACTTCAAAAAGCTCAAAATCACTTTGTTGAAACTTGGAAGTATATCTTCCCTTGTTTAATTAAAAGAAGCTTTATTTTAATTTGAGCCAACTACTTTCAATCATTGTTCTTCATGATTCTAATTTATTACCCACCTAAACACATAGACTTCTCTTTAATATTCTTTAACCATTTTTAATATTGCTCTTTGGATCTACAGCTTTGTTCAAACCATACCATTTTAAAACATAAATTTTTTCTACGTTTTCAAATCATAATTCTTTATACTTTTCACAATTTCAATTAAAATCACAATTTTAACCTATAAAATTGCAGAGGCAAATAAACTTGTGTTTATCTTTTAGCCATATGGACCCTAAGGAGGGCGCGTGAGGTAGCAAACCTCCACTACAACAAGCAACCTATGAATTTTGCCACATATTCTCCACCTAGGCACCTAGCTAGGCTTCATTGTACCACGTTGTCAAAGCCTGCCAAACCTTTGAACGTAGAAGAAACAAAGCAATCCTTTTGTTATATAAAGGAGTGGTGTATGCATGAGAGAAAGTATAAGAAACTTGAAAGAAGTGCAGAGAGAGAGAGATGGGTACAAAGGCTAGCACGATGCCAATCATAAGCAAGATGTACTGTTCCTCTTCGCAGGTTGTGCTTGTTGTTAGGAGGAGGCCACATGTAATAAGTGGTGGGGGTTTTGTGGTGACAGATTGTAGTGATCATCAGAAGGTCATTTTCAGGGTCGATGGCTGTGGAATTCGAGGCACAAAAGACGAGCTGCTTCTGAGGGATGGCAATGGAGATGCTTTGCTGCTCATCCGCCGAAAGGTATGTTCTTAATTCAACACAAAATTCATATACATACTTCTAAACAAAATTGTTTAAAATTGCACACTGAGATTTCCCAAGTTATAAGTGCGTTTTTAAACAAAATTGCAAAAAATGTTCCGTTTTCGAATCGAATGTAAGGGTGTTTTTTTTTTTTTTGTTTCTTTTTATTGAAGTGTGAATTAGAAGTGAGAGAAAACGATTCATGAGAAAGATCAGGCTCCAATAGGAGTCAACAATCTTCACAAATAGGGAGTCTTTGTGGGCTTGTGGGTATTGTCAATTCAAACATGGACTTGGAAATTAAGTCTGGTTGTAGTAGCACTTTTCCTAAAAGCGAAATAATTAACAATGAACACATACTTCTGTAGATAAATAAACAACACCACAAAAGATAACTTTATCCATATTAATTTTTAACTTTTGGCATCTTTTTCTATTTCTTTTCTCTAAAAAAAAAAAAAAAAAGCAGGGGAGAATGGTTGAGGCTCTAAGCATTTATAAGGATTGGAAGGGATACAGTTTTGACTATGAAGGTTCTCAAAAGTTAGTTTTCTGCTTAAGAGAACCCAACTTATGTGTGGTGAAGAACAATTCAATGAGAATCTCCACAGAACCCAGGGTAAGCAACAAAGACTGGGACTTCGAGATCAAAGGGTATTTCCCTAACAAAGATTGCAGCATCATCGACACCAAAGGCAATGTCGTGGCGCAGGCAAGTCATGATTTTATCTGTGAACTTGTAAACTGCAGGCAACTAGGCAAGTGATCATAATGTCAGAGATGTGTACGTGGATTATATTAATTTGTTTGTTAATGATCAATTGCAGATTGGAGCAAATGTGCAGGAGTTGATGGCAAGCAAGGATCTGTACAATGTGGTGGTGAAACCCGGCATTGATCAAGCTTTTGTTTTTGGTGTGATTGCTACTCTCGACTACATATATGGTGAATCTACGAGGTGTTGATCATTCAGAAATTATCAGACCACAACATAATGCTTTCTGTCACATATGATCAGAACATGATGCATATTATGCTAATCATGCCTTCTCTTTTCTTTTTCTTTTTTGTTTTTTGTTCTCCTTTCAGCAGGTAATGTATATGTTTGTGTTGATTAGCCATTGTAATTTGTAGTAATTGCCAATTAAGCTGTAAAAGCTATGGAAGTTTCTTTTCTAAATCTTGATAAAAGATTAGTGATTTCCAGTTCACATGATTATCTTTTATGAAATGATATGACAATCTATTAATATTGGTCGTAGGAGCTAAAGTATAAATGAGAAATATATTAAAATAAGGAGGCCAAAAAATGAATGATAAATATATTAATATTAAATATTAAATCAACATATAAAAAATAAAATTAGTATCCATTCCGTGTTAAGAAAACATAAACAAAATAAAAGATACAAAATTATTGTTTCTTAAAATCTTTCAATTTTCAATTCAATCACCTATTAAAATGAAATTTGATATTCTCCTAAATCCCTAAAATCATCTACGATTGAAAGTGGTGTTAGCAATGAGAAGGAAACAAGAAATAAAGAAAGAAAAAAAAAAGTTATTTTATTTAGGTTTGAGAGGCCCAATGCATTTTTAAAAATTCTGGATTGTCTTTTATGGGTATAAGCCAAACAAAAATTTGTTAGACTGCTTTCTTTTGAGCTTGGGGCTAAGCTAAAATTGTCTCAAATGCAATTTTAAAAGTATATTTAATAAAAAAATTACAAAACCGGGGGTGGCCATGGTCCACCCTATCTGTGAGTGCGTCCATCTCTACGTGGCTGCACAGCAAAACCAAGCAACGAGCCCACCACGTACCATATAGACGTAACCTGCTACATCCCTTCCTCTCCACGCATGTGGCGAAACGATTCTTGATCCGCCTTTTATTACTTTGCCGACTTACGTATTGAAGGTGGTTTTAGCATCACCACACTCATCACTGACAAGCCACAACGACTTTCTTTCTATCTTTTGTTGCATGTTACTCATCCTAGGTTTTGTGTGAGATGCTTATCAAAATTAATGTTTCCTGTTGTATACTGTGACTTCAACTAAATTTAGGGACAGGGAATATTGGTTTCTTGACAGCCAGCATTGCTTGCTGGAGAAGTCAACATCTTTGTCTTGGTGATTTCTATTTTTTCTTTTTCATGCTTTGAAAGTAGACCTCCATTCAAGGAAAAAGAGGTTAGAAAGGAAGAGGAAGAGTGGAGATCTTCTTCTTCTTCTTTTTCGTGAGGAATATAATTTGGTCCCACGCCAATAGAGACATTGATTTTAGAACCAGTGACAATATTCAAGCTTAACTCCAATTCATATTCCATTTTTTACTATAACTTTTATTATAAATTATTTACAAATTGATGAAAACAGTTTATGTGACATTTACCACGTTAGTCACTAAACTATTAAATATATTTGTAAAATTTTGTTGTTTAATTTTTTTACTCATGTAGATTGCCACGTTAATTTGTAAATTATTATAGTAAAAATTGTAGTACTCCAAACATTTTCCTTCGAAATATACCACCTTTTGCTTTTTCTTTATTTTCTTTTTGGTTCTTCATTTCAAAATGTTAAGCATCCACATCTAGTCCTTCAAATATTATTTTTCTTCAAATTTTAAAAATCATACCTTAAAATTACCCTACATTCGGTTTTTTCGCATCTTTCATTTTAAAGAAAATGCTTCAGCGATCCTTCAAAATGTCACTGTAGATCTTTAATCTTCTATTGTTTTCATTTTTCTCTCTTTAAGCTTAATTAAAAAAAAAAAAAAGAAAGGAAAGTGGAGGCTTTTTTAAAAGTGATTCTTCAAAATAGAAAAAGAATGGTCGTTTTACAAATTTTGAAGAACCGGGGGAGGTGAATGCTAAATAAGACCCAAAATTTCCAATAGATTGTCTAAAACATCAAATTCCTTCTATTTTAGCTAATAAGGCCCAAAAATATATTCTTTCTAGAATCTTTAAAACCAAGATAACGCCAAATTATCTTGGTTCCCTTCTTCCCCAAATTAGCCCAAAAATAGTGAATATTGTTTTTTTAATAACTAAATTAGATAATGCCACTAAGGGCACTATCCAAAGAACTACAATTGGATAGTCCACTTTTAGACCCCAGTTGAAAAATTAGCTATCACAAGCTGTATAAAGAGTTGTGGCCCTTGTGGAACTTCTCCAATTTTTTTTTTTTTTGGTTTTTTTTGGGTAAATAAGGACTTCAATCAAATGGAATTTTACATCGTCCAAAAAAAAAAAAAAAACTTCAAAAATACAAAATGGGATTCACGAATGCATGATTTTACAGATTAATAATGTATTATGTAGGAGTCTAACGTGTTATGAGTTCCCATATAGAGTAATAAAGATAACAAGTAATGATTAAAATAACATTATTAGGCCTAAATTTAAACTCTTAAAAACAACTAAAATCTAAAGCACGATGGGATAGGGTCTCGATCATGGTCACCTCACTCATCTCCACTCCTAAACAAATAATGCCCAAAAGATAGCCCCAACACAATGGCTAGAAAGACCCCTCCGTTACATGACATGATGGCCAACATAAGAAGGTACCCTATCACCGTGTTTGCCCCGAACAACAGGGAGGCGGCGAGGCGGGCAGGGCTAATTACTGGGTGGGTGCGGCCAATTTTGGAGAGAAGCGGAACGGTGATGGACGGCATCGTGGAGGAGGTCTTGGAGGTGGAGGACTTGAAGCGGAGCCGACGGCCCTCCATGTACTGGTAGAAGGCAGAGAAGAGGAAGCAGGCAAGTAACGTGAGGAGGTAACTCGTCCATGTCTTGGTCCTCCACCAGTCTACAAAGAGGGTCACCTTCTTCCCCCAGTATATGGTCATGTGCATCATCTTCTATATTTTTCTATTCACCACACATAGAGATTGAGCTACACACACGCTACACAGAGGCAGAGCTATATACACACACATACACATTGGACGGTTTGGCTTGGGCAGAAAAGATAAAAGAAGAAGCTTCGTGTCCACGTGATGGTACGGATCATACTTCCTTGAATAATGCACTTTGGAGAATTACAATATTTCCAATATACAATATACAATATTCTTTTGTACGGACAACTAAGATTGTATAAAGAATATTGAGGATCGATTTTCCTTTTGTAAAGAACGTGGGGTGTCTATCCCAAAACCAAAAAAGAAAGAAAAAACCAAAAGGGTTCAAAGAACTAGAGCAGTTAAATTGAAAGTAAAAGCAAGCAAAGTGCAATTGAGTAGTTTTAGCAGGGATCAAGCTTTCCACATAGGCATCAAGCAAGATGAAACAACTTCTATGAAATCACATAAAGATACCAAAATATAATCCAGCTTCAGAGCCCGAGTATGAAGATGCTTTGAGTGTTTGTTTGCATTCTGTTCCTTTACCTATGAGAGAAAACAAACTGCGCCAGGTCTTTAAGGGTTTATAGAGTGAGTTCATATTCAAATTCTAAACATTACCTTTGAAATTTATGCGCATCATCATCCCAGATGTCTGATCTATGTAATCATCCCAAGTATATCATGTCTCCACTACCAATCAAGGAATTAGATGAACTTCCCATTGCACAAGCACAAGAAGGAAGAGAAGGGAATGATGGCCAACAAGAACATCCTAAGTAATTCTATATGTAATGAATGTATAATACACTAATATTCTCTTTAAAAAAAAAAAAAAACCAAAAATGTAACTTCTAACCACAATCAAATTAAGTCCATATAAGATTGGTTAGTTACTACTTGTGAGACCAAGAACATATTAATGAAGCTGACTGATAAGTAATATCCTATCTCGGTATAAAATGAATGGAGACCACTAGATCTAGTCTAAAACAAAGACATACAACATTTAACATGGACATTCTACATTCTTGTCAGATAATGCAGGTGTCGCAACTGAGAGATGTCAAAACCATCAAGTATGAGACAATATGGCTGAACAGACTATGCATAGCATGAGATCTCATACAAAAAAATTAAAACCATTAGCTCAAATACTCCACAAAACATAGTATACATTGACAATCAAGCCAAAAGTGTCTGAGCAAGAAGCTAAAGCCTAAAAAAAATAAATGCTATGTGAAAATGTTGGAATTAATGTTGGAATTAAAACTTCTTATGAAAAGTACATTTACAACCTCTAACTACCAAACAATTTGCAATTGTTTAGATGCAACAATGTCGCTTTGCTCATGTAGACGGCTTTTAGAATATGCATTGTGGTATGCGATTTCGAATATTATACCAGGCTTTGACTTCCCTCACCGGAAGCCAATTGATTTTCAGATAAGATGGTAAAGGTCCAATCCAACAAATAGCATCACAGCCAAGGTCATGGATTTGAGTCGCAGAAGTGTCATATTGAGAGTATTGAATATATTAATAAATTTTTTTCTTCTAAGTTTGTCTTTTTCTATTTTCTGATTATTAATTTTTTGGGTTTTTTTTTTTTTTTTGGTTGTCTTTTTCACCTTTTTTCTAAAATTTTTATCATAAGTAATTGTCATTTTTTGTGCAATAGGGGATATTGCAACCCCAATAGACGTTTGTGGGGGACATTGCACAAATTAAAAGTTTAGAAGTTTAAAAGGACATTGCAAATTGCTCGGTAGTTAGAGGGAGGTCAATGTAGTTTCCCCCAAAATCTTTGTACAAAAGGATGCATTGATTATTGTAAATATTTGAGTTTGACGCTACGAGGTAAAAGAAACATAAAAAATGTAAACCATCTATTTTGCAGTGCAACGATCACATTTAACTAAACTACACCACTAAGCAAAGCACAATGTCCAACACCAGATAAAGATGCAAAATATGACAAAAAAATATGTATAACCAAAAATCAAACAATGTAAAAGGTACAAGAGTTGAGAGAGTATTGGATAATTCTCTTCCAGATTAACATGACATTTTTTATCATTGATGATATTTACTTCATTTCATTATGAATAAATATTGCTGTCAGACAACTTACAGCATTGACGCTGTCATTCCAACTTGTCAAGATAAAGCAAGAGTGTGAACTGACCACCATCAAAATGAAATGTGTTCTCATAATCAGAAATCATCATATCACTAAGCTAGTGACAAATACACAAGTTGTCAAATGCCAAACAGCTCTACTGACACAACACCCATAGATGTGCTCAACCTAAAGGAGAGAAATATCAGATAGATTGCTATGAGGCCAACTCCTAACACCTTGTTAGGGCGCATATCATTCCTTGGTAACACAACAAGTGACCAAGCAAGTCCCATCATTAGAAATCCCATAGTAAGAAACAGGCTACTGTCTCTGGGAACTGTGTATGATTCAGGCCTCTTAGACCAGGCTCCAAGCAGCATTGAGATCCCCAAACCAGCAAGCGTGTTGAACATAGGTCCTGCAAAGCATCCTGACATGGCAATCTGCACTCCATCTCCACCATTCATCGCCAGTTGAACATTCGACATCAAATCACCCATTGAATTTCCCCATGCCAATACGGTTACTCCAAGGATTGATGGGTTAATTCCCAAAATTACGCCTAATGCCACCAGCAAAGCAACAAGCTCATTTGCAACAATGTAGAACCAGATAATACTCATAAAAAATCCCCCCAAAACCCATGGCAATACAAATTTGCGAGGTGGCTGATCAGGTCTTGTGTATAGATATGCAAGAACACCAAGTATACCACCAAAAACAATACCAATAAAATATGCAATTTGTCCACTCAAAGAACTCACATCATCCTGAATGTTCCACAAAAATGCCAGAAGAATGGGAGCAAATGAAGCACTTGCAATAGCATACCCTTTCGACCACCGCTCCTCCTCAACTACTGGTATTGTAAGCCGTCTTGGGAGAGTCAATGGCATCTCCAGCAGTGATAATAATTTAAAACATGAGCAAGAAGACTGTCTGTTCAATGTCTCCTCTTCATTCCAACCCCACAAAGACCTTGGACTCTCTGAACTAGCCTTCACACCCTGGTTCGAATAGATTTGCACATTTGATGCCCACATCCACTGAGGCAACTTACTTTGGAGGTGTGGCACATCACTGCTGGTGTCAGACTCAAGTAGTGTGGAATATATAGAATCATCCTCCTCACTACCCTGAGAAAAGATACTTCCTCTAACAGGAAGCAATGGTGTTACAGCGTCCAACTTCAACCTTCGAGCATGTTTTCTCAGAATTTCATTTGCAGCAACCGCAAATGCATAAACCAAATAAATTGAAACGAAGGCTATTGCACCCGCAACGGTCACCTTACCAACAGCCAATATGATGGCAAGTGACATGACACTGAAGAGGAAGAAACATACATCTCTGATAAAGCATTTCCTATCAATCTGAACCCTACTCTCTGCCACGCAAAGAGATATAGTCCCCACAACAATACAAGTGACAAAGACAGCTCCTCCCAGCACACTATTCAGACCCACTTCGCCCGCATCCTTACCCACAAAAGCAGCAATGCTTGCAAACACATCAGGAGCTCCATTCCCCAAAGGAAGCAAGGAAACTCCAGCAACAGTGGCTGGCAACTTCAAGAGACTTGAAAGCTTCTCCAAAGAACAACAAAAGTAGTCCGCAGCAGTATTACCCAATACATAGAACAAAGCAGCCAACCATATCCCCAAAATTAAATACCCCAAAACACTAACATTCTTACAATCACAATAAAAGAACACGATGTAATTGAAAAACCCACCTGACGTACACTCCGGGTGGGCAATCAAAAACTCGCATTGGCTCCGGTAGCCCTTGTGTTTGGACAATCCACGACATAATTTCGGATCTTTGACCGTCAAATTATTTGTATCAGACCCATTAACGACATGAATGCTACTATAATTCGACGAACTAACATTAACTTGAGCAATTACCCGACGAATAACCTCAATCCGATCACCGCGATCATCAAAACCACCAACTTTCGGACCCCACTGAGGAGCTAGAGCTGAAGGCGACTTCCCAAGAAACGGATTTCTCCGAAAACCATCCTGATTGTAGAATAAGAAAAACAACACCAGAGCACAAATTCCATTGAAAAGGCCACGAAACCGGGAATTTTTCTCTCCCAAAACCCCTTTCGGTTGTTCTATCATGTTACTCCTCCTCCTCAAACTCTAAATTTGTGGAATCAATTAATCACCAAAATCCAAGCACTTTGCAACCAAGGGAAAAATGGGTTTAGGGTTTCAAATGAAACCCTAGTCGGAATTGATCGGACAGATTAACAATTAACATGCAAAGACCTGGAATTACGTACGCTGCTACATACGGCGCAATTTAGAGTACAATTCCGTTGGGGGTTCGAAACGGAATTAGATGTATTATGGGGGTGAGATATTATTGGAGCCAATTTTGCAAAGGTTTTGTCTTTCTCTCAAAAGAACAAGGCATGCTTGGTGTTACCTGAGAGCGCGAGAGGTAGGCGAGGAGGAGGGGGGTAAAGAACAAAAGACGAGCAGCTTCGAGGCAGTTTCCTCAGACGTACGACGATGATATCTAGCCAAGGCTTGTGGGCGCGGGGGAGCACAAAGGCAGAGGGGGCTATCTGATGTGTCTCTTTCTTTCTTCGTCGGGGTTCTGATCTTTTCTTGTACTTCCTTCAGGTTGTTTCCGGTCGGAAAGGTATCACCCAACGTTCAAAGTAGTTTGGTGAAGTCTTGGGGTTTGCAAAAAGAATTGTATTACATGTGTACACAAAAGAAAATTCGTTTAGCAATAAAAAGAATGGAGATGCTTAAGAAATGAAAAAAGTTTCAAAATTGAGTAATGCTATAAGTCATTCTTGTATTGTTTTTATATTTTTATAAAAATTACGTGGCTTTTTAAATCACTATTGTGTTTGTAATTGATCATTATTCAATTTTAATTAATAATAATTTTAAGAACCACGTCATTTTTTGAGCGACACAATATGAACTTCTATAATTACTTTTTTAAAACTAGCTCAATTGAACTAGTGATTTGAGAAGAACCTTCGAATCACTTGTTTTTCTACCTCATTCGTTGTGGGTTCGCACAAGTGACTAAAGAGAGTTCCAAAACTATTAAGTTGAGAGACTCTTTCAAATACTCGATCAAGAAAGGTTGTTTAGCGTTTAAAATCAAGTCTACTCAAAAGGCTCGGTTGGAAGGTTGGTCGATGTTCAATCAAACGAGTAGGTTTCATTAAAGATTCAATATTACTCTCCATAAGCTTGGTTGGAAAAGCGTTTGAGTGAGATGAAGATCGAAAAAAGGCAAAGAAGATCGGTTAGTACTCGTTTGAAAGCCACTAGAAGAAATCTGTGAAACCCTAGCAACTTCCGAACAGTTCTAAAAGCTGCTTTTGAAAACACCATTTTCTAGTGTTTTAATTGCCTTAAAACACCAAGTATTTTCCCTTAGTCTATATAAACACCATAGTGCACAATTTCTCGTAGACCTAGAGGCCATAATTTTGTGAGCCAAGAGAGACATTTCATATACCTATGCTTTCTATTGTTCGTTTCTTCTAGCGTTTATAGAAAACCATATATGCATTTTAAACCTTCCGCCACCAAAGTTCTACATTGCTAAGGAGATCAAGTAGAAAATTTGTTAGAGTTACGAAATTATTGCAAGTAAGGTTTTTATTGCAAAGGTTTTGCGAATATAAAAGCTGATGTTAATATATATATATATATATATATATATATATATATATATATATAAAAGGAAAAAAAAAAAAAAAAGGATAAAAATATGCTTTTGTGAAAACTGTGAGTAGATTGGAAGAAGAGTACAATTGATACAAAGTATCCTTGAGCCCAGAACCTCCACACCAAGCCCACTAGTATGCTCGGGGTTTTGTCTTTTTTGGGCCTCAAACGGTAGAACTTAACTATTATGGAGAGGCCATGGGCCCAACACTATTTAAGTAGCACTAAAAATAATATTTTTATTTTACTATTATCTTCTTCTTCTGACGTGGCAATGATAATCTACTCTTGACTTTTCTTTCTTTCTTTTTTTCTTCTTTTCTTGATAATAACATTTATAATGAAATTTTATTATCTCATGTTAGGATAAGTGGGATTTGCTTGCATCCAATTATTAACAAAAATTAACGGTGAGGATTGTAAAATTGGGAAAAAAATTAAATAACTGATAAAGCTGAGTTTCATCTCACAATCTCTCACCATTTATTTGAAACTGATCTTCAATTATCAAAGAGAAATGCCATTTTGTTTATTCTTTTCATTTTTCCGTATATCTTCATTCATATATTTTTTAAAAAATTAATCATTAAACCAGTAGGATTTACACCATTACCAATGTGCCTCGTACAAATTTAATTGTTGATTTTTTTTAAAAAATAAAATAAGTGAGAAATGGATCAGCGAATAAGAAACATAAGTCTTGTTTATGACATATTTGAGTCTGCGTTTGAAATGTTTAAAAGTGCGTTTAATACTTAAAAAGTTGTCTCTAAGAGTAACTCAATCGATTATAGACCACACATAATAAAGCGGATATCACTAGTTCGAATCTCCTCTCCGCATTACCTTGTCTAGACATATAAAACAAAAAAAAAAAAAAAAAAAATCAAAACTCTATTTGAACATCATCAATCAAACGATGGAGGCAAGCCAAATCCCTGAACTTTTGCAAGCGGAGAGACTGACACGTCTCTCCTACCTCAGCGGATCAGAGAATATCTGACAAGGCGACACCACAGGATCATTTGACCAACTCCAATCATCGGAAAACACGTTCAAACGAGATAGGTATTCTAGTAACTTGACAACTCCTTTCGTCTTAAAAAGCACCCACTACCACACGTATGCAGTGAACAAACGGTACTGATCCGTTTACGTTGCAATTATTTGGCAGTTGCCAGCCAAGGCAATTCGTTTTTGCCAATCTGAAAAATTGGAGCTTTGATACTTGCAGAGATGGGGTTCGCAAAGAAAGAGTATGAATTTCTGGCTGAGATCGGTCTGGGACCCGAGAATCTTGGTGGGTACGTAAGTGGTGCATGGAAAGCAACTGGGTCGGTTGTCTCCTCTGTGAATCCTTCAAACAATCAGGTTTTTTAGTTTTGGCTTACTCAATTTTTTTTTTCATTGTTTGATTGTAGAAGCTGAGCGTCAGATCTTTAGAGAAAGTATTCGTTTTGCGTTATTGTAGAAAGTTATAGTTTCTGATTGTGAAACTATATGGGGGATAGGATTCTGGTTGAGTGGAATTTTGGTCTAATCTGAAGTTTTTGTTTTCAGTTTTCACAGTTTTAAGTGAGAGAACGAAATTATGATATTTGTATTACCGAATAGAAAACAATTGGATTTGAGCTTAATTATCAAATCCGCAACCTCAATGTCTTTTTTTTTTTTTTTTCTTTCTTGGAAGGTTCAATATTAGTTGATAATCCTATGAGAAAGTTTTTTCGCTTATTATTTGTGGGTTATTAGTTTTTTCTGTACTACGTTATGATTCTCGTGCATTTTGGATCTAGACAATTGCTAAAGTCACGGAGGCATCTATTCAAGATTATGAGGAGGGAATGCGTGCTTGCAATGAAGCGGCCAAGAAATGGATGAGTGTCAGTTGATCATGTTCTTTGCTATCGACATCATAGAAGCACGTCAAATTTCAGCATTCAGTGAGGATGCCCGAAGTTTATTTGACAGTTAATATATTATTTTTGCAGATTCCTGCACCAAAGAGAGGTGAAATAGTAAGGCAGATAGGAGACGCACTAAGAGCCAAATTGGAGCTTCTGGGTAGGCTTGTGTCGCTTGAGATGGGAAAGATTCTTCCTGAAGGAATTGGCGAAGTTCAAGTATGATACTATACTATTCATTGGCTAAATATATTCGCTCTTTAATATTTCGTTGGGCAACAAGAAAATCCATTTTTATAGGGGCAGGAAGCAAAGGTTGGGGCTGTGCCCTGAGGCATCTTCCTTAAATGTCACTCTTAAGCAGGCCTTTTGGTGATGGCCTCAGCTGCTTTTAGGAGTTAGGACTAAATAATATTATCAACTAAATTGATAAATCTGGAGTTGTAAATTATGATGTCTTACACTTCTTTTTGGTTGTTCTATGCCCAGCAACCTCCAATGAGGTGGTTTACTGAAGTACATATTTACCCGCTAGTTGTTGCACAGGGTTTTCTTAATATTGATCTTTCCAGGTGGACCAATATCAGATGCTGTATATGTCTAATCAGTTTGTAATTTTCCAACCTGACTTATATATATTGGTTAGGATGGATAGATGCACCATCAAGAGTAACTAGGATCAATTCAATCACAATTCCAAACATCTGGAATCTGTATTCTTCTTCATTTCTATTTATGTATTTCTATTATTTTGAGTTCCTTTCTTCGTTTATTTATTTATTTTTTATTTGCTTATTGTTGGGCATGCCTTGGTCATATGGCATTCCACGAGTTGAGCTTTGAAGTAAATGTTAGTGATTGTTAACTTTTTTGAGTAACTCCAAAGTTCTATCCTTGCAGGAAATTATTGATATGTGTGATTATGCTGTTGGGTTAAGCCGACAGCTGAATGGATCTGTCATACCTTCAGAACGTATGCTCCTTCATTCCAATAAATGTGAACTCTTATTTTTTAATAGTCCTCTGATTGATAATTTGAATAACTCCATCAATTATCAGAAGCTTTGCTGTAACTTAATATGAAAACTTTTAATTGCTGAGCTTAAAATGTTAATTAACTTGTTTCTGGTTTTTACTGTTTGCTTTAATAGAGTCTGCAGTTAAAGATTGGTTTCTATTTTGGTATCATTGTCTCTCTTGAGCTAATTTCTTGCAAAGATGCTAACTTATATCTGCCTTTCTTCTTTTCAGGACCAGATCATATGATGCTTGAGGTGCAGTACTGAATCAGACATTGGACTGTGATTAAATTTTATTAACTTTGAATATTATGTTACTTTGACTATGTTATCATCGATTGTGGTGTGCATGCTCTAAGTGCAGGTGTGGAATCCGCTGGGAATAGTCGGTGTTATTACTGCTTTCAACTTTCCATGCGCTGTTCTTGGTTTGTTCTTTTTTCTGTCTCATGGTCACTGAGAAAGTTCTCTTTATTTTGTCGATTCATGAACTGATAAGGATCATTTAGATCTATTGCATTTAAATTGTCTGAAACATATTTAAGGGTCCAGTATTATCATCGGTTTTGTTTGTGGATATTTAGTGCAATGCCTCAGAGGTGTATGCTACCATGAAGTTTAGCATGAGTGAACACACTTGGCTAGATCTAATTGTCTTTGTTAGATATTAATGAGGAGCACTTTACCACAAGTTTACATTCATAAGATTCTTTTAAGTATAATATGCTATATTTCTGATGAATAAAAATAATTTGGACCTATGTTACTCATGCAAAAATGCAGCCTTCCCTTGATTTTACAAGTTTGCATATCTAGCTATTCCTTAGGTAGGTTTGTCTTGACCTCTTTCACTCAAACAAAACTATATTTTTGTCTAGATCTTACAACTTGCATATTTTGCTATTCTTGTGTGAGTTTGGTTTGCTTCTTTTGCTTGTTTGCATAGTACACTGAATCGATTCAAACTGGTAATACTCCATGTTATTCTATTTCAGGTTCTCTCTATATAATACTAGATCAACGTCTAGATGGGTGGATGGAAAAATCTTTTATTGATTAGAAATTTACTGTCTGTGATTGCAAAACTTCATGTACTGTTCGGATGTGACATTTTGCAGTCCTACATTTAGTATTCAAGTGCCTATGTTATGAAACTTGTTTGCTTCCAGCCTTTTCAAACATTGATTTCTTTCTCTGATGCTTTAGGATGGAATGCCTGCATTGCTTTAGTCTGCGGTAACTGTGTTGTGTGGTAAGTTACATGTCCATCTCCTGACTTCATGGCTTTTCTTACATTCTGTTCGCTTATTCTTTTAAACATGTTTTGTTTTAATACCTAGACATTTCCTTTTGAAATTTAATTGATATGATAAATGTTTATAGCACTTATCTCAGTTTATTCTATTTCACCTTTTGCAAGTTACTGATCACTGCATCATAACTCTAACATGATATCCAGTATTTGCCATTGTCGAGTTTTTCTCTTTCTTCTTCGTTCTTGAAGACACCATAAACTTCGGAGTCCCCCCTCCTCCCTTCAGCCTAAGCCATCCTAGTTATTTATTGCCATGGGCCCATGGCCATTTAATTCTGCTCAACATATCTAGCATCCCTGTAGTTGTAACCTTATTTTCAAAGGTTCACTTTCCAATATCATCAGATCCTTTCCATTGAGTACAACAGTATGTTCTACTATATTCACTTGCATAGATTACAAATCTAACTACTTGGCATGTGATGCACTTTAGGAAGGGTGCTCCAACAACTCCATTGATAACTATTGCTGTAACAAAGCTTGTGGCAGAAGTTTTTGAGAAGAACAACTTGCCTGGTGCAATATTTACCTCGTTCTGTGGAGGTGCTGAAATTGGTCAAGCAATAGCAAAAGATGCACGCATAGCGCTGGTCTCATTCACTGGAAGTTCAAAGGTAGATTGGTGATATGCATGTGCCATTAGCATCATGCATGCTTTTATTAAATATAAAAATATAAATACAAAGTTCTTCCATTCTTGAAGTGTGAAAACATGAATTTTTGTGTGAGATGAGGCTGACATGAATTTGCATATAAAAATTTTGAACCAGGAAACATATTCAGTGGGCCGTACCTTTATGTCTTTATGATTTACTAATGCCTTCTCTCTCTTTTTTTTTTTTTTTTTTTTTTTTTTTTTTTTTTTTATAAAAAAAATTACTTTTGGTGTAAAAGAGCTATTCCTTGCAAAGTCCGATGTCTACTAAAAACGCACACATGTTTTTTATGCATATGCAGTCATATCTTTGATGAGTTTCAATTAAATACGAGTTTAATGACCATGTAGTCATCTGCCCTCCCCCGTCTCTCAACTCCCACAGGAAGAAAGGGAAAACTATGTCTGCCATCTGTTTAAGAGCTTTGTGTAATCCATTTAAATGAATTTTTAGGTTAGAATGTTTACCCTCATCCTCATCTTCATTACGGAAGTGTTTGTCTTGCATTCCCAAGTATAGGTAGGTTTGATGGTCCAACAAACGGTAAGTGAAAGATTTGCGAAATGCTTGCTTGAATTAAGTGGGAACAATGCCATAATTGTCATGGATGATGCCGATATCGGGCTGGCTGTGCGTTCTATTTTGTTTGCAGCTGTTGGTACAGCTGGTCAGCGCTGCACAACGTGCCGTAGACTGGTAATATATTTCTATTTATGATTTTGATGACATAGTTCCAACATGGTCATAGAAGTTAAGTCTTACAGCAATATCTTTGTTTACTTGGTGTAGTTTCTGCATGAAAGCATATATCAAAAGGTATTGGATCAACTAATCGTAGTTTACAAGCAAGTCAAAATTGGGGACCCTTTGGAGAAAGGAACTCTCGTTGGACCATTACATACTCAGGCCTCCAGGGACAACTTTGAGAAAGGGATTTCAAGCATAAAATCTCAGGCATGTCTTGTTTTGCTTGTAATCTACTATTGTTAGTATCTCCAATTCTTTGGCAGTATCGAATGTACTCTAGTGTTTATTGTTTGCATAACTACTTGATATTTGTTTAATCAGGGAGGAAAAATCCTGGTAGGTGGTTCAGTAATAGAGTCAGATGGAAATTTTGTACAGCCAACGATTGTCGAGATCTCTCCAGGTGCCTCTGTAGTGAAAGAAGAATTGTTTGGTCCAGTTCTATATGTTATGAAATTTAAGGTAGTTTATTCATGATATTGCATCCATTTGCATAAATGGTTTTGTTTGAATTTCTTCTTGGATCAAACTTACAATTTTGCATTGGAAAACTTGCACAGACTCTAGAAGAAGCCATTGAAATGAACAATTCTGTACCACAAGGATTGAGTAGTTCAATATTCACTCGCAAGCCTGAAGTTATATTTAAATGGATTGGGTGAGTGCTTAGAACTTGATCTTTGGAGTGCGTTTGAAAGATTTATATAGTTATGCCCTTGAGCATAAACTAGAGACGTAAAGTTTAATGCTACTATGACCTCATTAAATAGTGTTAAAGTAGACAATTCTATGAAATGTAAAAGTCTGTTATAGTTCTATATTATGATTATCTCTCTTGTTTGTAGTATGTAATCATACGTTCATGCATTTGGGCATTATGTAGGCCACACGGCAGTGATTGTGGAATAGTAAATGTGAACATACCTACCAATGGAGCTGAGATTGGTGGTGCTTTTGGTGGAGAAAAGGCAACTGGTGGCGGTCGTGAAGCAGGAAGCGACTCCTGGAAGCAATACATGCGACGCTCAACATGGTAATATTTTACTGAACTTATTGATTTGCTTTGATTTGTGTCTGAAACTTTTGATCGATATGTTGTATTTTTCACGACTTAACTGTTCTTTCTTGTCCTTGGCAGTACAATCAATTATGGAAGTGAACTACCGTTGGCTCAGGGGATCAATTTTGGATAATTAGAAGGCTTCTCAGTTCTCAGTGAGTTGCAATTGCTGTCTGCCATGACATGGTATCTCCGTTTCACATGGAGGCTCCAGATACATCCAACAAAATCTGCTGTCAAGCTCGTGCCTCTCCTGCCACTTTTAATGCGTTCCAAAAAAACAAAAGAACAAACAAAGGAGATTTTAGGTGTTTGATAAAGAACTGGTCTTATTTCTAGTTCTAAAAATAAAAGCAGTTTTAGAATAATTCCAGAGGTCTATTTGGAAAATGGGTCGATAGCTACTCACCTGGTTCACTCTCAGATAAGATAGCTCTAGTCAACCTTAAGAGGCTTCTGATGAAAAAAAAAAAAAAACAGAACAGAAAAACAGGCTTCTGCAAAAAATTTTACCTTTTGTTAAAAGGCATACTTTTTTATTAAGCATCTGTGGTGTATACGTTTGTTGCTACTTTTCCCAACAAGGACAATCTCATTCTGGAATTCCTGAGGCAATAAAATTGCCTTGGGATTTGGGAAGAGTTGGTTTAAAAAATTGTAGGATGTGGTAAAATTGTGCCGATGGGGTAGTAGATTTCCAGGAGGTATGTCTTTGGAGCAACCGCAGATTTAAGAGAGAAGCAACGAAAGAAACTTGTCTTGACATGTGTCTTTTGTGTTGTCCCTTCATGGTAAAAACGTGGGGTCACTGGAGTAATATATCTAAGAAAACCCTTTAATTACCCTTTTGATTCCTCTGTAGGCAATGCCTTTTAAAGCTCTCCCTCATTGGCTTAAATTGCTCGTTTTTATTAGTAGTGGACTGCGATACCCATTAGGATCTTACTATAGGTTAGGTAAACACCTAACACTTATGGCGGGTTTGGAATTATATTAAAGATCTTTAAAAGTGTTTTTAGTATATGAAAAGTTATGTCACCTAGAGAATCGTCTTTTAAACGTTATTTGGGTGAGGGTGCACCCAGATTCTTACATCCAACTGGGTTGTGGGCCATTGATCCTCTAGTGACCTACTACTCTTCATGCTTACGGAAGCTAGGTGTACTTTCCGGGTCAGTCCTTTCAAAATGTGAAAATTATTCTAACCAACAAGATTTGAGAAATCTCTGGGTGAGAGAATTCTTGGGGAATTGCATTGCTACATAAATTGGCATTGGCCAAGCCGATGCAAATGTGTCCGATCTCAATAAGAACATGACAACAAACCCTAGATCTAATCGAACCGAATAGATTCCATATCAATAAACATGTCCCACTTTTTCTTTGTCAGCATTGATATATCTGCAAATTCACACTAGCCAAAGAACATTTTAACCAGAACATGTCAAAGACATAAAGTCTAAACTACTGTGCTCACAACTTTGCCAAATGGACCCTATAGGCTATAAGCATTCTCTTTTGTTATTTTGCTTGATTGGACCTTCTACCAGATAGTGGAAAGGATCCCCCCTCCCCCCTGATGACTGTTATCTCTTTGGTTTCCTTGTTTTTCTGTTCTGTCTATTTCTTATTCTCATCTATCAAACAAAAAAAAGAGAGAAAAGACTAGACATGTCAAGAAGCTTCTGTCTAGGAGAGCTTAAGAGCATTCCATAGGCCATAGCTGAGGTAACTCTTTAGCCAAATTTTTAAGAGTCTACTGCAATTGCTCTCCAAATCTAGCTAACAACCGTAGCATTTTCTAAACTTATTTATTGATTTTTTGTGATGAAATAAAAAAATAAATATAATATTATTAAAAAAATTATGATAAGAAAGTAGGGAAAGTTTTAAAGAGCGGAACTTTGTTTGTTTTTTTAAAAGTTAATAGTTCAAAAAGAAAAAAAAAATACTGCCTTTTTAGCTAAAGAATGTGCAGTTGAATGAGCGTTCCAGAATTTATTGCATGAGATATTATGACAAAAATCCTTTTCTTGAAACAATTAATGTGAGCTTGAACTGCTCTAGTCACTGGTAAGTGGTAGCCCCACTGCCGTCTCTGTTTTTGGGAATTTTCTCTGCAACTTCATTCTGTGTCACAATTTGCTTGCATTTACCTTATTCTGCACAATTTCCTTGTATGAGCGAGCACCTTCCATATATAAACCATTTCACACAACTGGCCACGCTGAAAATTGACTCAGAACCAGCGAATTACCACAAAAACCCATAAAAATTGAATGCGGTAAGATTCTTTTTTTACTTTTTCCTCGTACAAATACAGCCAAGACATGAGAAATCAACTCAGAGGTGTATTTTGAGTGGCCACCAAAAAGCGAACCCCACTATTTTCTCCCACAAGGATTTTATAGCCAAAAAAACTAGAAGCTCCTGTTTATGGAAGAGCCTAAAAGACTGTATCTGAAAAGGTAATAGGGCAATTCAATTGTGTTCCTTACACTATCTTCTACAGTGTATGAGAGAACAGGAAAAAGGAAGAGAAAAAGAACAGCAAAACTCATAGGTTTAGCACTGGTCTGTCAAATATATTATATACACAAAATGAAAAAGTCAAGACAATAAAAAAGGAAAATCTTATGAGAATCAGCATCCATTTTCTAAAACATACCACTTTGACAAAGCCACTAGAGAGAAAGAAAAAAAAAAGAACAAAGAAAAAAAAACAGAGTTCCTCTGCTTCATATTTACCTTATAACTGTGAAATTACAATAACCCATCAACGGGAAAGAGAAGGGACACAACTTCCGGACCGAACCAGACCCGAACTAGGAACCCTTTGAACCACATGCAAATCAGTGCTGGAACTGGACCGGAGCGGTCTTGGGCAGTCCAAGCTTCGCCTGAGAAGTCTGCCCATGGCAGAGATAGGGTGCTCATGCTCTGCCTCTTTCAGCGAACGCGAGGATCTGAACTTCTTGTAGAAAGTGATGTGGCGATTGAGCGCTTCCTCGGTGGAGATGAGCCTGTCTGATCTCAGCACCTCGTCTTTCACGGCTTCAACGCAAAGCCCACATATCCATCGCCCTTGGTACCTGTCCCGGACGCGAAGAATGTATGCAGGGGTACACTCTTCCGTGAACCCGCAGGAGTCACATTTTACCGACAAGACTTCCATTGAAGGAGGGGCTTTGGTGTTGGTTGAGTGAGTCTCGGAGCCTGTGATAGCCATTGGTCATGGCAGAACATTGAACTCTCTCTCTCTCTCTCTCTCTCAGGCTATATATATATATATGTAATATGTGATTGTTCTGAGAGAGGCAGGGGAGAGAACAAATATTACCATATATTTTCTTTATGCTAATAAAAATGTTACTATCTATGGGGTTTGTGTGATTCATAATTTCACATTGCAATAATTACTTTTACGTGACACTTAACATATTAGTCACTAAATATAAACTTTTACCTAACAACTTTTACTGTGTTACTTATTTTCGTAAAATATCGACCGTTATGTGATGGAGGGATTTAATTCATGGTAATTTTATACAAGTCTCTGTTTAGGTGTGGTACATGAAAACCCCAATCATTCCTGGCCTTATATAAGAGATAATGGAGCTCGGTATGGACTGGAAAATCTGTTGCCTCGAAATTTTTTGGCAGTCACAAGAGTGTGATAATAGCTGAAGTTCTAGTATTCTTGATGAGCAAGGATAGTGGTTTGTTTGGCAAATTCATTGTGAAGGTGTAAATAGCTAAAGCAAGTTACAGAAATCATTGTGTAAAAAGCTAAAGCAATTTTACTAAAAAGCACATTAATAAGGGCCAATGTAGTGAATATGGATAATTTCTCCACAGGAAATTGACCATATCTATAGCATGTATTGGTTAAAGGAGAACTACGTAGAATATATAAGCTGTTCAAGATGTGATTTGCAGGGCTTTTGGTGAAGGTTGACGAAGAGGCATCAAAGTTCTTGCTTCACATGTTAATGGGTCCAAAATTAAGTTAGCAGTCCCAGTCAAATGATTAATTAGCATATATGTTCGGCACGTTTTAGTGCTTTGTTGGTTGTCCCACTTGAGTGTTGGTGTCCCTCGACGAACATGTACTCAAAAATGTGCCAAAATACCATACTTTTTTTTTTTTTGGTAAGTAAAATTTTTATTAATGGTGGTACCATTTACCAAGGACTTACTTAGGCTTCGTTGGTCAGGTTAGGCTTCAGTTTAGGTCACACCTGACCAACGAAGCCTATTTATTCTTTGGATTGAGTTGCGCCTATTGGTTGGCGAGGACTAGTATCCACGGGTTAGGAGGAATGCTTAGGCAGGATAATTCGAACTGAGGATATCGGATGCCCAGATAGGGCAGCCTGTACTGTCAGGATATCAAATACTCAAGCGAAAACGTCCGTACTAACATGATGTTTTCTGATCAGACGATGCCACGTGGCCTAGAATACTACACCACATTTCCTATAAATAGGAGTCTATTATAATACGTAAAGTCCTAAGTCCTTCATTCGTTTTATACATTTTTATTCCTCTTAAGAATCTGTTACCGACTAATGTAAGTCTTTTAGACGGCACACTCAATATAGATATTACGGTGAAAAAAAAAAAAAAAAAACAAACAAAATTTGAAAATAGGGAAATAAATGGTCTAGCTCAATAGATTTTTTGGCACGCAACTCAAGAAAGATGGAAACAGCAATTCTTGAGGCAGTCCCTAGAGCTTAGAATCCAAACAAGTGAGAATGCCTATAGAGGCGCCAAATACCATTAATACACCAGACATGATCATCATCATACAACGTTAACGTAGGTCCGCTATTTGCCTTGGCGACAGGTGGTTGACCCTACAAATAAATAAAAGACTCTGCCTGCGGCTCTGCCTAATCAGAAAAGGATCACCGCTAGAACAAGTAGTCGTGGGCAGGTAATTTCATTCATGTAAACACTGGAAAAGGACATGACTCAATGAGAGATAAAAGGGTGGTATGTGATGAATGATGATATGAGCCATGTGCAATCCATGCCATTTCTTCTGATGCGACACCAAATTAAACAATTGGCAATACAAAGCTTGAATCGTACGTGGTTTCTTCCTGACCAAGTTGGGGACTAGTCTTGGCTTCTTGGGTAACTAACCCCTTTCGCTACAGTGGAGGAATCTTTTCCTGTTGAGATAGGTGACTAGAGATGAAGATCATGTATCAGGATTTGGTTGTATATGAGATCTGTTACAATCACGTTTTTGTTCTCTTTCCACTTGCATTCTCGCATTGTCTTTCTGCATTAATCTGCTTTTAAAGGTAATTAGTATATGCGAAGTTGACAGTGTTGTTGTCTTCTGTCTTCACAAGAAAGGAAGACTGCTATGTATAATATGGCAGGCCCCATAATGATTCCATCAATAGTTTTCACTTTTTTCAACTTGCTAGAGTAGCAGCTATGGACCAGACTCGCACCAATCTGCCACGGAGAAAGCTTATCCAAGATGACCCCATGCATTGAGGTGACAAGTCCATATCCTACCAGACCCAAGTTCAAAATAACAACAAACAAACAACTCAATACACAAAACACTCTTAAAAACATTAAAAAAAATAAAAAATAAAAAATAAAAGAAAGCAGTTTTTACTTTTACATGGGATGAAATCAAACCACAGAGGATTGTGTGTAATTTGTGACAATAAGAATTAAAGGCTATTACTAGCAGCATGCAAAATGATTCTCTTTCCATCCTTTTGGTGCAGGACAATAAAATGGAAAATAATGGGAATAGGGACTGACAAGGAAGATGAAGACGAGTAATTTGTCTGTAATTAGCCCACTTGAATTGTGGGTTTACTATTCTATTTATAGAATAAATTACAAACAACTTTAGCAAGAAACATGGCTGATTACAACAGAGTATTTTAAATAAACAAATCTGTTATGATGTTGTCTAATATTAGAATTACAACCCTTTCAATCTTCAGATATCTCCTTAATTATCTTCAACAGGTTTGAGTTTGACTTGTGGATATATAAGGTTGAGAAATCTTTAAGCCAAGGTCAAAAACATCTCAAAACCAAAGGCAGGATTTCATTTAAGCAATCATGCAAGCACCGACCGATCAAGATTACCTACCGGCTCATGTTAGAACCTCAAACCGTTGTGTCCCAGCATGTTCAAGCTTCCTGCTAGCTTGTTTGCTTGCTTTTTCGCTCCAAATCCTCTTATTCTCACCCATAACTCCCGGAACGCTTGAAATGCCGCGTGCATCTTCAGCTTCCTCTCTTCCCACAAACAACCAACTGCAGGTAAACAACTTGACACGCATCTCTTCTACTCTTCTAGCTTCTCACGGCTTACTACAAGTGTCGCTTACTCCTTTTTGTACCTATATTATTAGAGGGTTAGCAAACTTGGAGAAGGATTTGCGAAAAACCCAGAAGACGTTTGTGTGAATAAAGAGGGTATAATCTATACAGCTACAAGAGATGGGTGGATCAAAAGATTGCATAGAAACGGGTCTTTGGAGAATTGGAAGATGACAAACAGTGATACTTTACTGGGAATCACAATAACAAAGGAAGGTGAAGGTGATCTCATTGTATGTGATTCTGAAAAGGTAAATATATATTATAATATTACGTACTCTCAATTCAAACACAGTAGAAGTAGAGTAGAGTAGAGTACATACAGAGTAACTGATTGGAATTAGATATATGCAGGGTTTGCTTAAGGTCAGTGAAGATGGCGTCACAGTTCTTGCTTCGCATGTCAACGGCTCCGAAATAAAGTATAATATTCTTCAAGTTAAAAACAGTTTTGAGGCTTTTAACAAAACATTAGTTTTTGTCTGTAAAAGAAGAGTCAGCAATAATTAAGTTGAATTGTTGAAACAGGTTTGCAGATGATGTTATAGAAGCATGGGATGGGACTCTATACTTTAGCGTTGCAAGCACCAAATTTGGACTCCACAATTGGTATCTAGACGTACTGGAGGCAAAACCTCATGGGCAGCTGCTCAAGTACGATCCATCATCAGGTGAAACCTCGATTTTGCTTGATGATTTGGGTTTCGCTAATGGTGTTGCACTCTCAAGGGACCAAGATTATCTGGTGGTCTGTGAAACATGGAGGTAAAAAGAGTTGATGACTTTCATGCATGGGGGCAGCATCTTCATGCTCTCTATTTCTTCTGTTTTCAAAGAGGAGGATTAATTATTTCTCTCCTTTTTGGGTCAGGTTTAGGTGCCTCAAGTATTGGCTGAAAGGAGAGAACAAAGGAAAAACAGAGATTTTTGTAGAGAACCTTCCGGGTGGCCCTGATAACATCAATCTTGCCCCGGATGGATCTTTCTGGATCGCTCTTCTTCAGGTATTCTTGTTTTTTTGGAGGGGCTTTTCTTTGTCTAGTTGATCAGAGAAAAATAGGACTTCCTTTTCCAAAACTAACTAGAATGATTTGTATGCTGCAGCTTGCTTCTAATGGGATGGAGTTTGTGCACACCTCCATGGCATCCAAACACTTAATAGCAACATTTCCAAAGCTGGTTGAGCTAGTAACTGGCGTATACAAGAAAGCAGCGGTTGTAAATGTGGCTGCTGATGGCACGATAATCAGGAAATTTGATGACCCAAATGGAAAGGTGATGACCTTCGTGACGGCGGCCTTTGAATTTGAGGATCATTTGTACTTGGGAAGTCTGAACTCCAACTTTGTTGGGAAATTACCCTTGAAAGACGCATAATGCTCAAGAAGCACATGCACTATTTGCAAGGGAGAGAAGATAATGAAGGAAACTGTAACTTGTTTTGTACCATAAGGAAAATTGATGGATAAAATCGGTTTGATAGAAATTACCTTTGAAAATCAGCTTGTAAGAGAACGGTGCTTAAAAGCTTATATACACATGGTTAAGAATGCACTTGCGCGCCTTATAATTTTAAGTTTTAACACATTCTAACCCTTTTCAATTATAACCCAGTAAAATAAACGTCACAGCTGGAAAGTTGAAAAAAAAAAAAGAAAAAAAAAAAAGAAAGAGAAGCAATCAACGAAGAAAAAGGACACTAGAAAAATTGCACCTATTGCAACCTCATCCTCTTCTCTAGCTTCTCCGGATCTCTTTTAGATCGGTTGTCGTTTGCCTTTCTGCTGCTGCTGACAAACTCCGAGAAGGATGGAATTGCTGGAAGCTCTGTACAAGGGGAAGCACATAGAGAAGTTTCAGATCTAGCACTGTCATACAGCTCTTCCCCCGTGATTTTTGTTGGTCCCTGATCCAACACAAGCAATGGCCTCGTAGCAGGCTCTGCTTTAGACAAAATGTCGTCGGAGGGGAAGCTGCTAATGGTGCCAAGCCGATTTGTTAAATCCAAAGAACTTGTTGTTGAAAGCCACCTGACAGTACTCGCCACTTGTGAATAATAAAAGGATTTCCCAGACTTCCCATATTTCTTGTAGCACTCACTTTCAAGGAAACAAGCAGATGTTTCCACTTCAATCCTGCACAAAACATGATGATCACTAGGACCTCAGTTAAACGATCTTTACTGCTCACCTCTGCAGAAATTTCAAATCACATATTTTTAAAGGTCAAACTACGATTTTACTCAATACTTAATTGCATTTCAAATCGCATATTTTTAAATTGCAAATCTAAACGGACCCTATGCCTATTATTAAAAAAGAAAACAAAAATACACCAAGCGGGCAGAATGTTGAGCATACGTCAAATTGCCAAGCCGCTGCTGAGCCTGCTTTAGTGCATTTAGTAATCTTTGTTTGCTTGATTCCCTCAGAGTCTCGGATATAACTTTCTTGTCGAGTTTATTAATCTGTCATCAAACTAGAAATAAGTAGTTGTACAGGGAGAACAAATCCAAAGCAGGTTAAATTTCAAAACTATTGAGTTAAAATCATATGTATTCGCATTCATTAGGCAGAAGTGTTCCAAAAGGTAAGGTTTTCGTTAGAAGCTGATTTTACCAAGAAACATACAGTTCACAAGGCAGCAGACAAAGAGCTTTTCAGCTTCTACCTGTCTATCAGAAACTTTATTCTGGTAATATCTTTCTTCGGCATGCTGCAAAAAATCAATCTTCTCTTCTAGTCCTGAGTTTGATGGTAACTTCGACCTGACTAGGCTCTCCGTAACCTCGGTATCATCTGGCAATGGAGGTACTCAACAAGTGACACAATGAACAGTGTGATATAACAAAAAATAATATAACATCAGAATAAGATAACCAATATTAACAAAAGATGATATACCATCAGAATTAGATATATCATCCTCAGAACCTCGTGCATCTTCATCACGATTCCAGAATTCAGAGAATTGTTTTTCATCAACAATATCCGAGGAGCTGAAATAGAAAAGACGTGCCAATTAATTATACTGTGATATAACTCATATATCTAAATTAAATAGCTAGTGCAGAGTAAGCCAGTTGTATTGGCGTGGTTATGGAACATATGACTTGATGCACTAGGATATTCCCAAAAATGTTACAACAATTTGAACGACTAGATTTAAATCCAGGAATACAGAAAATGAAGAAGGCCAGAGACTCTACGCAGAGCTTCCAATCATAATTCCATAATTTTACAAATTTCAGGATGAGATCTTGCCACAGAACTTTTATGTGCGGATAGTAGACAATGACAATGGAATGGGAACCTGGATGGCTAAAAATGATGTATTTCTTTTATTTCTTTGACATCTTTTAACTTTGTGGATATTCCAAAAATGTTTATAAAAATTTGAATCATTAGTTTCCAATCCACAAATACAGAAAATGAAGAAGGCTAGTGCATTTATGCAAAGCTTTCCGTCATTATTTATTTATTTTATTGAATAATAATTCTTAATAATAATAATAATAATAAAATTATTTTTCAGTCATTATTCAATGATTACACACAACTTTATCTTTATGGATGAGATATGCCATTAAACCTTTATGAGGATGGTAAACAGTGAAGGGGAACCTGGATGGTTAAAAATGATGTATTTCTTTAATTTCTTTGAAGCCTTTTAACTTTGTGGATATTCCAAAAAATGTTTATAAAAATTTGAATCATTAGTTTCCAATCCACAGTTACAGAAAATGAGAAGGGCTGGAGAATTTATGCAAAGCTTTCAGTCGTTATTCAGTGATTACTAAACTTTATGGACGAGATAAGCCATTAAACCTTTATGACTTATGAGGACATGGTAAATAGCGGAGAAACTGGATGGCAAAGGTTTATGCATTTTATTATTTTCTTTCAGATGGTTTTACTTCGTAGAGCTACCTCATATAAAAAGAAAAAGAAAAGAAAGAAGGGATTTGGGGGGGCGGGGGGTGTAAGGCAGGAGTTGAATTCTCTCCCACTACTTACGGGTGTTACCTATAAGAATCACATGTCAATTTAATTAGCTACCAGAACAATTATACCCAACATGATTCATGTAATTTGAGGTCAAGTTTCCATTGCAGATAAAATTTCAAAACAATGATAAGAATATAAAGTACCTGCTTATCAAAATTCGAGAAAAACGACTTTTCTGCTGAACAGCACAAGTATTTGTGAGTTCCTCCAAATACTTGGCTACTAGGTTTGGATGTTTGCAAGCATCACATGATTTTCTACATAGTGATGTAGGTACCTATTTGCATCATGAAAGTAATTAGGTTAACTAGAGTGTTAATAAAGAAATAAACCCTACTATAGCACATTCAGATGACACGAGTACAATACCTGTTCCCCAAAACTCTTGAGAATCTTTTTCCTTCGGCATCCAGAACTTTCGCAATACTCAACCATCTGCATGTTTTTGTTTCCAGACACCCTAATAAGTTATTGGTAGAGAGCTTTTATTCCGAGATCACAAAAGCAATTAGAAAGTCACCTGGATGAAGTCAGTCAGGGACTTCTTTGACAACCCTTCCTCAGAGCTCGAGGACTGGAACTTCTTCTTCTCAGCATTGTTAAGAATAAATTCCTGCCACATAGTTCTAACTAGTTAAAACATTAACACAGTGAAACCGTGCAACTTGAGAGCAAAAGGTGATGGCAGAGTTGAAGTAAGCAAAGTCACCATTTTTTTGCGGTCATCCATTCCATAGTACAACATACTTCTTGAGGGTAATTGATCACGGCCAGCTCTACCTGACTCTTGATAGAAGGCTTCCATCGATTTCGGAATATTATAGTGGCAAACAATTCTGACATCCTTTCTATCTATACCCTAAAAAATTAACCCCCAACCCATTAGTGGCAGAGGACATATGCTTAACAATAGCCCTGACACTTGAAATATAATTTGCCCTGGGTTCATTAAAGCTGATGGTGATTTAGTAGCATACCATCCTGAAGGATATCAGTCGCTTAGTAACTGTGCAAGGACCAGAACAGCTCCAAGCAGAAGTATAGAAAGAGAATCGAAAGAAAAACAAGGAATACACGTCACAATCTCAAATAAACAATAAGTTGCAGCAATAAGAATACGAAAAAGACTTTGCTCAAATGAAGTACAGCAGTGAGCATATACTGTCACTCCCTATTGGAGAGTTTCACAAAGTTTACTATTCCAATTGAAAATGGTGACACCCAAGGAATTTATTAGGATGACTAAGAATGCTTTAGTATAAATTTTTCCACTGCGAGATTTATAATCTCTAATGATATTGAGGAAGAGATAGTAATGCTTAGTGGGAATTGGAGAAGAAGCTCAACAAGCAAATGATAAACCATTATTATTTTAGTTTCCTTGTCTTCTTAACTTGCGCCATTTATGTTTCATAGAAAATCAAAGGGAAAATCTAATTCCGAAAAAATATCACTTATTTTTTGACTTCTTAAATAAAAAATTTAAAAAAAAAAAAAAAATCATTCTAGGAAAACAAGGAAAATGGCGTCCTGAAAATTATTTCAGGAAAAAACGTTTCCCGGGAGCGGTTATAGCATTACTACTCCATAGTTTAAGGCTCCATTTGGAGAAAGTTAAAATCAATTCCCAAACAAATTGAAGATTGAATAAAACCAAATATCTTAACAACAAATACTTTTAGGGAAAAAAAAATAAAAAAATAAAAAAATCTACTACCATTAAACAAAAACAACCTAGGTGAAAAAGTAGCTGAAAATTATATGATTGTATTGTGAGTTTGAATCATAACAGCCACATCACTTTGTATTTTCTTAGAAGCAACTTTACAATGAGAAGAATCAGTGAAAGTTAAATATTGCAACGGTGGGACATTATTAGATCAAGAAAGAAAGTGTAAAATAGCCCAACAGGGTCAGAGGATAAGCAAATGCAAGAAAGGAGTGAAATAAATAAATAAAATAAAAGGGCTCCATTAGCGTAGACTAGAGAGACGATCATACCCAAAAGCTACTGTGGCTACTACAACTTGTATCTTAGAAGAAATCCAATCATCTAAAACGGAGGTCCGCATTTTACTATTAAGTCCTGCATGATAAGCTGGAAAGCAGCAGAAGACTCAAATACGTCAAACTCATCAAGAAGTAAAATTTTATGGGCAGAAATGACCTCAGTTACCAGCAGATGAAATGCCACTGTTTGATAGATGAGCAGACAAATCATCACATGTTGTACGCTCAAGGCAGTATACAATTGCACAAACATCTCCAATAGATTTGAGTAGATTAGACATATCAGCATAGGCATCATCAAGAAGATCTTTGTATCGAACTGCATTATTGAGATCTCTAGTAAGATTTACGTCCACACAGCAACTGTATCTCACAGCAAAATAAACTTTCAGAGAATCCAGTAACCACACACCACATTATCAAACTTATGCAGGGTAATAATAGCTTAAAAATTAACTACATACCTAAATTGTTTACTTCTGACAATTCCTAATTTCCTAATTACAAGGCAATGGATGAAAAACTTCTTTTCCATTTGGAATTATCTCTTCAGCCTAACACCCCCAACCCTTTCTCTCTCTCGTGGCAACATATCACACACACATAGCACATACCACTGAGTTTAGAGATTGATGCTGATACATATGGTTAACCCTCTCGTATTTGGCAGTCCGCATCAAAATTTCACGCTTATAATGAGAAATTAGACCCCAGCTCGCCTCAACCCCCCCCCCATAGTCCTCTTCAACAATCGACTGTGGTCATTACTTTAGTAT
This sequence comes from Corylus avellana, assembly GCF_965113065.1. Lineage (NCBI taxonomy): Eukaryota > Viridiplantae > Streptophyta > Magnoliopsida > Fagales > Betulaceae > Corylus > Corylus avellana. Next base: position 441,693 of record NC_142500.1, on the reverse strand, counting down.
CCTTGGTTTTAGTTTAAAAAGCTATTTTACAGGATTCATTTTTTAAGGTTTTCCAATTGCTTCCCATGAAAGTTGAGGTTTCATGAGAATCTTGCAGCAAGATAATTTGGGGCACAAAAACCTGGTTCTATACACCATCTTGTGACATCATGCCACCATAGGCATGAAAACTGTCACCATAGGCATGCAATTGAGGAAAGACATCAGGAAACACATTAAAAAGGAAAGTTGGGAAGTCACAATCAAATAATGGACGCTAAAAGTTTATCACAGCTATATAGTTTAAGTTGAGGTACACAAAACAAATTGGATTTGCATCCAGTCAAGCTTGCAGAACCCACCTTCATAATATATATTAGGACGATTAAAAGAGGATTTTAGGACTAAAGGGTTTTGCAAGCATAAGGACTCTATCACATCCTGCTGAACTCTGCAGAATAAGAAACAATAAATGAATTAATATTGCTATGTGCTCTTTATAAACGATTAAAAGAAGAAGAAAAATGTTAATCTTTCTGCCGTACTTTGATTGCAAGTTTTAGGAGAACAAGGCTAAAAACACATATCAATTACTTTCTAGACAGGGGTACTGAAACTCAAGTATTTGTATTAATATGCAAGGAATCCAGAGACATCACTTAAAAGGAATGAAGACAATTTTTTCCTCTCTATTTCTCTCTTTCTGCAGAGAGAACAACTTGAAGACTCACTTAGGAACAGCAGTAGCTGTCAAAGCCAATATCGGTACATCTGGAAGGCGGCTCCTCAAAGATGAAAGCTTACGGTAGCTAGGCCTGTTTCAAGTAGACAAGTAAGGAAATAGAGGAACAATAACCATTATGTGTGGCTGGGTGGAGAGAGAGAGATCATCACACAATTTTCATGTTTATTACAAGGTAACTACAAATTTTGGGCATGTCAAACAAATGAAAGAACATGACATGGTTACACTGCCAATCACTGAGAGAAAATGCCTTTTCTTTCCCAGTCTGAAAGACCATCAATTGTAGCTCATTGCAAGAATATTCCACAAACCTGAAATCATGGCCCCAAGTTGAGATGCAATGTGCCTGAATATGCATAAAACAGGCAAATTACACAGAAATACCTTAAGTTCCAGTTGAAAAACTCAAATTACATATATACAGTTAACATATACGCCAAGTAGTTCACACCTCATCTATGGCAATGAGATTCAACAACCCTCTAGAATAGATCTTAGTCAGCTTTAACATAAACCCAGGTGTTGAAATCAATTCTGGTGTTACATACAGCAGCCTAACTGATGGTTTTCCAGAATCAATGTCCTCATGGATCTACAAAGTAAACCCAGAAATGTCAATATAACAAATTACAACAACGTACACAAAATCCAAAACAGCCAAGACATTATTTTCGTAAAACAGAAAGTCTCCAACAACAAACCAGAATAAAGTGATCATCTAAAACAACCAACAACATTCCCAATTTCCGATTAGGTGCAAACCTAACTTAACACTCGTAAACTATTTTAATAAATTCTGAAGGTCAGGGGCACAGATTCTTCTCCATCACAACTACCAACACTTCTATGCCGAGCTTCTAAACATCACATATATGCAGACAGATTTAAGCAAAAACAGGATATGATTCACCTTGTTTTTGGCATGAGATGTTTGGGTTGAAGAGAGATATTCAGCCGCAATTCCTTTCTCCTTCAATGCCATCACTTGGTTTTCCTGATTACAAAAATCCGCGAAAACCCACATCTGAAAATCGCCAAAATAGAACAACTATCGAACAAAGTCTATAATATACCCATTGCTTACCATTAATGCTGAGATTGAAATTGAACAACCAACGCATTGAAGGCAACAAGTTAGAGTTGTGTGCTAGCATTCAAAAACCAACCAAAATGTTACGTAGAATTACGCTTACTCTAACTATTTAAAAACTAGAGAGAGAGAGAGAGAGAGAGAGAGAGAAATTAAACTAAGATTAAATAGCATTCACCTATTAAAGGACAAACAACAAGCACAATCCCTGGTTTCGCCACTGCAGGGATTTGAAAACACATTGACTTCCCTCCTCCAGTCGGCATCAGACAGAAACAATCCCTTCCTACAAAAAGATCATTTGATGAATCATATATGAAGCTATTAATAAGAAATGAAAGGAGTGTACGGACCGGAGAGAACAGCTTCGATGGCCTCCAATTGGTTGCCTCTAAATTCAGAGTGGCCGAAATGCCACCTGAGAAGCTTCACCAGAGCTTCCTTTCCGCGGACATGCGTCTCGGAGCCGCGTATGTGTTGCAGTGGCAACGGTGACTTCTTCATTTTCGCAGTCTAGCGAATCTCTGCAACCAAAACGACACCGCTTTCTCGCTCTTTTCTTTGATTTGGTCGGTTGTGAGAATCGGAAAACAGAGAGCCAGAGAGGGAATCTCGAACCAAGAAAGAATCGGAGGAGGTTTCTAAGGCCTGAATGACTTGGTCTTGGTGGAGCTCAGTTTATTCTGGGCGGTATTTTGCCGCTATGGGTTGTTGGTTCAGCTTTTCTTCAAAACAAAAATAATGTGTTTAAACGAGTTGAAATGGGTCATGTTTGTCTCATCCAAACACTACATGTTTATTTAACAAGTTGTGTGGGTCGGATCGAGTCACCCACTTATTTAAATGGGTCGAATTATGGTTAATGAGTTTGACTTGTTTAATTAAATTGGTCGAATTATAAGCCTCGTTTGGTTCGCGGATTGTCTAGTCCATTGGAAAAGGATTAGCTACCACTGGGAATAGATTAGCTAATCCTATTCTTTTGTTTGGTTGTAACGCTGAAATAGACTACTTAATCATATTCCTTCGTTTGGTACAGTGCAATATGTTGGTGAATGGAATTGTATTGTGATCTTATTTCCTAAAATACCCTTATAATATAAATACAATTTATATTATTAAGGACTTTCATTCTTCTTTTTTTTTTTTAACAAAAAATATTAACACTAGGGTATTAATAATATTTTTTGTCAATATTTTTTTTTTTGTATGGCGCTGCACTCATTGCCCTAGTGTTAGCTAGTCCAATCCAAGGGTCTAATCCGCGAACCAAACGGGGCCTACATGTTTATTTAACAAGTTGTGTGGGTCGGATCGAGTCACCCACTTATTTAAATGGGTCGAATTATGGTTAATGAGTTTGACTTGTTTAATTAAATTGGTCGAATTATAATTTGACTCATACAATTTCGTATACTTATAACTCGACAAGATGCGAACATGACCCATAAACCTGAATTGCTATCCCTTTAAGCGGGTTTTAAATTTTATGTATGACACCCTCAAAAAGTTTTATTTTATTTTTATTACAAGGTACATGTGTTACAATACAATTGGTGATTACTGACAGTTTCTTAAAAAATTTGGATGAAAATTAGTGGAAGGAATCTATTTGTTAATTTTGTTTACCAAAGGGCGTTAATAGTTATCAAGAAGTTATTGCAACTCAGTAAAACCCTAGAGATTGATTTTGCATTTTTTCTTTTTCCAATCATAAATGTGCTAATGAGAAACAAGTTCTACATTAGTTCTTTACTATATGAGACGAAAATTTAAGAGCAATTCAATGAACTCCAATTATAATTTAACTAGTTCTTTTGAAATGATAATATGAGTGGTTAACATTAATTTCTAATTAGTAAACTTTTCTAGAGAGCTCTATGTAACTTTTCCCCTATCGTTATATTATGATTTTGAGCAATATACTCTTTCGTCAAAGATTGTCGATAAAGATTTGTCACCAATTAATCATTCTGCTATAGTATTTCATTAAGAGCTAATGCAAAGTGGAAAGTTGGTTTGATGAAGGCATCAAACTTGTCTGATACATGAGAGTTTGAAAATGGAGCTGCCTCAGAACCCAAACAAACTATGCATGTAACTTCTAAGATGATGACAGGAAGACAAATTTTGACAATGACATTATCCTTGAATGTGTTACAGCAGGTTGTACCAAATTTTACCTCAAAGTACATTAGTTTTTCACATCAACTACTAAGTTTGTTTATGTCGATACCCTTGTTTAACAATGGGGGGTATACTCTCAAGTAAGTGATGCCTCCACCGCACACAAGACTACTGATCCACCTTTTGTACGAAATCCTTTATGTCAAAAGCATCACTTCTTATCTTTGTAATGACACCCTGCTCAGAGAATACAAGCCATCAGACAGCCATACAACCAAAATGCAAGTGAGAGAGAGAGAGAGAGAGAGAGAGAGAGAGAGAGACCTTTTCTGTTATTATACCAGCTATCAGATTAGCAGGGGTGACATCAAAAGCTGGGTTCCAGACAGAGATTCCAGATGCAGCAACTTGTTCCCCAAGTCCTCCACGCGTGTGTGTCAATTCATTTGGGGATCTTTCCTCTATAACAATCTCTTTTCCACAAGAAAGGGATAAATCGATGGATGTTAGAGGTGCAGCCACATAAAATGGAATCTTATGATTCATTGCGCACAAGGCAAGACTGTAGGTTCCAATCTTGTTAGCTGTATCACCTGCAATTAGATTAAAACACATTGGTTAAACAAAGCCCATAGAACCTAAAGACAAAATAATTTAGTGCAGTTGAATGATTAACTGCATTAAACTACCATTTGCAGCCACACGATCAGCTCCAACAATCACAGCATCCACTCGTCCATCTTTCATCAAGGCAGCTGCCGCTGAATCTGCTATAAGAGTAGCAGGTATGTTATCATGCACCAGCTCAAAAGCGGTGAGTCTGGATCCCTGGAGATGGTTAAAGAAATAAACATATGAACAATGGTATTGGACACTGAACCGGTAAAAAAAAAACTATAATGTAAGTGGGTTAATAAATTCAAGTCAATATCTCAATAACCTACCCTTCACGTCATAGACCTATAATAATTTCGTATGCAAGAACAATCCTGACCAATACTTTATCGCAGTTCTGTTCACAACAACCACTTCAAAGAATGTGTCCTAACCTCAACTTTCACTCCATTCAGGATAAAAGAAAAGATTCTCTCTTTTTTTCTTTAACTTTAAGTCATTCATAAGCACTTCTAGCCCTTAATATTGGAAAGAAAAACCACTGTTCATTAGGATGAAAGAGATTCCCCACTAATAGACAAACCAGCCAAAATCTGCATAATAATATATATTCCATGAAACAACCAAGCGGTAACTAAGTTAGCATTGTCCCTATTCACAACATTTTGTGCTTGACAGCCTCAGCTGACATATAGAGGTCATTTGCTCGAAGGGGACACAAATATCTGTATTGCAAGCATCAAACCACAATCCAGCTATTCTATTGATAACAACCTCAGCTGTCATACAGAACATTAGTAATAACATGTTGTTGGTTGTTTGTATCAATATTGAGTTTCTTCTAGCCAGGACTACAAAATATATGTAGTCCCTTGTTTCTGACCATGTGTCACTAAACAATTACCCAAAGGATTCAATTGTAAGCCTCATTGTGGTAACTGGATTCACTTCTACCAAATTCTATTATTAGATCATGGTAATAATCCAAGTCATTACACTTCCTGACATTTTTAAGACCAAACTTGTACATTCCAACTGTGCAAAGATTTCAACACAGATCCATAGCCAAGCTTGTGACGGTCAGAGAAAATGATGTAGGCTGTCTTGCTTGTCATTTGAAGATTTTTATTTCAAGTTATTGAATTTTTGGATTTTCTAAGTATGATTTTATTTCCCTATTGATAAGTATTTTTAGGGCTTTTTAAATCAAATTAGAGTCCTTAAATAGTAGTATATTAAATAGGATCATTTTTAGGAAGATTTTTCTTGCAGAATAAGATTTCTGGAACCTTTAAATTGGTCCTATGCTGTTACAATAAAATCAAATTCTATTTCATCAATAATATTTCTCTAAGAGTTTCTTGACTTTCTAGTCAATTCTAACGTTTTCCTTGTGGATTCAAACCCTTTCTTCACTATCATGCTGCATCATGAAAGGGTAGATCCTTTAGTGGAGGTAACTCTACTTGCCGAGGAGACAATGCTCCTATTTTTAGTTCTTTTAAGTTTTTTCTGCTATTGAAGACTATCAAGAACTACAAACTAAGTAGTCACCTGATTGAATGGACGGGTTTCAGTGCAATAGGCCCTTTCTAACAACCCTTCAGTATGAACAGCACGGATCACACCAAGGGCAGTACCATATCCAGCTGTTGCAAGACTGGCAAAACAAATGAAACTCAGTCAGAAAAATATTATGAGCTGATCAAATGAAAAGGAGGAAGAAGAGAGAGAGAGAGAGAGAGAGTTATGTGGTTAACAGGATAATAACGAAAAAGAAATAGAAGAGGGAATACCTGCCCGTGTTGCAATGGGTCAAAATAGAAAGCTGCTTGGAGTTCTTCAGCTGGTGCTGAAGAAAACTTGCCCCATAAGACCCAATAGCTTTGTTTGAAGAAACATCGTCCTTGAGCATGATTTCAGCAGCTTCTATATAAGCCTATAAAATTAAAAGATTTGAAGTACTATGGAAGATTAGTAATAAGGCAGCTTCAACTTCCAGTCACTCTAGCTTAAGTCAAAGGAGTAAAAAATAAAAAGTAAATTGGCTATTTCGGGCTTCATCTACTATTTAACTCATCAAACCCTAAGATAGATATTTACTACCTGAAAAATGCTCTGTGCTTCTGAAGCAGTAGCAGCAGCCTTTGATATAACTTCTTTGAGTTTTGTTGCAGCATCGGAGAGGTTCACTGCAGTTGGGCGGCTGAAGAAACATGAAAGATGATCAGCTATTGCTCAATACTCACAAAAGTATTTTGTTAGTTACAAACTCAATAGCCTCAAGTAGACCATCGAGTTCAATAACACAAAGTACATCCAAACAAGCTTATGTGTATTAACAGCTACACGAACAGCTACGGTTGTAACCAATACACGAGATTACAATGCCATTAAAAAGCTGGGCATCAGATTCACAACAAATACCTCGAGACAAGATATTCCAGCTTCTTGTTAAGAAAGGAAGCAGCATCATCAGATGTCCCATTAAAATTATCTAAATTGAATACTTCTACTGCAAGGGAGAGGGCTGCTGCAATAGCAATAGCAGGTGCACCACGGACCACCATATCCCTTATTGCGGACCTGAGAAGTTATGCAAGATGTTGCTCACATATTTGAATATTTCAGACTTACATAGGATGTTAAAGGACTCAACAAATGTAAACGGGTGACAAAAAGAAATGTCAAGAAGAGCATGAACCAGTGAGGGAGATTGCATTCTGTAAAATCAGAACGCTGATGGTGATTTCTAGTTTTATTTTTGCTGAAAACAGGAACTGTTAAGCAGTAACAGTTAATCTAATTATTGGCATTCAATATACACCAAAAAAATATTTCCTTGTTACAATATCAAGTGGGTGATGAAGCTAATAGTTGTGTGTACAGAACTAAGTTAATTCCCAGAAATTTTTTTCGAAGGAATGCCCAAGTTCATCAATCTTTTCTTTTTTCAGAGAAAATGTTAGTTGACTATTAATTATTGGCCTTATAGTATGCTACCATATCATAGGCAGCCAAACTTAAGACCTACTTCACATTTAGACTAAACAATCTTAAACCACACCATTGTCCATATAGTTTTTCAACATCTATTGGGCAAAGTCATGTTCAAACAAGTATATCACAAAATTTCAGAGCTCATGTGTCCAAAAGCACACAAGAAAATGCCCGATGAAGAGTTGAAGAAGCAATTTAGATTGAGTTATAACATATTACCATCCATCCGCTGCATCCTGGATATCCAAGTATATAGTTTCCAGAGGGAGCTTTCTCTGTTCAACAACAAGCACTGTTTAGTATAGAATAAGTATTCAACTTTTGCGGACCAAAACATTGTATACTTGTCTGAATAAATTCAATCCCAAGAGAATTTACCATTCCAAAACAAATGCACCAAAGGTAATAGAAGAAAACAGCGAAGACCCGAAATTTGCTATCTACCAAATTTCCATTCAAACCACATATGGTCCTAATTTCGGTATGTTAAACCCATTTTCAGATGGTCACATTCATTTATAATACACGTTTTAACGTCTATATCTTTTTCTTTTTAAGAAAATAAAAATAAATAAATAAATCTTTTTCATATTTATTTTGGTCCCCCATTTGTATAATTCAAAAGTACCATTTTCGTTTTCAGCCAACAGAAAAATGAGTTTGCTTCCCATTTCCACTGAAAATGAAAACAAAAACCCAGAAACAGAAACGTTTTCAACGACCAAAAAACACGTTATTGTCATCAATTTTCGCTTTCAAACGTGCTTAATTTGATTCAAAGTAAGACACAGAGAGAGAAAGAGAAAGAGACCTGATCGAGAAGCTGAAGCGAACCAGGCTTGTAGCAGATTGACTGGAGAGAGCTGACCGGTTCCATAAAGAACAACCCACTCAACTTTTTTACGACAACGTTTCGAACTACTGAACCATAAATTCACAGGTAAAACTAGTTATGCGACTCTGAGATTCAATTTTCTCATATTGGAATGCCGGGATTTCACAGGGAAAAGAAGGAGGAGAATCAAGAATTCGGCGTGAAATGAACCTTTCTTTTTCTTTTTATTTTTTTATTTTTTTGTATTATTATTATTTTTATTCTCAATAGTTTTTGATGCGATGGAAAGGAAAGATAAGAGAAGTGCCTTTTCACAGTTGGAAATGCTATTCTTCTAATCATTTTACTTTCTTTCTTTTTTTTTTTTTTATATGTGTTAATATATGATTAAAGGATATTAATTTTTATTTGAGAAAAATGTAAAGTCAAGTCTATATGACACACATTTTACTCTTAATGAAAAATAATATATCATTCACATTTATTTATCACGCTTATTTTATACCGGTTAACATAACACGTTTTAAGTTCCTAAATGATAGCTTAATCGCTTATAGACCACACCTCATAAAGCAGAAGTCACTAATTCGAATCTCTCCTCTTCCCCTTCCCTTGTGTGGACATGTCAAAAAAAATAAAAACAAACAAACAAACATAACACGTTTTAAGTGTTTTGTTTTTTTCATTTAAGTAACTGACATGTAAAGTCACTTAAAACACACAACGTTAGTATTGCTCTTTGATATAAGAGCTTTATACTCTTGATCTTTTTTCAATAAATGAATATAAAAGATTCTCCTAAAAAAACACACACACACACCGTTAGTTGATGTGAAATAGGTGTGAAGACTAAGAATAATATTACTCAAAAAAAAAAAATCTAATGACTATCAAATATTGTCATGTTAGTATAGTAAAATAAAAAAAAATATAAATGCTATATATCACACTAATATCTCACAAATATTTCATTTTGCTAAGGTAATAATGTTGCGTTTGGGATTGTGACTTCATAGACAAAAAATACGATTTTAAACCAAATCACAAAAAAATGAATTATTTGGAATTGGATTTTTAAAAAAATTGCGACTTATAAATGCAAAAAATAGGTGTTTTCAAATCATTGGTAAGAAGGTGTTTTCTTTTAAAGTACAATTTTAAAAGGCTAATATGTGATTTTAAAAATCAAACTACGATTTTGTCAAATGCTTAAATATGTTTTTAAAATTACAAATCCAAATAAACCATAAATACAATAGCTATTAGAGTAGTAATATATAGTATACCTATTATTCTTTTTATAGCTTATTAATATATATTAGCATGGAATTAGAGGGTATTAATTTTAATTTTTTTTAGTGGTTGGCCGGCTTCAATCGCATGCTTAACTACGTGTGAACAAGTTACACGAGAGAATTTTTGTAGCAATTTTTGTTGAAATTCTTTTAGTTAATCTACGCGTCGTTTGCGGAAAAACTGGGCAGCAGCAGAGGAAGAGCCCTTATCGGTGCCGTCGTCGTCGACACTTTTAATGGGGCGTGAAAATAACGTTGATTAACTAAAACTGATTGATTACTCCATATGGATTTGCGCCTAAACCTTCTGGACCTCGTCTAACCCTTTTTTGAAAGCCTTTCTCTGCGACATTGGCGTCCCTTTTCTTCTTCTTCTTCTTCTTCGCACGTCTCTCTCTCTCTCTTTCTTTGCGCGTCCGTAAATGCCAAGGCGGTGTTCTTCAAATTCCTCCATTCTCAAACTACACATTCTCTAAACTGGTTCGCAAATATTTTGTTCTCAAAGATCGTTCTTTTTTGTTTCCACCTTGTTTTTTTTGGTAAATATTTGTACGGACATTCGCGAATTTTGGGGCTCTGTGACTCTACACGAGGTAAATCTCTTCCTCTGGAGCGTCCAAAGATTTTGTATAATTCATTGATTATTTAATTTTATACGGAACTGTTTGGATCCGTTGTCGGCTTTGCGTTTGTTTTGTGGGATTTTTATTTAGCTGACGGTGGCTTCGAACTTCAGAGTCGGATTGTTTATATTTGTGGTTGGTTTGCTCTCTCTCTTTTTTTTTTTAAAAAAAAAAAATTTTAATTTGTATTTGATCTGCCTTTGCATGCTAATAAATATGGCAAATTTACTGGGAAAATAGCATTAGAATAAATGCTTTACCTTCAATCTCTCTGATCTGGAACTGGAACTGGTCAATTATAAACAACAGTGTATTTTATTTGTATATTACCTGCTGTTGTTAATAACGTGTTTACTTAAAAAGAAAGTGTATTTTGGACGAGTTTTAACGTTGTGTTGTGGTGTGCATATATAGGATGAAGGGAGGGTTCTATGGATTGAGGGGTAAAGAACTCTCTCTAATTACCATCGCTCTTATGTGCACAACCTTTTTCATATGGGCGTGGCAGAAAACCGCGCTTCTTACTAGCTTGATGCCACCGCCACCCCTTTTGAAGCTGTCCCCAGGTTCGCCTTCAGTTTAATCATATTCAGTTCTCTATAAACATAGTTACTATTATTGTTGTTGTTACTGATAGTACTGAGATGAAAAAGTGGAAGCGGGGTTGTTAGTGATAATGCAATAAACTATACTAAAATTACAAGAAACTTAAATTAAAATGAAACCCATCAGGGTTTATTCGAGAGGTTCCTCAGGATTCATCAAAGGTCTATAGACATATTGAGTTGATGGCGCAATAAAAATGCATAGCTTAATGCCTATACATATGGGTTTTTATCTTTTAGCTGTAATGGTTGAGGATTTGTCAGTGTATCTTGTGTTGAAGAATGATGAAACCGGGGGCATAAATCTGAGTGATTGCTCGAGAAGGATAGGTGATCCTCGTAGTGCAAGGAGTCTTTCATTATAGTTCTTCTTTGAATGAAATGAATAGCCACTCCTTGAACTCAGTAGCCTAAAAGGGATATGGACTAGTAATATTGCAATTGTTAGTATTGATTTGTTCACAATTTCTCTTCTTGTATTTTTTATTTGTATTTGTGCTTGTTCTGCAGATATTATTGTGAGTAAACCTTTACCTAGCTTGGTGTCTCCAGAATCACTAATATACATGGGCAAAAATGTGTCATTAGTTGCAGAAAAAGTGATCGTAAACAACCAAGAAGAATTACCTTTGAATGAAGCAGCTCCCATGAGTTCTGCACAAAGGTCTAATCAGAGGAGTGTGATTAACAGCAATTCAGTAACCACCACAGATCAGAACATAGGCAAGCGTTCGCTTTTCTTTTGTTTTTTGAGGATAAAAAATTGATGTAAGGGCTAAAGTGCCGTATTGTTTGTCCTATGTTTGATATGCATTTGTTAGGGTAGGCAGCTTTACTGATTGGATATCCCTACATGTGCTTCTTATTATAAAACTCTATAGCCTACAGATCAGCGTGACTGGTAGTAGTTATGTAAATCTTTCTTTGCTGGAGATTTTTCTTCCTTATAATGGTAGTATGCTGAATGGATTTTTTTCATATCCATTATGTTTTCACTACTACATTGAAATTGACTGGAATCTTGAAGTGTTTTTCTTATTATACATTCTAGATGACGTGATATATGAATCTTTGTACTCATGCAGAAATCCATACAAGTGTATCAGAAGAAGAAGCAAAAGACAAGCAGATCCAGAGGCCAGAAACAGTTGTCGGCCCTCAAGGTCCTTCAAGTCCAAGGGAAGTTGATGGAGAACATAAACAATTAGTAGAACAAGTTTTAAAAGAAGTAGAAGTGGCTATGGCAGCACCTGTTAGGTCCCCACATGCTAGCTCTCCAGTGAAGGGAAAAGATGATAGAAATTTGACAATGCGTACAGAAAATCAAGGTAGATATTGTGTTTATATTTATAATACTAGTAGTTGGGTCTCATGAATTATAGTTCCAACACAGCAACACTCTTCAAAATTACAGAGCACTTGATCAATAGAATCTACAATGACTAGTTTGTTCAAGGTGTGTTACCTTAGAGAAAATTTGCACACATGTCGTCAATGTAGACATTTTGAGTTTCCTTTGAATGCATCATAGTTGAGTGTACCTAATTTTAAGGTAGATGAGAGTTAAGAGAGATTTTATTGAACCTGATTTGGAAAATCTAAATTGGCTGCTTCTGTTTGAAAGGTTGCCTTATCATTTGAATACTATGTACAACTTAATCTTGTTAGGAAAGTATAGATAACAGTAGGACACTAAAACGTATTTGGTGCCGAGCTGTTGACACCATTTTCTTAGACCAATTGACATAATGTGTTATTGTCATATTTTATTTTTTACGCTCACTATTGTGAAAATTACTTGCATTATGTTCATAGTAGAAGAATCAATCATGTGTTTTCTGTGCTGATTTAATTTTCTCGCACTTATTTGTTGAACCAAATAATTATGAATTTGCCAGTATTACTGATTCATGATTGCGTCTTTTCTGACCTTGCTCCAGCTTGTAACTATGCAAAAGGAAAATGGGTTCCAGACAATAACCGGCCTTTATATTCTGGGCATGATTGTAAGCAATGGCTGTCTGGCGCGTGGGCCTGCCGGTTGACACAGCGAACAGATTTTGCCTATGAGAAGCTTCGGTGGCAGCCTAAAAATTGTCAAATGGAAGAATTTGAAGGGTTTAAATTCTTGAGAAAGTATGTAAAAATCATCATTATTATTATTATTATTTTATTATTATTTTGATACAATAGGTTAGACTTCTCTATTGTTTTACAAAAGTTAACAGCTTGGTCTTTCTTTTTTGGCCTGGCCCGGGCACATTAATCTATGCCAGAAGAAACCATTCTATTATGACTGTTTACTTGTAGATGTAATTTATGCTTGCTTAAACAAACGTTTAAAGTACTGGATTTTTGTAGATAGATCTTTTCCTAGAAGTTGGGTAGTATTTGTTTGAGGCATATGGACACTTAACCATCCTAGAAATATTGTTTTAGTGATAGAAGTACTGATCTAGTTCTTAGATATATTTGCTTTTATTAAGATTACCTTGTATATTAAACATAAGCTGCTCAACCCTGCCAACACACACTATTGCCACCATTTCTACTCTTGACGTGGGTCAGTACCTGGCAGGAAAATGTGATTTGCACCACCTCAGATTCCACCTTTCTTCAGCACGTCAAATTAATGCTTCAATTGTGTCAGGGTACTAGCTCACTGCTCAATGCAACAGGGCCCACTGATCAGCCTGAGTTGCAGATCTCTTCGGCTGGGCATACCAGGTCTTGACACCCCCCTCCCTCTTGCACCAGTGGCAGCCCCTGATTCCTCTTTCCCTCTCTTTTCTCCTCTGTCCTCTCCCCTTGGAGGCAATTCAGAGTACCCATGTTCATGCATCCCCCCCATCTCCTTCCACTTTTTAGGGTTTTCATATACAGTTTATAGAAATGGTTGCTTTACATTTTGCTTTGTTATGTATGGCCCAGATGTATATGACATTTATGATGATTGTATTGTTGTATTCAGGATGCAAGACAAAACTCTAGCTTTTGTTGGAGATTCATTGGGCCGGCAGCAGTTCCAGTCTCTGATGTGCATGATCACAGGTGGCAAGGAGAGGCATGATGTCATAGACGTGGGACAGGAGTATGGGCTAGCCCAAGCTCGTGGTGATACTCGCCCTAGTGGCTGGGTGTATCGTTTCCTGAGCACCAATACAACCATACTCTACTACTGGTCATCGAGCCTTTGTGATGTGGAACCCATTAATAAGACAAACCCAAATACTCATTATGCCATGCACCTTGATCGGCCGCCAGCATTCTTGCATCGATATCTTCACAAATTTGATGTTCTGGTACTCAACACAGGACACCATTGGAATCGAGGAAAGCTTAAGGCTAACAAGTGGATTATGCATATTGGTGGTGTGCCAAATAACGATAGGAAGTTAGCAATGATTTGGAAGGCCAAAAATTTCACCATTCATAGTAGCATCAATTGGGTGAACTCACAACTGCCAAAGTATCCGGGGTTGAAAGCCTTCTACAGGACCATCTCACCTAGGCATTTTGTCGGTGGGGACTGGAACACTGGTGGGAGCTGTGACAATACTACTCCTATGTCAGTGGGAAAGGAAGTATTACAAGATGAGTCCAGTGATGCCAGTGCTGCAGGTGCAGCGAAGGGAACTGGGGTTAAGCTCTTGGACATAACAGCTCTTTCCCAGATTAGAGACGAGGGTCATATATCCCGCTTCAGCTTAAGCGCCAGATCAGGAGTGCAAGATTGCTTGCATTGGTGTCTACCTGGTGTTCCTGATACATGGAATGAAATCCTTTTTACACAAATTTAATCAACAAAATAGGTGCTGAAGAAAGAATACCATGGTGTGCCTTAGAGAGCTATCTGAAGGTTCTGAACGGCACACTATTCCATGGGATGCACTAACATGGTGTGGGAGTTATCACTTGGCCGAGTTCTACAATGGAGCTTATATGCCAACTTTGATCTGTTGACAAAATTGCATCCAAATGGTTCATAGGTTTGTTCTTTTTTGTGACGCGGACCATAGAAATTCCTGTGGTCTACATGTTGGTAGATGCTCTCTCTTCTATTTGCACTTCACTTCCTGGATTGGAGTTTGCAGGAGAAACGCCACTATAAAGTGAGAGAATGCCTTTCCTTTGAAGTGAATTTTGGATTTTCTGCAGATTAGTCGATATTTAATGTTAGTAGTAAAGAAAACGGAAAGAAATAAACACCTGTAGTGGAGCAAAGAGGAGAGAAAATTGGACTTGGAACAAAAAGTATTGTGCAATTCTGAAGTTTGTGATGTACTCCTGTGTCTTATAGATGTTCATACAAAATTAAATCCCAGATACTCTTCATGATAGTATTTTGCGTTTGCTATTTTGAGTTATCTTCCCGCAATTTTAAATACTTCTATCCCTGTTGGTGATCAGATTTCTCAGCCCCTTTGGCGAAAAGAATACATTTTATTTGTTGGCATTTTTCTGAGCTGTAATGTTACATGAGATTGTCCATATCTTAGCTGTGATCTTGTCCACTAGGAGGACATTAAACTATAGTGGAGAATGAATCTGCAGCAGACTTCAATATGTTATGGACCTTATAATCTAACTTTTTGGCCGGGTTGCCTTTCCTTTGTGATGATGATCAAGTGGTCATGATCACTCTTATGGAAAGCCATGACTCATAAAGGTCGGCATGATTGCCATTAAAAATTGCTGCTTTGATAATGTCATTTCAAGTCAACTTTCCGTGACAAGGACGCTAATATGCTGACGTGCCAAAGCTATCCACTTTTTATTTTTATTTTTTAACAATGCAATGTAGTATACTCTCATATCATATCATGTTTATTTGCCTTTAAAAAAAAAAATTGGTTAATAGGCATTATCATATGAGTCAATGGTGTAGCATATAATATTTATCTTTTTTTTTTTTGTTCAATAAAAAAAAAAATAATAGCTAATCTAAGGATAGATTGACATTATCTTATCAGCAGACTAAGATAAAAGTATGGTTTCTAATAGTAATCTTTAGAACCCTTTATATGAGGATTCTTCACTTCTAATGTTCAACTACTATTGTCGTGTCATATCCGTCTACAGAAATTTGTTACCTTTTGTTACCTTTTGTTTTAACTAATTTATCGAATCTCATGAATTTAGTACTCAACAATTGATTAAAAGGAGAGTCAATCATCCTTAGCTCAATCTTTAAAAACGACTAAATTATTTGTTTAACTATTAGGGTGTTTGGTCATCCTTGACATGATGAACCACCCCTTCAGCCATAGAAGGTGATCATGGGATTGAGAGTCGCCCAACTAAATCATAAGCCCAAAGAAATCAAGCACTTCATCATTTGAACCAATGCATTGGACCCAACTACAATCATTCGACTCATTCTCTTGGGGAAAGCATAAACAAGTCATCCCAATTGCCAACTATGCCCTCCTAAATTGACCGTTACGGCCAACGAACTATCTGAAACATTTGTACGCGCGTCACGT
Source organism: Corylus avellana (assembly GCF_965113065.1). Classification (NCBI taxonomy): domain Eukaryota; kingdom Viridiplantae; phylum Streptophyta; class Magnoliopsida; order Fagales; family Betulaceae; genus Corylus; species Corylus avellana. Next base: position 425,293 of record NC_142500.1, on the reverse strand, counting down.
GATCATTGGTGTGAAGTAACCCGAACGTTATCAAAACAGTAAATAATGAATAAATAAACAATTCCATTCCCAATAAGTCCCTTTCTCCAAGATCAAGTAGTTCAAAAATCCGCAGTGGTATTGGCCGGTCACGTCAAGCTCAAGAAAAACCCATTCCAAAGCGATTTTCAATCTATCTCTCAGGAAATCTGACTCGAACAAAAAATGACTACGGCCGGCGAATTTGTTCAGGCGGTCGACGACGGGCTGAGGCTTGCGAAGCGCGTGTACTTCGGGAAGGACCGGTCAGTGGCGCCTCCGAAGCCGCCGCCGCCGATGGACAAGTCGGCGACGGCGGAGGCGGCAAACTCTTGGCTGATGCCCTCGGCACCGATGGTCTACGCTGTTATAAACGACCCGGCGATCGTGGACAATCCGGACGTACCGAGCTACCAGCCGCACGTGCACGGCAGGTGCGACCCGTCGGCTTTGATCCCACTCCAGATGAACGGGATCGAGCTCGAGGCCTTTTGCGCTCTGGACACGGCGTTCGTTACTGTCCGCGGGTCTTGGAGGGTCCATTGCGTAATGGGTAGTCGGAGCTGCGATTGCCGCATTGCGGTCCCGATGGGCGAGCAGGTGCGTTTCTGAGTTGAAGCTTGGATTTTTGGGTCGATTGTGAATTTGAGTTTAGTTTGCGGCGGATGTACAAAGTAGAAACTGAAGAAAAATTTATAAAGATTATATGGTTTTGGTAAAAAAATTTGGTAGTTTCGTATAAAAGGTGCTGCGTCTTTAGACACCATCTATGAGAGTGTTTGGCTTTATAAGTTTAGGAAGAATAAGGGTCAGTTTTGATTTTGGAAAGAATGAAGAAATAGACAAGAAAATGCTTATGAATGCCTAGAAAAGGAAGCTTCTTTTTGACCATATTAAGAATCTTAGCTAATGTAATGCTCTGGGTTTGTTGAACTCTTTGTTGATATATCATTATTTGATAGGTGCTGGAATTTGGTTTATTTTATGTTCTCAAGCAAGTATATTATTTGGCTAACAGGGTTCAGTTCTAGGTGTTGAGGTTGATGTGCTTAGAAAGTCATATCGTACTCAACTCATTGTGACGGAAGATGTGGAAGGGACGGCGAAAGCAGCTCGAGAAAATGGGGGCTTTTTAAAGCCACATATATTTACCTTAACAATACCAGAGGTAACTAATAGTTTTGTCAAACAAACTTCGAATTTTGTTTAGGATAAGTACTTCGAGTTATTTGCTGTCTATATTTATGTAGTTTCGTTCATTTTCAGCTAAATTGTCTTTTTTTCTACCTTTCAAGGTCGATGGGGGTTCCAATCTTTCAATTAAAATTAGCTGGTCTCAGAAATTGTTACACTGTGATGGCGAGTTCTCCTTGAATATACCGTTTACTTTTCCTGAGTATGTCACTCCGGCTGGAAAGAAAATCTCTAAAAAGGAAAAGATACAATTAAACCTGAACACTGGTACTGGAACTCAAGTCTTATGCAAGACAATCAGTCATCCTTTGAAGGTGTGTTCTAGGTTAAGGTTCCACAGGAGTTATTTTTTAATTTATCATTTTCTTAATGGATGTTGTAATTTTTTTTTTTTTTTTTGTCTTTTGTGACTTGTAGGAAACAAGCCGGAATGTAGGGAAGTTGGGTTTCTTATACGAATCAGAAGTTCACTCATGGTCAAGCACTGACTTTAGTTTCTCGTATAGTGTAAGATTCAGATCCTTTTTTTTTTTTTTTTCCTGCCACTGTATCTTTTTCAATGGATTATGGACTATGTATCCAAAGATGGTAGAATGTAATATACTGAAAATGTGGTCTTATAAGAGATGCATGAATTTCTTATTTATTTATTTTTGGATAAGAGGCAAGGGTATCCTTGGGAGAAGCCATTTCACTCTGATAAATAAATTCTACAGAATCTTATTATTCTAGCACATCTACATTTTTCAGGTCTCTTCAAGTCAAATATTCGGTGGTGTACTCTTGCAATCTCCGTCTCTGCTTGATATTGATCAAAGGGAGTTGTTTGGTATATATATTTTTCCTGGAAATCTGCAGAGAAGGAAGGTTGGTCTAGTACTTTATAATCTGATAGACATGTTTTTATATTTGTTCCTTTTATATTGTATATTTTCTCATCTAATTCAATCTGATAGGTGTTCAGAAAGGATATAGTAATTATTGTTGATATAAGTGGAAGCATGCGGGGAAAGCCACTTGATGATACAAAGAATGCACTATCAGCAGCCCTCTCTAAGCTTGATCCTGAAGATTCGTTTAGCATTATAGCTTTTAATGGAGAGACATATCAGTTTTCAACATCACTGGAATTGGCAACCACAGAAGCAGTTGAAAGGGCCATTCAATGGATTAGCATGAACTTTATAGCTGGGGGAGCAACAAATATTTTACCACCCCTTAACATGGTATCCTTTTATTTGAACCCACTCATCTATTAAATTCTTTATCTGGCATTCACCGACTTGGTTTGGTGATCCTTTTGTACATATGTGCATCTTTTGCGGTAATACGACCTTGTGCATTTTTAGAGTTCACGTGAATATTTGACTCCAATGCTTGTGGTTATATCACAATCCTTCCATCTGGTCTTTTCTTGCAGGCGATTGATTTGCTATCCAAAGTCCATGGTTCAATTCCTATAATCTTCCTTGTTACTGATGGGGCTGTTGAGGATGAGAGACACATTTGTGATGCAATGAAAAATTGTCTAACAGATGGAAGACCAATTTGTCCACGTATTTACACTTTCGGCATAGGTAATGGTTTTGGTCCACGTATCAAATGCCTCAAGACTGCTTGTAGTTCTGACGATCTAAAACACGTCTGTTATCTTTGCACTTGCATATATGGGATTCATGATTTCTTGGTTAAATGTACCTTTTTTAGCTAACCTAGCCATCTGGGAACATTTCAGGTGAATTCTGCAACCATTATTTCCTGAGAATGCTTGCAACAATTGGCAGGGGCCAATATGGTGCTGCTTACGATATAGGTTAGTTCTGTAAATGGACTTTACAAAATTAAATTTGAATTGCATTCATCCTTGGAGGTTGCTGGCATGGTCAGAGTTATATAATATTTTGGATGTTGCATTATCGGGTGATCTTTGTTACGGTAAGCAATTGGAAACTTTTGAGATCTCTAGGACTTGGAGTGATAAACTGTACAGTTTTTAGGTCTGGTTATTGAGCCCTGTTCCTCCATTTTCTGGTGGTGCCCATCGGTACTGATGTCTACAAGAGATTCAAATGATAAGTCTTAAAGCTTATAGGTGAATCTTAACCCTGGTTGTAGTATAGCTTAATTAGATTGCGCATTTGTCAGAAGTCAAAAAATATCAAGCTACTAAGAGCAGTTTCATGAGTTCCACTCCATGCTAAAATGCTGAAGTTTAAGGTCATTAGAAGATCAACCTCCAGGTCCCTGCTTTGATGGGGCCAGCTTTATGAAATGTCCTCTATGCAGAGAGGTAGAAACTCACTAGTTTACCCGTTCCATGATATTAAGACTAATTGGAATTCGGCCCTGTGCAGCTAAGCTAGCAGCAGCCATGCTCCTCACTTGGCTTTATTTGTTTTTGAAAATCTTGAATTTTTCAGTATTCCTTAGTAGCCTACATCAAGAAGTATTTTTGTTAGGTGTTCAGTAAAAAGAAAATCTTGTAACAATAACACTGATGCTTATATTTTTTTTTTTCAATGGCCAGATTCTCTTGAGTTTCAAATGCAAAAGTTATTTACCAGAGCCTTGTCTCCTGTTTTTGCAAATATAGCTATTGACGGATGGGATGATCTTGATGAAGTTGTGGTAAGACATCTCAAAGTTCTTGACGTTTATCCTCTGGTAATCTATGGTGATGTATTGTCCACAGTTTCTGTCTGTATTTTCTATTTGCTATTTATAGAAAAGGGTCTTTCCTAATAGAAAGTTCATATTCTGTGTCATTTTTCGCACAAAATCAGCCTTGGACATATCTGCTACATGTTGATAAGTTTATCCAATTTTATCTTGGATACGGTATTCTATTTCCCCTGACATATCTATAAATATTGTGACAGGTATACCCTTCTCATATTCCGGATCTTTCGTCTGAGAGTCCATTAATTATATCTGGTAGATACCGGGGAAAATTTCCCGACACTCTGAAAGCGAAAGGTGTCTTAGCTGATTTGAGTAAGTTTATGATAGACTTGAAGATAGAAATGGCCAGGGACATACCGCTTGACAGGGTAAGAAACCAACTTGTAAGCTTTTTATTTAGCTCTGGGCGCAATTTCTTATTTGTTTTATATCCAGTATTCTATATGGCAAGCATATGTTCTTTCTATATATAATTTTTGGTGGAGAGATGGTTTCTCTGCCTGCGTTTTCAAGTTTCAATCTAAAGTTATATCTTTCGCATAGCCTTTTTAATGATACGTTAAAAGAAGCTCTACTTAATTTGGAGTTTAGGCTAACTAGGTGATGGTGATGGAGCTGTCAATAATTTAAAGATCTCAGAACTTGTTATTGGTCATGTTTATTTGTTTTGTACCTCATTTTATATTTGGGTGAAAATTTATGTCAAGTGTGCTTTGCTGATTGAGCTTTGTCTGCCTTATATTTCATGAGTACATTTTTAATGTCTAGTCTTATTCATCTTGTCAGTCATTTCGTAATTTTTTCGGTGACAGGTATTTGCAAAAGAACAGATAGAACTACTTACAGCTCAGGCATGGTTTTCAGACAATAAGCAGCTTGAGCAAAAGGTTCGTAGTTTGATGTTCTAAAAAAATCCTTCTTAATTTCAATCATAACAGCAATTATGAATATATATGTAAACCCCAGAATGCTCTACCAGCTGAGCTATCCCGACGTGACATTATATTTTATGAATCAAATTGAATGTGTAAAAACTTCGATAGGGTTTTGTGCCATCATACTGCCATTTGCATGCTTGCTGCCTGTAAAGTTTCTTCACATATGGTCTTGACTGGCAATGTCAAGACCATTCTGCCTATCCCTGGCTTAGAGTTTCTGATTCTTATGTAATAAGTGGGATTGATGGTGTCATATTCGTTTTTTTTTTTTTTGCAGGTTGCAAAAATGAGCATACAGACTGCTGTTGTATCCGAATATACTCGTATGGTTATACTTGAGACTGATAGAGGAAAGATAGCCAAAGAATCAGTTGGAGTAAAAGAGGTATGCATTCACCTAGATTGCCGGAGATATTTCCATATTCATCCAACCTTGAAATTTTTGGGACATCCTTGTGAGTAGGAAGCGCCAATTTCATCCATATCAATCTCTCGACATGCTCATGTTGATTCACCTTTATCTTTCCATGAGTCATTTGCTGAAATTTGAAGTGAGTCATCTGATCATCAAAACATGAACTTTGGAATTAGTTGTCTGGTACCAAGCTCTTCGATGGCCTTTCTTTATCTTGTGACCCCCTTGGCTGCCTGAACTTCACTTTTGGCTACTAATGTTTGTTCATCAATGTCATTGGCCGTTCCTTTCGCTTTGAACCGCTTTTGACTTCAAAGAAAAAAAAAAGGACAAATTTCCATTAGATTCATTTCTGATAATGGGCACAAATCTATATAATCTCAAGAAATCATGTGTCTCAGAATCAGTTGTCCAATTTTTCGGAAGATTGAATATAGTTTAAAGGGTGAACTTTGTTACTCCAAACCCTAAATCCAGTAGATCTTGTCACTTAAAAAAAATGCATATAGATCAAATGCTAAAAGGATGATTTCTGTTGTTACTCCAAACTATTTTTAAGAGTCCAATTTTTATCATAGCCTGTTTATATAATGCTTGATTTACTTTTATCTGATCATTTTAACCATGCAAAATTTTAAACAGGTAACAAACAAAAACCATTCCCTGGAAACGGTAGACTATAAGGGCCAGAAAATGATAATGCTGCGAAGCCTTGGCATGGGGTTTGGCAACTTGAATGCAACCGTTGAAAATATACCTCCAGGACTCGAAGAACCAAAATTGCCTGAAGCTGCTGAAATTTTCGTTAACGCAGCTTCGAACTGCTGCAGCAGTATGTGTACTCACTGCTGTTGCATGTGCGGCATCCACTGTTGTTCCAGGATGAATAACCAATGTGCAATCGTATTAACGCAACTTTGTACTGCTCTTGCATGTTTTGGCTGCATTGAATGTTGTGCGGATGTGTGCTGTTCTGGTAGCGATGGACGATAGTCATAGCAGCTTCTTTTCTTTTCATACCCATTTCCTCCATTTGAGTGGGAGGAAAATAGAAACTTAATCCAAAAAAAGTCCCATACTTTTGTACCTTCTTTGACGTTTTATAATATATAAAAGAGAATTGTTACAGGGTGATGTTGAGGAATACATGTATTGGACCGTACTTGCTAATTCAAAGCTGACACTGATTATTTCTAAGTTAATAGATATACAGTTTATTTTCTTTCTCCCCTTTTTTTTTTAAGCCTTTCACTCTTAAAATATGTTTTTTGTTTGTATATATATTCTCCTTTTAGATTTAAAGGGCGAGTTTATTTGAAGTTTGTATCATTTGGTATCAGAGCCAAGTTTCATGTTATGGGTTCAAATCACGGAAGGAACAACTTATGGGATAGAGTAAGCCACCATGAACGTCACAGTCAAAAGCATAGTTGCGGTAGCCATTTCTTTTTGGGCGGTTTCACTTACCTTCTGTATCTTATACTTATTAACACCATCTTTATACATAATATTAGGACATTTTAATTCGGCCTATAAGTCGTTCCCTCCATAACTCGAACCTATGATGAGGTGTAAGAACAGGCTTGCAAAAGAAAGATGCCAAAAAACTTATATACACATGGTTAATATTGCACCTAAGTAATGTAAGACAAGTACGTTTGAAAGTGCAATTTATCAAGCCAAACTTGTGTTTTCTTTTTTTTAAAAAAAGAAAGTGACTTGAAAACATAGAAAAAATTGCATTTTCAAGTCATAGGCAAGAAGCTATGTTTTTACAATTGCACTATTTTGAAATTAAATTGCGATTAAAAGGTCAACTCGCGATTTTACCAAATACTTAAAGAATGTTTAAATCTTCACTTGAATTAACAAATGCGTGCCCTAAAAAGTAACAAAATTAAGGATGGCAACTAAAAGTATCTAAACAGAGTTCACTAGCAATTCTTACAGCAAATCAAGTGTAGAACAGAGGACTTGGATGAGTTTATTCTGAACAAAACATTCCAGTCTTTCTCAGATGCCAACGTGAATTAACTTTCTCCAAGATTTGCTTCAACATGTTGCTCTACTTTCAACTCTGACTCTTCTTCAACATGTTGGTCATCTGATCCCACTGATTTTTGGTGGAAGGTCTCCTGGATTTTTGTCACCCCCTTTTCCACAGGCCCTATAGCTTGATTAAATGTCAATACAACATCTTTGACGACCTGCTTGCAAAGTGTCAATGTAAATGCAATGTAAAAATCTATGATGTTGACTATGATTTACAAAATACTCATAAGCCAGGACAGGACTTACATGTTGACCACCTTCAAGAACAATTTCCTGAACACTCTCCCTGACACTTGTTCCAGGAGCCTCTGCCTCTGTTTCAGTACTTTCAAGCACGGCTGGTTTCTCATCATGACCTTGCTCTAACTTCACTGCTTCTTTGGTTGTTTCAGTAGTGATCTTCCCATACTCGGCGACGGGGAGGAAATGGTATGGTTCCGCCGAGAAAACATACACATGAGCAATAGCTGCAATGGCCATCTGCCAAGAGAGAGACAGATAGTTGTATGATTATGGTATAAAAGTAAAGAAGCTAACTTGATGCTCAGTACATTTCATGATTTGATCTTAATATATAACATGTTAGCAACTGAAAAGAAAACCATTCTGGCTAAGAAAGATCTAAAGTTATGTAAGTATTTATAAAGAACAAAGGTACATAAGAATTAAATGGAGTTTTCTAAACCACAGCAACAGAAGCAACTTACTTCTATACAAATCAAGAAATCCTGCAGTCCAGTTTGTACTTTTCCCTCCTTTGGCAGAATTCCAAATGCACACAACAAGGCAATACCCACACCTTGCCACCAAGTAGCAAACACAATGGCCTTGAAGCTGATGAACTTTGCAAGTGGCTTTATTGATTGAAGTCTTTCATGAGTTACATTATAGAACTTCACAAGGCAATACAATGCCCACATCTGGCTGAAGTTCAATACCACTGCTATGTATGGATAACTGCAGGATATGACAGTGTAGCAATATTAGCAAGGAAAAAGATCAGGCTGGTGAACACTCTTTTCTGTGTTGCTATAAAGTACCATTTCCATATGTCGATATCAGTAAGAAGATGAGAGTGTATCAACATTCAGAGTGAACGATACTACGATAGAAAAGGCAGAAGAATGTACTCTGCCCTGCTATAAGATTGCTACAATCCAAAATATAACTGATAAAACAGAGAAAATCATCTAGCAATTGTTGGTGCTTGCCCATTGTTGCTATGAAGGGGAAATTGGGAATCGTAGAACGAACAAATATAGTATTGACTAATAATGGTAGTTTGTTTTGCGATCCACTACACTCATGTTGCATCAATAAAACAAGCACATGGGGAGCATGCATGAAGTATATTGGACAATGGCCACAAAGAAAGATGAATACCATAGCATATCATTTAACGACGTCTTAATAACAAAACAAGCACAACTTTAAACATGCATAAGAGATACATACCCATAGTACCACTTGAATTCCCCATCACCATAAACACCAAAGAGTTCCAACAAGAAAGCTAAGAAAGCACAAACCATCTTCAAAATCATCTGTCTATCCAGAATTATTAGAGTCAAGCAAGTAAATTGAATCATACATAACAATAATTTAGGGTCATCTGTCTATCCAAAATATTAGAGTCAAGCAAGTTAATTCAATCATACATAAAAATAATTTAGGGACTTACATACTGTACAAGGCCGAATTTTTCTATCACAAGCAATTCTTTCCCAAGAGTACAAGGTCGAAAGAAGAAGTTTCTGAACGATCTTTGCTCCACTGAATGATTCTCATCTGCTCCTTCTAATAATGGTTTGCCAAGCTGTTTCCTTGACTTATTTTCTAGTAGTTCTATGACCCTTCTTTCGCCACCTACCAAAGTTTTTATTTCAAGAACAACCTTCATGACAACAACTTAGCAACATATAACCTCATAAAGTGTGATCTCAGACACTTTAAACCATAGAAAGCTAAAGATGCTAAAATTACATCAAAATAAGGAAACAGTTTCTTATGGCGCCATCTCTTTTCATAATTTTCCTGCTTTATGCTCTCTTTGAGCACACATGTCAAGACTATTTGTCCATTTATCTTTGGCAAGGAAAAGAAACCTAATTAATGCAAGACTAGCACATAGAGGTAAAGATACATCCCGTTGAACTTATAGAAGTTCAAGAGATAAATGGAATGGAATTTTCCAACAGTTTGTGGGATATCCTAAACCATTGACCAAGTCCTCTAAGGAACACGGGCATGCTTAAGGATACTAAGCTTATAAAGAAGAAGAAGAAGATGGTGAAAATGACACAATTGCGTGGAGGCTAGAATTTGCTAGTGTTCCTAAAAAAAATCAGAAAATTGTCGCTTACCCAGGCAAGCAACCAAATAGCTCCCAAAAGAATACAAGGCAAATGCTTCATAGCAGTTTCTTAAAATGTCACATGCAAGAGACAATCTTGGAACGCACAAGGATATAATCTGGGTAGGAAGAGAACATAAGAAACCATTAAATTACCACCATCGTTAAATGATCAAAATCATTAAAAAAAACACATATACAAATTAAGGCATCTTGTCAATTATATTTTGTTTTGTTTCATTCTTTCTACTTTTTCAGTCTTTTCTCACGGGGGAAGGGGAAGAGGGTGCTGGAGGGATACAGTGGATGAAGGGGTGATAGCATTTGTTGTTAGATTTGCTTGATTAAAATCAAGACAGAATTGTGAAGTGAAATTGCATATGGTATGTCTAGATTGTAAAATAACAGGATTAAAATTGCTTCTCAGAGAGATAGAACCTCACTGATTCAGTGGCATAGACTGGAACCATGAAAACAACAGCAACAATCCATTTTTGTTCCTGGATAAAAATCAAATAAGACTGAGTGAGGCTCCTTTCTAATCTACAACTTTCATTTTCTTAACCTCTCAATTTACAGAATCTTGAATGTTTACATAAGCACTAAGGATATGTTTTTGGACAAAAAGAAAATGACACACAAATCTTATAAAATCTCAACTTTAGAGTCTGATCAGTCAGCAAGATTCAAATAAAAAAGGAAAAATATTCATCTCAAAATTTACTATTGCAGGGTGCAGCCTTTGAAGTTTCCTACATTGAACGACATATTTAGATCCTATTTGGACCAATTACAAGCTTCGTGAAGATCCGATCAGCGCCAACTGATCCAATCAATACCTATCTTTAGCAGGCCTGGAAGTTACAAAGGCACCATTAACATATGCATCGAGGTGTGACATGTTATGCTCTTGTGCAGGGCTTTTAGTTTTAAGTAATTGAGTTAATCCGTAAAAACTAGTTAGCCAGACACCGTAAATTTCAGTCTCACACATCTAATAAGAAATGAGAAGAAACACAACTTGATACAAAATTCAACAAAATGGTTAGGATGGTTATAGTGAAAAGAACTAACTGCAGGATTGGTGTATGATCTGAGATGTTGGAGAATAAGGTAGATGGAGAGGATCACTGCTATAGCTGAAAAGCATCCTGCAGTAATGAGGACTGGTTGATGAAGCTCTCTGTATATGTCTGTATAGGCTGAGATATATAACTTTGATGCCATTACTCAAGCATCTTCCATTCACAACTCTCTACAACTTGAAGAGATGCTCTATGCTGCGATTTAATGTGTGATACTCAACCTGAGATATATTTCTACAAAAATGTGAACATCAAACACCAGATGATAAATTGTCTAGTAAGAATTGTAAACTGAAATGCGATTCTCATCAACAAAATCCTGTCAACTCTCTCTACAATTGTTTCAATTCTAGTATTGAAAATCGGCTTTCAAGGTGAGTGTCCTCAAAGAACTTATATACTTAAGCCATCTGGGATACTTAATTCGCAACCGAAATCCACAATGGCATTTTCTATCGAAACTGATCCGATAATGGCCATTTCTCCTTAATGACAACCACCCCAAAAAGAAATCTTAAATTTTAACACAAAAGGAAAATATGCTTCTGTTTAATTTGTCCAAATTCTATGTAATTGTAAACTGAAAGTTACCCATGAGAGCAAATTTAATACAGATAATATATCATTTAGATTCAGTCAGAGAGCTTAAAATACTCAATTTACATTGTAAAAGGAAAAGGCCGAATGATGAACTACTCGTAAAACAAAAAGAAAATATATATTGAAGTCAATAAAACGTGATGAACTTTGCTGACCTTCGAAATGGGGTTTCCATTGACAATGTTGCAGAAGAATGTGCCTTCAAAATCCCAAGTTCCCAACTACGTGTTACACGGAAGACAACGGCCATATCCATATCTATCACGCTGCGTAGTAAAAGCCTACGTCCGAGGTTGACACGTTCCACTGTTCGGGCTTTGAGCAGTTAAAACTACGTACGACACGTGGAGCTTAATTAGTTTTTTGAAATTACACTCTAACCCTCAGCATTTCAATTAATTTTAGAAAATATATTTTTATTTCATAATTGTGAGATAAAAATATGGTATATAATATCTATTATTCTAAATGAATTTGAAAAAAAAAAAAAAAAAAAACACTTGTAATTCCAAACATTTTCGGAAAGGAAAACACCTTTATTGAAGGATGCACAAGTACTATCATGATCAAAGTTGATAGAAATAGGACAAAAATCCTTTGTTAATAGATTAAGGGATACCGTCGCTCGAATCAAATTATTGTTTGTTTTTTTTATACTCAAGAAGATTCATAGTATATATGTAACATGTTGACACATAACCTTCAAAGTTTAAGATAAGTCATATATATATATATATATATATATATATATAGAATAAAAATGTAATTTCTAATATTACTAATATTGAGAAAGATTGTGAAACACTAAGTAATGATTTGAGGAACCAAACGAAGAAAGGCCGATGTTTTCTGAAAGCTGGATTCACTATGTACGTTAAACTTGCTCACGTGTTAGTTATGACACAATATGTGTATATATGATCCTGGCGATGTGCCAAACCTAAACTTTCCACTTTGGGAGAGTAGTCTTCGTCTAGGGTTTCCATTTAAAGCCTGGACACCACCTCAATCTAATACAGATTATTGTCTCCCTGGAGAACAATCACGTCCACATGGTTTGCTTTGTTAATGAAATTCCATTTACCTTTCTTGGATTAAGTGGCGTTCTTGTAGCCGGAGACCCTCTAATTCCCACTACCTCAGACTCTTGCATCTCGAGGCATGCATGACAGTGAGATTATATATGACAAGTTAATTCATGGATCTTCACAATAATGACCAGAGTAAAGACCATTAATTAGGTTTAAACCTGATAATGATATGTTAATAAATTATATCAAATTCTCCCAAAGAGACTTCCCAAGACGTTTGTTCGAATCTTTAGGATATCTTGTCTTATTGGTTTCTGTCACATGTTAATATCCTTGAGATCTACTATTAGTCATGTCATAATTTTCCTAATTAATGTTATTTTTCTATTATGTTTGTATTACACAATATACTATTTATCTAATCTCATTCATTCTCCTTCTAACTTCGATTCGATTCTCAGTGTCGGCCGAACATAGTGCTTTTGTCGTTATACCATACTTTACGCTCGGTTAGACAACGATTGCATGTCATGACCTCACCAGGAGAGGATCTTCAAGAGAAAAATGAAGTTAGAGAGTTCATTGGGAGTGGATTTAGCAAGACCCTCCAAACGCTCAAGTTAGTTTTAGTACGTACATAGAATAATGAGAAGTTTGGCAGAGTAATGATAATGCTAAATTAGGCGCACAAAAGTGAATGCCCTCCTCTATTTATAGATTGTCATTCCTTCACCTTCCATTTTAGGGTTTTAAGAATTTCTGTCAATAATTTGTTATGTATTGCGCGAGCAGACAGTTGGCTAGTACTCTTGATCACTCTACAGTTTTGGTTCATTCAAAAATACAAAAATATTTTAATTTGTATATTAATTTATCTTCTTGGTTAATTTTCGAATCTCGCAAATCAAAACCCCAACAAAATTATATATATATATATATATATATATATATATAGGCCATCAAATAAGTACCGCATGGACAAGTTGAGGTGTGGATAATACCACTGTTCCCTAATCCACTGGCCGGTTTGATGAGTCCGGCGATTGAAGCTCTCCTTTTAGTGGGGGGGGGTGTGACACTGTTTGGCAACGTGAGAGCTAGACAACAAGTTCGATTTTAGACATAGATGTAAGCGATGGTTGTTTCCCAGGAAATTTTTATTACCGTTGAATATTGCGAATGTAAAGGACAAAGAAAGGTGCATGAGATCAGAGCAAATAAAAATGTCAGGCGTACTTACGTACGTAGTTGTATTTGAGACACGTGTGTCATCACCGTGCCGTCATTTGACACGTAGCACAGCCCTAGCTAGCCTCCACCCGGTACTTGCCGATCGAAACCCCACTTGTGTGTTGAAGAAATGGACCCCCATGTGGTGGACAACTTCACGTGCCTCTCTGGTAGGGAAACCCCATGAAGCTAAGAGAGAGTGCCGGGCAAGCCAGAGATCGATTTAAAGAATTTTTATTTTTGACAAACTTTTAAAATTAAGTTGATCGACGACATTATTACACAATTTACACCCAGGGTAAATTATGGGCACAGATTCGAATTCAAGACATCTCTGTTCTGATATTATCTTTTTAAATCCATAAAAAAAAAATATATATATATTATCTAGTTGTATAACTTTCTCCGAGGATTGTTTGTTTTTACAGACAGTAGGGATTTGTCGATTCTTTTGATCACTATTCAAAAAGTAATTAAAAAGTCACTTCATCATCTTTGAGAGTCGACTTGCAAGGAGAGGCTGCCCAGATAGATGATACATATACCACCATATTTTCGAATTCGACTTCTATAACACCTCACTCTATTGGTATATATTGACCGGATGATATATAATTATTTCTCTTTTGGTGGCTCTTTCATCTATTAGCATTAATGACTTAACATTATGCTCATATATAATACTAAGACATTTTAATCGAGTTTATAGGTCGCCCATTTCGTAACTAAAATTCGTAACGCGGTGATTGCTCTGATACCAATTGATACAAACTTCAAGTACTAAAACACACTCTTAAAAACCAACTTGCAAGAAAAATAGTGTCAAAAAACTTATATACACGTTCCCGTCAAATTCTCCCAAAAAAAAATTAACATTCACGTTGCCACGTGAATAAATAGCCATGTCATCTCCTTTAAGATCGTGTCATGTGTACAATACACCATCTAATACTTGACGCATCAACATCTCTTGTCAAATTAATATTTAATATACTAATTAAGAATAATAAATTACAATTATACCCATATATTAAAAATCTAAATAAGAAGAAGAAAAAAAATTGCCAATCGTGAGTCTCCTAGTCCTCCCATGGTCAGCCATGCATGTAAATCCACCCCTTACAGTTACATGTACACCCCCTGCATGGGAGATGAAGGTCGTTGTAGAGGCACCATGACCTTTACAAGGGTTGAGTCGTGAAGGCCCTAAGACGGTAAGACCCCCCTTGTGGAGGTCACAAAGCTCCATGACCCCCATTGTGAGGGTATAATTAGGGTAACGAGGATTAAGATTCTCTCTATTTTACTTAAAATGATACATTTTACGTTAACAGTAATATGATCACATACCCTTTACGGAGATTGCTCCCCCCTCACACCGACCATAGGTCTCCATGGTTGGCCATGAGAGTAGACCCACGGTTTAACATAAGAGTATAATAGTAATTTATTGTATTTGATTGGTATGTTAAATACAGACGTGTCAAGGATAATATGGTATAATGTATGTGGAGACTGCATGCAGTACAAATTTATAAGAGATGACGTGATTATTTGTCCACGTGAAAACATGACCATTATTTTTTAGACGAAAAAATTGATGGAAATAGTAATTAATTTGATAAACGTTCAAAACTTGGATAGTAAAAGTGCCATTTTTGAAAACCTGATAGCTTTTGGACAAAGAACAAAACTATAAACCACGGGTAATAAAGTAATTAGGTTTATAATTTAACCCAAAATATATAATAATATTATTGCATGCTCGATCTACTAGTGTCTGAGGAAGGTGGTCAAGTCTTGTGGGGCAGGTGAGAACAGGCACTTGCCGGTTCGGTTGCTAAATTTACATCTTTTATTTATTTTATTTTTTTATATGTCCACATAAAAGAAAAAAAAGGAGAAGTAAGAATTTGAATTAATGACATCCACTTCATGAGGCATGGTTTACAGCTGATTGAACTACTCTTTGAGAGTTTAAGCCTTTTATTAAAGCCCTATGTTCAACCAATTACAAGGCAATAACGTTTTTAGAAGTATGCCTCATCAAATTGTTTTGATTTTTTTTTTTTTTAACCAGAGTTGATTTAAGGGCTATTTGATAAAATAAGAATGGGATGTGGATGTAGTATGTAGTATGTAACATTTTTTTTTTTTTGTTACACTTGGCTTATTAGATAAGAAAGATACTAGCAATCACATTTTTATCTTACTTTGATGGTGTGACATTCTCAATTATCCCTTAGTGATCAATTATTGTTAAAAAAATAATAATAAATAAATAAATCAAGTGCTAGTTAACAGTGCCACATTAATAAAATATGATAAAAGTATAGTCCATAACACTTACTATATCAATTGCTAAACAATTAAATTATTTATCAAATTTTATTGCTTTTCGCATACATATCACGAGTCATGACCATCATGAAAATTTGAATGCATGCCATTTACTAGGCACTCGATCATTAGATATAGCTTGGTTCCCGTTCAATCATCTACGTACCATATATGCAATCGGGTTTTGCATGAACGAAAAATGGAGGGTCATGATCTGCTGGTCGAATATATATATATATATATATATATATATATATATATATATTCTCCCAAGGTAAAAAAATAACAAAAAAGGAACAGTGTTGCCGTAATGTGAGGTAAAATAAGATGAGAGATAGAGGGGGTAAAATGAAGTGTTGGGAACTTGAACCAGTAAACAGCTATCAATTTGGCTATGGAATTTCTCACACCCCACCCCCCCTACCCTATTTATAGTCTTTTGCACCACCCCACCGGCCGGCCCTAAAAGACAACGATCTCTCGAGCTTTGCTTTTGGGAGCTCCCAATACAATTTTTCCCAAAATGAAGGTAAGAAATATAATCTGCAGGTGAATACGATTATATATATATATCACAAGGGTTAATTTTTTATTTATTGCAGATTCTTAGTTGGATACAAAATAAGTTAAATAGCAGAAATAGGAGCAATAAACCAAGCTTGATTTCAGCTACTGGTGAGTTTTTCTTTGATGTTTTTATTGCATATGTATATACTTTTTATATTGGTTTATATCATCAGTTGAAATATTCTCATTTTAGAACTTCTAAATATCTTCTCAATCTTAAGTTCTAACATCCTTCATCTGCATTCTCTTATGAATTAATATATATACCCATCAAAGTCAGTAATGTAAAGATGCTGAATCCTAGCGTAAATGCTAGGACCTTTTATTTTTAAAATATAAATTAAATTATTAAATTCATATTTTTCTATTAGTTGCTGGTTTTATTTTAATCAAACTGATCCCTTTATAGAATAAATAAATTGGTGATTTAGCATTTATTGTACAAGAATATGAGGATTACACTAAAAATTATGAAAAAAAATTAGTTTAATTTCTGACAGTAATTATTGATGTTGTTGTTTGATATTCATATGTTTTTCCTGGCCGATTAATAAATCACATGCTATAAGAGCCTCAATTAAGCGACAAGCATCATGGATTGCTAGCAATTGGGACACTGGGAAACCACAATTTGAAAGAAGATCCAGAGCGGAGCAATAATATTGTTGACCAGGGGAATTCATCCTCCTCCCAAGATCATCTGCAAGAATTTACATCTGAAGAACTGGGCAAGCTTCAGAAGGAGTTGAACTTATTACTAGATATTGATGATCATGAGTCAAACAGCAGCAAATATATCGTTCTAAATAGTGTAAAAGATGTTTGTTTGGAGAATACAAAGGGTGGCGGCATTGGCAAAAAATCATTGTTCTTTGTTCTTAAGAAGATGTTTGTCTGCAGAAGTGCTGGATTAGCACCTGCTCCCAGCTTAAGAGATCCACTCACAGAATCAAGAATGGAGAAGGTAATTAATATAAATACAATATATATATATATATGGCACATGATGCATGTTTATGCAGTGCACCCATCTATTTATAGTTTTGATGCCTTAGTTTTTCCACTTCTGGCTGGCTAAAGATTTTGAGCGCAATACTTCAAAAGAAGATATATCCCCAAAGTTGTAGCAGCGCAGCATTGTCTACGAAGAAATACCTGGAGAATAGGCACATGCCAAAGTCTGCTCATGGCGAGGATGAACTGAGTTTTAAGGCCGACAATAGAAGTAAATGGATCAAGACAGATTCTGAATGTGAGTTCTTATATATTAACTAGCTAGTAGCTAAAACTCGGGGACGGAACCAAGATTTTTTCGGAACCTGTATAAATAAATAAACACATTGATGCATATAGTCTTTTAATACAGAAAAATGTTAAATTTAATTTCATTCTAAATTATAAGTCATAAATGTATACAAAAATTACATATCATAAGTTATAAACTGATCTGACATAAGAGTATAAGAGTATAAATCTGTTATATGAGAGTGAGAAACTATATATTTGACACAGAATATCAAAAGTAATATCTTTGCAAGTGTTTTTAAAAAGTTTACGGTTGCTGAAGACCTCTCAATGTTAGTTCTAGGTCCGATCCTGAAAGCAGCCGTCTATATATTGCATGCTTTCATGGACATGAATACATGCAAGAATCATTCCTCTTCTTTAATTTATCTTTTTGGGGGTTTGGGGGCACAAATCCATGAATATATATATGTTTGTGATCACATTCATTTTTTGATTGTAGATATTGTTCTAGAGATATAAATTTACTCTAGACTCTACTATGGTTCAGCAGTAACTGAAGAATACTTGGTAAGAATACTATTTTAAGCTTAATTGATAAAATTCATTTTTAACCGGAGTTGAAAAACCAAAAACCTTTTTACGTACTTGAAAACATATATATCTTTTGCTCATGCTAAATTTATCTGGAGATAGTTTGCCATGTGCAGTTAAGTGTTAATTTATCCAGTCCGAGCTAATCGCCATTCACTAGAGGACCATGACATCAAGATGTGCCAGAAATGCAGTAAAATTAGGTGATGATGATGACTTCAAGGATGACCCATATGATCAATATATATATATGGCTTTGTTTTATGATGAAAAAGGAATAAATCATGAAAAAGAATGAATTCAAGCAATGTTGTTGTTTTAATTATGAGGCATGTTTACTATTATATGATTTCCTGTTATTCATTCTTCCGCAATGGACGGGACATGTATACATAAGTATTGGTCGATCTGTACTAAATTAATGTCTCAGAAAATGTATAAGATAATGACTATTGTCTTCAAGGGGTAACTCAATCGACTATAGACTACGTCTCATGAAAATGAGGTTACTAGTTCGAATTATTCCTCTCATTTTTCCTCACCTTATGCAGACATATTAAAAAAAAAAACTTTATTTTTATAATTCAGAGAATAGTTCAACTTCTTCACATTTTATTAATGTTTTATTTTGAAGTGATGAATGTTTTATATTTGGGCCCTTCCACTTTTCAGTTTTCAGACTCGTAAGGCCCAATCATCAACAGAGGCCTAGTCATTAGTCGATTTAGCATGGCCCTTCTCAAATGTCGGTTATCACTAAAGCCTATTTTAGTCATTTGGATTAGCTATAATTTTAGGAATATATTTGGATGAGAATAATTTATATAAGGTCTTAGCACAAGGTAAGACTTTTGTGCCCTCCAATGAGAACTTAACAAATCAGCGTAGAATACTTCAAGCAAAATAAACAAAAATACTAGATTTAGTTTCATATTTCTCACATGAATTAAAAGTAAAAAAACATATTTTCCACTTTTCTTATTCATCTACCCAAACTTGCCGCCAGCCGCCGCCATCTTTGCCGGCCACGACACTAGCCAACTCAGACGACGCCGGCCACAATGTTGTGGAGGAGCGTCGTGGCTGACAGAGGTGGCGGCGATTGGTGACAGGATTGAGTAGATGAATAGAAAAAGCGGGAAATAAGTTTTTTACTTTTAAGTTTTAACCCATATGAGAAATATGAAAATAAAATCTAGTGTTTTTGCTTATTTTGCTTAAAGTGTTTCACGCTGATTTGTCAAGCTCTCATTGGAGAGCACATGTGCTAAGACCTTATAAAAGCTATTCTCATATTTTTAATATCCCATTTCTCGCCTTAAAAGATTTTGAACTTCTTTTATTAATTAAAGGTGAAAAAGTCCAACTCATTTAACTAAAATAATATGTAAATTAAAAAAAAAAAAATTCAATATATGAAATTATCTTAAAAAATATAAATGATTGCTATTATTTACGAGGAATGATACAGCCCAAACTTGGGGCTAACTTTTTTCTTATTTTTTAATTTAAAAAAATAACAAAATTAAAGATTAAAAAAATTTATGAAGCAATAATTTTTATTTTGGTTATTCTTTTATTTGATATTTAAAAAAAAAATAAAAATTGTATTTTTCTTCATAATAATGACCATTTTTAAAAAAATTTAAATTAAAAAATAAAGAAAAAGTTTCTGAAGCAAAATACAGTTTTTATTTTTTAAAAAATACCAAAAAAAAGAATAACCAAAATAAAAATTATTGTTTCAAAAAAAAATTATTTTTTATTTTATTTTTTATTTTTTAACTAAAAAAATGAAATAAAAGTTGGCTTAAAGTTGAGCAAAATAATTGTGCCTTTAGCATTTTTCATTATTTATAAAAATAATGGCTAAATCTGCCACGAGTCGAGAGGTGATTTACAGTTAAGCGGTGCATGATTATGTCAAGAGCTAGTGGATCTCATCCATCTCTTGGCACAAACCTCAATGATTTGGACCCAATCCAACGGTTCACAACTTCTAAGTCATAATTGTAAAGAACCGCAATCAAAGCTTTTCCCAAAGGTCAAAGGCCAAAGGGGAAGCCTAAATTCTGTCTCAGCACCGTCGCACAAATAAAGAGAGAGAGAAACTTAAAGAAGATGAAAAATCTTTGCTCAAAGGCCGGTGATCAAAAGGTCTAAACCTAACTCAGCTGATTTGGGTTTGGTGGAGATTTTGTGAAGAAAGAGGTTTAAGTTTGGTGTGAGAGAGCTTTTTGGCCTTTTGGGTTTCTTTTTTTTTGTTGGTTTTTGGTTTTTCTTTGGAGGTGTGGTTGGAAAGCCAATGCAAATTGAGGACGCTTTGGAGGGACTGTTGGGTTTTTGTTGAGGTGAACGAGAAAGAGTGAGCTCCATGTCGTGGGCTGGCCCTGAAGATGTCTTGCTCTCCACCTCTCTTGCTAGCTATCTTGACAGTACTCTCTCTTTTCCTTTGCTCTCTTTGTGTTTGTTCGCCTGTCTGAAGGTTGGATTTGAAGGCATATGCAAATGGGTTGCTAGATGATTTGCTAATAATATCGGGTTTTGTATGTTTTTCTGAAATCTAATTGCTTGTTGAAGTTTTTCTTTTTCTCTTATTACTATTGGATGCAATTGCTTTGTAGAATCCAATGGAATAGGTTCATTATTTGGTTACTGTTTGACTTACAGATTCTTTTTGCTCTCTTTTATTGGGGTTTTTATCAATTTTTATATGGGGAACCTCTGATGATGTTTTGTTGCTAATTGGGGTTTGTATTTGAAATTTCATTTTCTTGTTTCCAAGGCTTCATTTTGGGGGTGTCGGAACTGAAGAATTATAGTAATGTTGAATTTCCCAAGTACTAATGCACCATGACCAATTGTGGTATGGGTCTGCCGTTTTTTTTAGTACCTTCAATGGGAAAAGAAACCCATTGAAAGTGAAACATAGGTAGAAAGGAGAAAACGACTTTCTTGAAGAAAATGACAATATTGATGACAACTAAAACTAGGAAATAACAGACGAAGATTAGAACAGAAACAAAAAGTGCCTGCCAAAATAGTCTTATAACATTAGAGCATTCGCAATGGACTCTTCAAATAAAAGCTAAATTTGAAGAGAAAAATTCACTTTATTAAATTTAGAGAGCCACTTTTAAAATGAGTCAAACATCTTACTCTCTATACCTTTATCTACTTGAGTTAAATATTATTATTTTATTAGTTTTAAACCAATCAAGAGAGAGGAGGGTAAAAAATAAGCTTAAAAAATTATATAATTTTAGCTTTTTGTCTCTTGGAATGTAGGGAACTATGACAAGAATTAAATATAAAGTAGAGAAGGGAGCTTGTTAAATGGGTGTTTTCATGAGTTTTGTTAGATTTTTAGAGAAAAGCTAAATATAAATAGTCCATTGTGAATGCTCTTAAAGCCTCTATTTTTGCTGGTGTATATATACTCCCGAATTTGAAGATTTGGACACAACCTCCTCCTGTAGTTCAACTAATGAAATCAGAAATGTCACCTTCCAACTTTGTTTGGTGGTGTTTCTGGAATTGATCTGCTTGCAACAATAGTCAAGTATGTTTGCTTTACTTAGGCTCATTGAAAAGCACTCCCAACTGTTTGGTGTTTTTTCTGGAATTGATCTGCTTGCAGAGTATACAAAAGTTAAGCTACTTTTTATGAATATTTCTCATAATTTCACCCAATAACAATGGACCTGGATGCGTAAGGAGCTTTTAATTCAGTCAAGCTTGATAAATTTTAATTCTTGGAATCTATTTCCCTTGAACAAAGGTTGATGCCTATTCATAAATAAATAACAAATAAATAAACAAAACGAAACAAAGGTTGAGGACTAACACTAGACATCAGCTTGTGATTGGCGCTCCAGTAGGCTCTTATTTGACATTTTCCAATGTTGAAATCCTTTTTTTTTTTTTTTGGTTTATGAGACAAATTCAATAAATTTCCATTGGCTAGTGCTGAAAGTCTTTTATGTTTGATACTTTTGTTTCCCTGCATGCCCCTCCGGGGGTGGGGGAGCGGGGGGGTTTACAAGCATTTTGTTTTCTATGGGAGTTTTTTGTGTACTGTTTTTGGCCCTTCAGTTTGTGGCCTTTCTTTCTTGAGTGTCCTGAAGTTTATACATCATTGTGAAATGCAAGAACTGTATCTTGCATGCACTTGTACAAAGAAGCTGATTTGTAATTGCATCATTTAGATCTAAGTAAAGCGTTGATTCAAGCTAAATGACATCAGACAGTCTCTTCATTACAAATATTTGGCTCCTTAAACTTTTAAATATCTTGCAGAAAAACTTCTTGTCCTGTTGCGAGATGGTCGAAAGCTCATGGGGCTACTATGTTCTTTTGATCAATTTGGTAAAATATCCATCCCACATAGCATGATAAGTTGTAATGTTTCTTATCCTTTTTGTTTCTTTTTGAACCTTAATTAACTTTAGTACTCTTCCCTATGCACAGCTAATGTTGTTCTTCAAGATGCCTGTGAGCGAGTTATTGTTGGTGACATTTATTGTGACCTCCCCTTAGGTCTATATGTAATCCGTGGGGAGAATGTTGTCTTAATTGGAGAGCTGGTATAATGTGTTCTCTCTTATACTGTTGTACTTTGTTGTTGTTAATAATTACTGCAAAAGTTATCCTCTAGTTTTCTTGATTTGTTTTTTCATTCTTTAGGATTTGGAGAAGGAAGAGCTTCCACCGCATATGACCCGGGTGTCAGAAGCAGAGATAAAAAGGGTAAGTTCCTAGTACATGCTTTTGGCTGCTTTTATAACTGGACATTAATTCCAATCACCAACGCATTAGCCATGTATTCATGTCATTACTTCGTTCGTATTATCTTCTGAATTGCCTTCACCAAAATTCGGTAATGATGTTGTGACAATTTTGCATATTTTGGAAAAGATATGTAGAACAATAATACGTACGGTTTACTCTAACAAAAGAGTCTCCAGTTCCTAGTGTTGAAAATTTCTTGCAAAACTTTTCTCCTATGAGCCCTTGCACCACATAGTATATATATTTGTTTAACGAGTGATGATACATTGATACGGTTAAACAGTGTAATCCTTGAACTGCTTCAATATGATTAGTTGGTTGAGAATTTCTTGTTTTCTGTTTTTACCCCTCTCCAGGCTCAGAAAGCAGAAAGGGATGCTACAGATCTGAAGGGCTCCATGAGAAAAAGAATGGAGTTCCTTGATTTTGACTGACAGATCCTGCCATGTTATGACATCATGTCATGTCCGCAAATATTAGTGCGGCTCTGACCTAAATATGAATGACGTAGGATAAGCGTACCAGATTTACACCATCTCTCAGGAGAGGGCAGAAAAACAGTTGCAACACTTATGAAGACCTAATTAGCTGAGGCTGGGAGGGGAAAGTCTGTATTTTTTATCTCTTAAGAGGCAATGATGATGATTTCACTATACCTCCATTGCATGTGGGTTTTGGGCGAAAATCATTACTAGTTTGTTTTGTTTTTGAACACAGCTTTTTCTGAAATCATTACTAGTTGCTGATATGGCACCGCTTTTTTTATGGCGCCACATTTTTAATTAATATGTGGGATGATTATTCAGTGTTACTTCAAATTGTATTTGCATGCAGCAGGTTCTTTATACAACTAATGTTGCCATGTTCAATCTTGGCGTGCTTGATTTACTTGTTAGCCACCTCAAAGATGTAGCATGTTACAGCCTTTGCCATTTCAAGGAAATGATTTTCTGCATAAAGGCATACTGCAGTGCTGTTCATGGGTTATTTTGCACAGGATAAACATCATTGCTGGCCTTCCCCAGAGAATTATGGAACATATTATAGGCCCATACTTGACACCTAGATTGATAATTTACCTCTCCTTGATGTTCATTATGGTTCGATGGTTTGGATGGCATTGTAGGGTTACTGGATGTCTTTTGACAGTTAAATAAGATGCTTATGGTTTTTATTCAGATTTCAGTGAGGATATGGTCTTGCTGATGCTTCCTTGGGAACGCCAATGCTTTCTTGGACATGAAATTGATATTGGTTCCCT
The DNA here is from genome assembly GCF_965113065.1 of Corylus avellana. Taxonomy (NCBI): domain Eukaryota; kingdom Viridiplantae; phylum Streptophyta; class Magnoliopsida; order Fagales; family Betulaceae; genus Corylus; species Corylus avellana. Next base: position 400,897 of record NC_142500.1, on the reverse strand, counting down.
GAATTCTTATCATGTCGAAGGCAAGAATGTAAGACTATATAAGTTAATTTTAATGCAATTCATTTAATTAAACGGATGAGACTGTTCAATCATAAATTGGGTTTGTAGGCCGTGTAAAAAGCCATGGTCTTATCACCCACAAGATAGAAGACTCTAAAATGTAAGCATTGTAGATTTATTGAAGATTTAATACAAGACCAATCCAAAAAGTTCTCTCGGAAGGGATTGGATCAGCTGGTCTAGCATTATTTTGCTGAGTATAGAACAAAAACCCAGGAGAGGGGTAAAAAACAAAGCAGGGTGGTGTTCAGTCAGGATATGTGAGCAAAGAGATGAGGAGCTCTTTGTCCGGGAAGCGTGAAAGAAGGTCAGAGCGTTTTGCGAGCTCAAAATCCTGAAACTGAAAGGCAGGTGCGCAGGTGCATCCCACAAGAGAGAAGTGATATTCAGCATTCCTTGAAGGTGCTTTGACCACCGCCCCATCAGGGGAAATGGTGACGTCCTTCGAAGGATACGAACCAAACCAAACGTTTGGAGGCACTGTGTACTGCGGTTGCTCATTCTCCATCAGATTGGGTCCAAGGCGGGTTAGCTTCACATGCCCGTCTTTCTCATTCAGCTCCAATATCTACAACCAAAACAGAGTCATTTATTACATTGCCACGTCAAAGTTCTACACATTCTCTCTATGGCTCAAACATATACATAGATAATGCACCAATTTGTGAATTTAATCATTCAATTAAGTATAGAGTTGAATCCAGTGGAGAATAAAATGATTCTTTTTAAGATGCCTCTCGATCTGCAATGCATAATCTATATATATATAGTCTATAGAGACCAAAAGTTATAATATTGATTCAGCTTGTGGTTCAAGTCCATTGAAGCATTTATACACTGACAACATTTTCAAGGGCATTAGGAGAGGCATTAAACACCAGAGAAAAAAAAATGGAAAACCTAAAACCTTGTACTTAACATTTACAAGTGTGAATTATAAATGTCTTGAGAAAAGTTCGAGTGCGTAGAGCGTACCGTAATTGGTTCTCCCACATAGAAATGCCAGGTTTCTGCACATGGTATACGGTGGAGGTGCGACACACTCCCAGACGGTAGCAGGAAGTAAATGCATGTACTCACAGGGCGTTCCACCTTGTCTGAATAAAAAACGGGAAGATAAATCATAATACTACAACTCATCTAGAATACCCCCAAAAAAAAAAAAAAAAAAAATTGATTTGAAAATCATCAACTTGAGAAAGAAAGATTAAGGGATTGATGAAAGAACTTACATTCCGGGGGGAGCTGAGACTTGGAGAGGACGACGGAGGTGTCTCTGAAAGTTTCGTAGTAAAACCCACCTTCTGGGTGGGGCGTCAGATTCAACTTGGCGACGATCTCTGATGCAGAAACCATGGTTGTTGCAAAACTTTTCGATCAAGATCCAATACAACTATACAAGGCACCGGTTGTTGTAAAACTCTGGGTCACTGACATGTAGCCTTATAAAGTCAACTAATGCCTGCTACCAACCAAACTACCTTTATCTTATTTTTTACTTATTTATTTCTTGGGCTGCTTCATGCTTGGGTTCATTTTTCTTGTTTTGGGAATGATACCAAAAGTATAAGGTATATAACTTAATTTTAATTTCACTTATTTAATTAAATATATCAAATTCATTATCTTAACCTGTTAAATTTCGTATCAAATTTGTGGGTTAAGGTCAATTATAACTCAACCCGTTTAATTAAACAGATTAAATCTTTTTAACTCTAATACACTAATTTTATATTAGTCCCTATCAAATTTGCAAGTTTTTTATAAAATTGTCCTCCCTCCTTACTGTTACCCCACTTAAAATATATAAATAGTCTAAGTACTGTTCAGCTTCTTTATTGACAGGAAAAAAAAAAAAAAATTGAGTACATTGAGGGAGGGAGAGAGAGAGAGAGAACGCAGTATAACTTTATATTCAAATGCATTTCATGTGGACAATAGAAGGACCTGACTCCATGTAGTCTTCTTTAGTTATCCACATCTGCAACACAACCACAACCAACGATCAGTCATCAACAATGAGGTTTTGTAGTAACAAAAAATTATGATATAAAATTAAAGCACTAAAACAATACCAATTTGTATAGGTACCTGCTGAAAAGTGCTTAATGAAGCCAGAATGGAGCCACCAATCCAAACACTGTACTTTCTTTCTGGTGGTGCAACCACCTTCACCCTTACTCCGGGAGGTGCCAGTGAGGTCAGCTCTTTGGCCAACCTATCAGCGAGGCCTGGTATCACAGTGGTGCCCCCACTAAGTACCACATTACCAAACATCTCTCTCCTGATGTCCATATCGCACCTTCTGATAGACTTAAGCACAATCTCATGGACACCGCCGGACTCCATTCCCACCATTCTTGGATTAAACAGGACTTCCGGGCACTTGAACCGCCCCGCTCCAACCGTTATAACTTCCCCATCAGGCAATTCATATTGCTTGTCCAGCTCAAAGCTCTCCGGCCTTGACACACCAAGTTCTTTTTCGAAATCCATTGCAACATAAGAAAGTCGCTCCTTTATATCCCTGACAATTTCTCTTTCCGCTGATGTTGTGAATATGTATCCTTCTTCTGTTAGGATCTTGGTGAGGTAGTCTGTAAGGTCTTTGCCAGCTAAATCAAGCCGGTGGATGGCATGGGGAAGTGCATAGCCCTCATAGATTGGGACTACATGTGTGACTCCTTCTCCAGAATCCATGACAATTCCTGAAAGAAAAGGTTCTAAGAATCTGTCATTTGAACACGCACTTCCAAAGGTTAATTATAAACTCTGTTTTACCTGTGGTTCGGCCACTGGCATACAGGGAGAGCACAGCTTGAATGGCTATATACGTGGCTGGGATTTCAAAACCTTCAAACATGATCTCCACCATCTTCTCTCTGTTAGATTTGGGATTCAGCGGGGATTCCGTTAAGAGGACAGGGTGTTCTTCTATGTTGACCCTGAGCTCCTTGTCAAATGTATGCTCCCAGAGTCTCTCCATAGCTTCCCAGTCTCTCACTATTCCATGCTCAATGGGATAGCTTAAACTGAGGATCCCACGCCTTGCTTGTGCTTCATCTCCATAGTAGACATCATTTTGTTCAATGCCAATCATAGCATGCCTGTTTCGTGGCCGGCCTATTATGCTAGGAAAAAGTACACATGGAGCATCGTCACCAGCAAACCCAGCCTGCATCATGGAATAATGTTAGTACTTAGTTCATAATGTTTGGTTACAGAGAAAGAAACAAGAAGATCGATTGACTCACCTTGACAGAGCCTGTTCCATTGTCACAGACGATTGGACGGTTTTCGTTAAAATCCATTCCTGTTGTGCCTTGGAAACTTTCAAGAAGATTGAAAGGGAACAGTAGTAGGAGGTTGGCATAAAGGCCACGTAAATAGAGAAAGGAAAGCTGAAAAATGAGGAGAATAATGTCTAACTTTTGCTTTCACCTGAGTTTTGGAATTACTCTCTTTCGGTTGCTTTAGTGGATGTCATAGAATATTTTAAATGCCTTATCAATAAGGCATCGGAAAAATTGAATATGCCGCTCATGTGGTTTTCCCTGCACTCTGTTTTGTGACACATTGACATGGATTTCCAAGTACAATATATATCAAAAAGGTATATCCCTTTTGTTGATTTCTTCCTTTTCTTTTGTACATGTAGTTTCTCCAATGGCATTATAATCCCTTCTCCAATGAGAAGTTTCCTTATCTTGTAGTATTATATCGTTGTAACACATGGATTTCCAAGTACATATATGTATATCGTAGTAAATCTTATATCCTTCCCTCTTGCCCGTGACAAGGGGTGTACTTACAGCACAGTGGAGAAATCAGTGATGCATATAACAAAAGAGTTGACATTATTCAGGTTCCAGCCTTGAACGGCTTTGTGCCAATAGACAAAGAATTTAGACAAATGAAACATCGCAGATAATTTGTAAGACCATCAAAAGTACTACCAACACAGCATCTCTTCCAAGCAACAAACTGCAAGTGACCCAGCACCCGATGCTTTCCATAGATTTCTTCTAAACCATCCCTCAAATTAATGATCATCCTTGAAAAACTTTCTTCACAAATCCTTGCAAAGAGCTCCCCATTCCAGCACCAACAGCTTCTGCTAAATATGTTGCCTGCAAAGGTTCACCACAATGAAGGGTGTTATACATTTCCATCCTTAAATTCTAGAAAGAACCCAAAACAGAAAAGAAGCGAGAGAAACCACCTCTTGGATGGTCTTCTTCAGATCAAATGCGTCTCTTACACGATTATCCAAGAAAGACCATGTATCACAAAAATCTGTCAGAAAATGGCAAGCAATTTAGTACTCTGTTGTTTACGATATTGCATTTATCATAGCACTTTGAAATCTGTTTTCACTCGTATTGCACTATGCAAGCATTCAAGAGGGGGTTTATACCAAAGAAAAGTACATGAAAAAAGTTTTTTTTTTGAGAAGAAGAGGAGGGGGGGGGGGGGGGGGGGCGGTGGGGGTGGCATACTACACAACAACGAGATGGATGATTCACAATTATAATTATCAACATCCCAACACAAGGCACATCAGAGAATGATTATGACTATTTATTAACAGGCAAAAAAAAAGTTGCAACTCTTGAGTTTTGAGAACAACTTAAAGAACACAAACCTGTGGAACTATCAGTCAGCATGTATATCTCTGTTGTCGAGTATATACCCCCGAGGACAGTGCGCTTTACATACCAATCAATATCAGACGCCCCATCACCAACAGCATGCCATATCTCATCTACAAGCATCGCCCGCTGCTTAAAACTTGTTGGAACATTCATTGGTTGTGCCTGCAGACAAAAATGAAAATAGATATTTTCAGTGTTTCAGGTTTATTAATGCAAGTCAAAGCGCTAACAAAAAGAACCAGGGAAAAAGATGATACCTGGATGCTAAGAGCTTGAGGCCATTTTGATATGTATGGAGCTTGCATTTCTAGGCGAAACCTAACCAGCTTGGAGATACGCTCACTAGGTATCATGCCTTTTAAGTCCTCTCCCGAATCAGTTCTATCAATAAGCCTTTGCAAGCACTCATCCATGAAAAACTGAAAGGGGAAAAATAAAGATTGAGAAAAAGACCCACGATGAAAACTGAAAAGTACGAAAATGAGTTCTGCCGGGTAAACCCCAAGTGTACCACTAAGCATGTGTTCATGCGGAGAAACACTCACAATTTCCGCTGCAAAAAAAGTTATTGCACAAGACTGCAAGCAATTCTAGAAAGCATCCAGAGATACTGACAAATGTCGATTAGTAACATCCGACTTAAAAACCAATGGTCCTTAGCATGCTAATGCTAACAGGAGTATGCAACATTGGTAAGAAGATGTGCAAAAGGAGTGCACAAGAGTTTTGGATCATTGAAACCCAACAAAAAAGCCTCCTGAACTCAAATCCCTCCCTTTAAACTTCTGCCAGAAAATGAACATGCTTGCTGTTTGACAAGCCGCGTCAACAACAAGGGCTAAGCACATTTATTGCATAAGACAAAATGACTAAACAGAATGCAACAGACGCCGACTGAACAATTGGACCCAAATCATATTCACCCACAAATCAAGTATCATACAATTATCATCATTTGTTTTAATTGCTAAATTACGCACGCATTGAGCCCACAAACCTCACAGTTGAGCTAGAGCTTCTTGCCAAAATACCATTAGGAAATCAATCACAAACCCCCCTGATAAAATACTTATTTACCTCAACAAGAGCGGCTTCTTTCCTCGGGAAAGAGCCAATTATAGAAGGAGAAACACCCACCGTCCTCGCACCCGCCATCATGGCTGCCTCAGTCCACCCCAACCTCACCTGTAATTTCACCATCTTCATCATCAAACTGTAATATAATATAAAGGAATTCTGACGATAATACAAAAGGGATTGAAATTCTCGTTGAAAATTTCTCAAACACATAGAGGGTACTAAACAAGCAGTCATTGAATGAGTGACCGGACCACGTGGGGAAGCGAGGCCCGAAGCACGCGGGCTTGCTCGTCTTCATACTCTACTACCCTCGGTCGCTGGTTCTCCTGGCCCCGAGCTTCGTCGGCCATGGATGAAGCTGACCAATTCGAAGACGAAGATGACGTAGACGTAGACGATGATGTGGACGACGACGACGCAGGATCAGAAAAGTTAGGGGTTTCAGGGGGTTGATTAGGATTTACAGAAGTGGAGAATCGGAGGGGAGGGAACCGGATACGAGCATTGTTATTGATACCCGAGGGTGCACGGAGAAGAAGCACACGCTTTGCCGCCGTCCAGTACATTTCGTCGTCACAGTCTTTCGAGTGTGAAGGGTTTGGTCTGCAAGAAAGAGATCCAAACAAATTTTCAGGTTCCACGTAGTTCTATGATGTGACGCCACGTGTCTTTAGCCTCTGCCACGAATAAACTTTTTGCCCACGTCCAGGAATAGCGTTTTGACCACGCCACGTGTCTTTGTGCATTTTGACGTAGGGATTTGGGGTTGGCTCATTTTTAGTTGGAACACCGGAATTAATTTTCTTTTGTTAATATTTCTAAGTGGACTTTTTTTTTTTTTTTTGAAAATTATTTTAATTTGAAACAAAGGTGAAAGTAGTTTTGAAGGTTTTGTATTTTTGGTTGTTTATTAATTTTGTTTTTGTTTTTAGTTTGAAAAAAATGTTTTGATATGATGTAAATGTGAAAGTAGTTTTAAGTATTTTGTATTTTTGGTTTATTCGTTAATGTTTTTTGTTTTAAAAAGAGAAAATAAAAGGGAAAATGGAAAATTGTTATCAAACAAAACCGTTGGAATTCGACGTACGTATTTCTTGTGACCTGTTATGAAATACGTGTTTTAATTCTAATGATGGGGTTTTAGTTCCAAGTAAAACTAGACTCAAACCAAACCCAAATGATAATCAACCGTTTAATAGGGATCTTAGATGTCACTAATTATTAACAAGCCAAACCAAAACAATTGGAACATGGGTTTTGTTATAATTAATTAGCAATTATGTGACTCATAATTGATATATGGAGTAATGCTATTTACCATATTTTTATCTTCCTTTCTATTCTCCAAAGTTGATGTGGCTAATGGCTATGGTTATACCTATGTTTTTATGATAAAACTTTAGTTTATAATTGTTATGTGGCTCAAGATTGCTTGGGTTAAAATTAAATTATGTCCCTTATTGATATTATGGACATAATATCAGTAAAAAAAGCATATTACAGATCAATCAGATCATTTTTGCATTAGATCAATGGGAAAGTAACAATTTTTTCAAGATGGTGTAGAAAAAAAGGTAAGGCAATTTGCACGTTTCATATAAACTTGGCTAATTGGCATGCCAAAGTTGCCATGTAAACTAAATATTTATTGAAGAAAATGGCAATTCTTTGTCAACATACAATAAGAAACTTTACAAAAATTCAACAAGAAGAAGAAAAAAAAAAAGAAAAGGAATTGAATACCTAGATTTTATCAACATAGCTAATTAAAGCAAGATTAATTGAGGGTCTAGCTAGAGGACCTTTCATTGAAATTAATGAACTCCTAGTAGATTAGATCTCAGCTTGCGTTTTGAAAGAAAGGCTCAAATTAAGCCATCTCAGTTTGCATCAAAAAAGAAAAAGAAAAATTAAGATTAGAGAGTTCCTCTCTTCAAACTTTGCAGATTTGGTTCCCTTTTCCTACTTCTTCACTACTTCAATTCAATTCACTGCGAGCAGTCATCATTACCCGATCCAACTGATCCATCTTCCAAGCTTCCATTCTCCTATTGCTCATCATCATCATCATCATCATGAGCATTAATGGAGCATGCATATATATATGCATGCATGGGATTTAATTACAAACCCATGCACGTGAATTATGGAACTAGCAAATTGGCATGCATGCATGCTGCCTAGCTTAAACTTGTGCACCTTCTATCCTTCTAATGGCTTCCCTCATGTCTAGCCGTTGCTCTGGATTACTTTCAATGCAAGCAGCCCCGATTTGGAGGAGCTGCAGCATCTGCTTGACTGAATTTGTGCTGCTCGCCATCTCCGGATCGATCACTTCTTCCTCTCTGTTTTCTGACATCGCCGTTAGCACCCATTGCACAACATCAATGCCACCCTTTCCATTGTTATGATATTGAGAGGGGAATTTCCCGGAAAGGATTTCAAGAATGATGATCCCTAGGCAATAAACATCAGACTTTGGAGACAGTTGCTGGTATTTTGCGTATTCAGGGGATTTATAGGCGAACAATGCTTGCATTGCTTGTGTGGTGTTGATGAGTGGATTAAATGCGTAGTCACTTAGGAGTGGCTCATAATCTTCACCCAGAAGAACATTGCTGGACTTTAGATTTCCATGGGGCACATCATAACAAGCAAACTCAGTGTGGAGGAACCCCATTCCACGTGCAATTCCTTTGATAATCTTCAGACGTGTAGGCCAATTCAGCTCCGCATGACTAATTCCACGATCACCTACACGATATTTATATATATATATATATATATACATAATTAATCACACATTAATTCGACGTGAAATTGAATGATGAGATTTTGAAGAGAAAGGGAAAATAGAAGATGTGATACCGTGTAAAAGATATAATAAGCTGCCTTTGGGAATGTATTCAGAGACCAAGAGCTTCTCCTCTCGCCGGAAATGGTAAGCCAAAGGGGTCAAGATATTCCGGTGCCTTAGTCTTCCAAACCACATCATCTGTTCATCAAACCCATCTTTCTGCAACCTATTCATCTCCCTCATCCTCTTCACCACCACAGACAACCCATTAGCCATCGTCGCCCTATAGGCCGACCCCAACCCGCCGTTCCCGAGCACCTCCGCTGCCGCCTTCATCAAATCCGGCAACCCAAACGCACCCCTGTCATTATTCACCATGATAAGATCACTTATCCCGCTCTTTCCATTATTATTGGTTGACCCTTTCTTCGAATCCCCTTTCCGGCTCGAGTAGTCCGCCGTCGCCCTGCTCCGATTCGAGCTCGGCACGTGCACTTGGACAACCGGGTCGTCTGCCATTTTCTCTCTACCGAGCACGCTGAATTCGTCGTCCCTGCGCTTCGAGCAAGTCCCGCACGCAAAGAACATGAAGAGAAAAGCTACAATGGCAAAGAACAAAAGCACTAAGGCGGTGTCGTTTTTGTGATCGTTTTTATTATTATCATCATCATCGGCAGGCATTGGCGTTAATGCTGTTTCATTATCATTCTCTGTGCAAACCTTGAGCAGGGGCTTTCCGCAGAGCCCTTCATTCCCTTTAAACGAATTCTGGTCGAATATGGACAAGCTCTGAGGGATTTCACCTTCCAACATGTTGTGCGACAAATCAAGTTGTTTCAACGAGGTTTGTTTCATAGGAGGGATGCGGCCCGTTAGTTTGTTGTGCTCGAAATGGAGTTCTATGAGATGGGATAGATGGGTGACAGATTCCGGTATGGTTCCGGTGAATTGGTTGTAAGAGAGCCAGACTTTCTTCAAGGAAGTGAGATTGGAAAAGTAATCGGCGGGAATCTGGCCGGAGAACTGGTTGCCGGTTAATAAGAGAGACTTGAGAGCGCCAAGGGTGTGAAATTGGGGGATCTGACCAGTGAATGAGTTGTTGACGAAGCTTATGGTTCGAAGGCCGCGGAGTTGAGCTAAAGCGTTGACGTCGATGTTTCCGGAGAGGGCTAAACCGGTGAGATGGAGGCCGGTGATGGAACCGTCGAAACAAATGACACCAAACCACTTGGCGGAGCAGGGAGAGGAGTTGGGAAGCCAGGAAGTCAAGGCGTCAGAATGGGTGAAGGATTGCTTGAGTGCGAGGAGAGCCTGGTTGTCGGAGTCGAGGGAGAGGGAGCGGAGAGGGAAGAGAAAGAAGAAGAAGAGGAGGAGAAAGAGAGGGCGAACAGCGGCCATTGCTGAGGCGTAGACGGAGAGAAAGGAGCCGCTGTTCGCAGAGATTTGCGTGGTTATGTGAGGAGAGAGGGTTGATTTTTTCCGTTTTGTTGAGGTTGGATTTGGGAGGAGGAGGAGGAGGAGGAGGGGGAATTGCATGATAATTATTCTAAGAATAGGAGATTAATTGGGAAGAAATGGGGTTTGTGGGGTCGAGAGAGCAGAGTGCAGAGAGAGAGGTGACCAAACTTGTGTTGACCTAGTCACCCTCCATTCAATTTTACTCCAAACAATTCGTGTCTCGTACTCACCTTCATTTTGTTATCCATGCTTTGCTTTGCTTACATTACAATTACACCATCCATATATACACCACACCAACTATATATATATATATATATATATTAAATGACGTTAGACAGCCTAGAGTTATTAATTAATGACTTATTTTTTTAAAAAAATAAATTATCAAATGTGGATACGTTATCTAAAAAAGTCGGACATTTTAATTTGAGGCACAAAGTGAGCTCAATTTTTTGAGCATGGAAGGTTTCCAACCTCCACTTTTGTGATGTCAAAGGCATGTGATTTAAGATTTACATTGGGGGAAGTAAGAAATTTAAAAGGTTGAAAGCGATATCATTTTCCCTAAAAATTAAAATATCACTAATCTTTATACAACGTCGGTTTATCAATAAATTTTTTTATAAAAAATAATAGTAATAAAGTTTGGCGGATGAGAATTATGTCGAAAAATGAAACGAACCTCCATCCCCACCTCCGACTTTAATCGGCAATCAAAAGGGAACTTTAGCCCCACTTTTACCTATCATCGGAAGTTAACCTACTAATCATGTAGATTAGCTAGCCAACAACTTCATGGAAAGTTTGAGCAGAAGAATGGTGTCTTAGGAGGGGGTACTTGTGATTTAACAAGCACTCGAGAGTTGGATTGATTTTCACTCAATGGTCGCTTGAGTTCCACTTGAGTGAGAGGAAGTTCACTTGATCTAGACGATGAGATGTTTCTGGTAGAAAACTCTCGAGAGTTTGATCGATAGTTTAACTAATGTTTGATTGATTGAAAATGTGATCTATTGTTCAATCAATCTTCGTATGATGTTCGATCGAGAGAACTTGAAATAAAGGTAGCTTGTACTTTTTTTTAGAGCTACAACCCTATTTCAATTTAAGCTCAATAAGGACGGTCTACTCAACCATAAGTTGTATTTTTCAATTTTCTCAATAAGAAACACCCAAAGAGTGATTTTTCAATTTTTCTTCAAATGTTTTCTCGGCTTATATGTACAATTGCTTACTTCTGACAACAAATAGGAAATGAGATTACAAGAGTTACAGAGGAACTGCATGCCTAGCTGTTGGTGCTACCACATTTTTCATGTCTTCCATAAACTGGTTCTCAAATTCCCTCCTTCAGTGTGATGTGAAAGCCTGCAAGTACAAAGTATCTTTTTAATTATCTAAAAAATATTAATTAAATGATGTGAAAGCCTGCAAGTACAAAGTATCTTTTTAATTATCTAAAAAATATTAATTTAATCATTTAATTTATATTCTAACATCATCGAGCATTACCGAAAAGATATTGCAGTGACCAGGATCTGCAATGTGAGCCATCAAGTTCTCAATAGGGTCTTCCCCTGTATAAATGGCTTGGAACAAGAAACCTACAAAAGCAAGCATAGCAAGACGCCCGTTCTTGATCTCCTTGGTCCTCAACACCATCACAGGCTCAGGGGACCCTCTCCCCCACATGATGGGGTCAAACCACAGGCCACCAGGGTAACCAACATCCGGCTTTGGGTTCTTCTTATGTGGTAATTTAGGCTCAATGTCAACACACCCTGGATTAAGCATATCCGCCCATCTTCTGCCTTCCACCCAACCCATCAAGGCCATCTGCACAACAAATAAGGTTGTTTGGTCTGCAAAGTATTCTCTAGTACCGGCATCATACCATGAGAAGTTCTTAACATAGCCTAATCTTTCAAGACATTCTGGAATCAGAATTCCAGCCGCTGCCAGCATTGCCCATCTGCCATGCATTAGCTCAGCTTGGGCAAACCATTTAAGTGTCTCTGGATCAGATCCTACAGAAAAATGCAGGTACTTCAGGTACATATGATAACTAAGTTGATCTTAAGGTTTTCTTGCAATCAATAACAAACCAGCAACTTCAATTAAGGTTTCAAGAAAATTCAAATGAATATTAGAAGAAATGTGAGGCTTAATGCATGTATATTGCTTAATTAAGCAGGAATTCTTCTCTGATTTTCATGAATTCCCACATTATGCCAAAGATTTTTTCGCCCAGCAACATAAAAAATGAAGAAACACATACCTAATCCAAGTGGGTCGAAGCCAAAATCGCCAGGGAGACTACACTTAACAGAAAATATATAGTGATTAACAAGGATAAAAAGTACTTGAAATGTAGATATTCAAAATATGTATATATATATATATATATATATATATATATACCTGCCATCGAGCCATTCAGGAGGTGAGCTGCCTGGAAACCACAAGGGCCTATCCGGAGGAAGTGGTTGACAAACGCTTGACACCCCTTTTGTTGCATTCGCAAGGAGGGACCTCCCAGGTAAGCAAGTTGTTAATTTTCCAGATGGGAAAATCCTTCGATGAAATTCTCTGTTTCCAAACAAAGAGCGCTGGAAATTAATGAAGATAATTTCACTGCATAATCCATGTAATAACATATATCTGAATGCTAAGCGCAGAGCTAAAGAACAGCATGTTGACCTTGTCGGGAAGCTTGTCAATGCAGGAGAGGCAATGGCTAGCGCCATGGATGACAAAACGCCCTGCAAAACTTTGCAAGCCTGTGGCTTTTCTGTGTGACAATATATCTACAACTTGGCAGTTGGCACCAGAGCCAATGGTGGTTGAACTTGGCACGTGTTTTGGATATTGGAGTACGAGTCTGTAGAAGATCAGTACTGAGATTGGGCCCGCGTAATCTGACTAAGCTGATTGAGAGCCCAAGTTCAACTGCAAGGCCCATATCCCAAGTGCAATTTGTGCTGATGACCCTTACAATTCGGGCATGCAATCCTTTGGAATTGCAAGGGATCTAACTCTTTCTTTCGAAATGAACGGTTTCAATTAAGTCACTCAAAAGTAATTAAAGGAATCCCTGACCACTTCTACGGGTTTTGTTAGGTGGTTGGCTACTTTATGGGGTGATTCGAAAAGTAGTTGACCACTCTCTCGAAAGGTTAAACGGTGGTCAACTATTCTTCAAAAGAATGGTCGATCATCTCAAACCATCCTATTAGTTTTTGTCCTATTTATAAACACTTAAAGAAGAAGCTCGTACTCCCACCCTATATGTGAATACAGTTTACCCATTGAACTTCATTATTACCATCTGTGAATTTAGGGAAGAGGGCTCATCTTCAAACAGTGGAGACATGAGTTTCTTTCCATGCTTGATACACACATGCTATGAGAAATGAATAGATAAGTATCAGTTAAATATAACATGACAGAGATTTTTGTTTTGGTAAATGTCCTATATTATCAGTGTAGGTTGCAGGGTCAATTTAATTCCCAATAACAGCTTAATAATGGAGCAGATGAACACCTCCAATATTTGATCAGTCAAACATGAGTCATTCGAAAATGGATTCGATGCAGAAAATAGTATTCTAAATGTTGACAAAAAGGGTTCAATCTGCTTCATGACTTGCCCCACCAGCTGAGCTCGTAGGTGTTAGTTAGGTGATTGTAGCTGATCAACTGCTTTCAACTAATTGGACCGATTGGAACAGCTCACCTCTTCACCTACTCAATACGTTGTGCAATCTTACTTCACAGTGACATATGGCTTGCATTCTAACTTTTCTATGTATTCAAATCTGCATTCATGTATACGCAAATGTTACAAACACACAAATTTTGCCATGTAAAAGCTTTTGTTCTGTCTTACTTGACTTGAGAGTCTTTGTTCAACTATCATGCTTGAAACAAGTAAACATAATCGAAGTCAAACTGTTTTTTTAGCGTACCAATTTCTAATTTATAGTGTGTTTTACACATATCAACAACAAAAATTATACGCTCTATATCGGTCAATGCTACTTCCAGCCACCACTCAGAGATGGTTGGTGATCGAGAGATTTGGTGATCTTAATATTACATTGTCATGTTAACGTATAAGCTATTCTTGTGTAAAAAACACACGTATAGTTAGCATTTTTTCACAACTTCAAATCAATTTATACCGTTTGCAACATGGAAGAATTGAAAATGAGAAAAACCCAATTGTTACATCAAAGTATGTTTCCTATTTTGTTTAAAAATAGAAACCTCTCTGTCAAAAAACTTGTTTAAGTTTTTGTTATAAGATAAGAAATTTATGGTAATTAGGGTCTGATTGGAATTGCGTTTGAGAAATATAGCTTTTAGGTTAAAAAAAAAAAAATGTTTTTTGGCAAAAACTTTATTTTTAAGTTTTTGCTCAAAGTGCTTTTTGACTATTTTTAGGCTTTTTGACCTTCAAAAACGCTTTGAATTTTTTTTACCAAACAGTTTTTTTTTTTTTTTTTTTTTTTTTTTTTTTTTTCAAATGAGCTTTTAGGATGTTAAACGCACTTTTGAGGTTCACAAACGTAATCCCAAACAAACCCTTAATCTGTTTGTTAATGTTAATGTATTTTAGTTTAAAAAGTATTATAACGTGATATAAATGTAAAAACTATTTTTGTGTCCGAGTTGTTTGTTCAATAATGGTTTTGTTGGTAAAAGTTTATTTGTTTTTAAAACAAAAAGATAAACAAACAACTTAAAACACAAAACATCCATAAAATATTTAAAATTATTGTTATCTTTATCCCATTAGAATAATCCTAAATTAAAAATAAAAAACATCATCCAAAATTCATTAATAAACAAGTTAATATTTTTATTTTGATAAAGAGATAACAAAAACGATAAAGCAAGTAATTTTTTTGATTTTTGAAATTGATACATTAAAATCTCAGAAAGCATTAAGATTTAAGATTACATAAAAGATAAGAGCAAAAAGTCAACGTCCAAATTCAGGAACACCTCGCCCTCCCCTACGAACTGAACAACCTTCCCTTCGAATGCACTCCATCAATTTCTTATAAACAAAAACGCAACTGATTCTGACTAGTAACATCTCACCCAATCCGAAGATTCTCCCTTTCACTCTCTCACCATCCCCACTCAAACTACAATCTGATATTTAGGAATAGATCCTCTCACAAAATCAAAAACCCACAAAACCCACAAGCCCACATGTTAAAATTCAAGCAAACCCACCATTCCTTTCCTAGTTGATCGAACTCACCTGTGACTTGCGTGGCTTGACTTGGCTTGTGGGTGCTGTTGTTGTATCTAAGTGATGGTGGAGATCTTACCGCTAGGGCGGTTCAGCCACCAGAGACTGGAATGGAAGCGGTGGGTACCGGCGTTCATGTCCTCCCACAAGACCCTCTTCATGGTGCTTTGGATCGCCGCCTTTGCCTCGGTTTTCGTGTGGCAGAGGAACATCGTGGACGGATTCTGGGTGTTCGGGCGTGCCCAGATGAAGCCCATGCCGAGGCTGAGGCCTGTGGCATTCAATCTGACGGACTTTGGAGGGGTCGGCGATGGGGTCACTGTGAACACCGAGGCCTTTGAGAGAGCAGTCTCGGCGATCTCCAAGTTGGGGAAGCGAGGTGGTGCCCAGCTCAATGTGCCTCCTGGGCGGTGGCTTACGGCGCCGTTTAATCTCACTAGCCATATGACTCTGTTCCTTGCTGAGGATGCTGAAATACTTGGAATTCAGGTAAAGTTTGTTTGTTATTATCATTATTATTATTATTATTATTATTATTATTATTTTTAGTGCATTGGATTTGGGTTAGTTTGCTTTTGTCTAGGTATGACTTATAGTGATTTTCTGTTCAGACCTCTAGTTTATGCAGGAAATGGGTGGATTTTCATTTGGGTCTTCCATGTTTTTTTTGGATAAATTCATTAGGGTCTTCACTATTTGTTATGTGGGAAGTGGCTAACATGTCTGCTTAGGACTTGTAATTTGATAATAATTGTTAATGTTTGGTTCTTTAACAAGCCCAATGATTTGGATTTCACAGGCGTTGTGATTATACGTTTGGAATGAACTATAAGAGCTTTTCGATTAGTTTCAGGACTTCAATAAAGACTGTGCAAGTCTTGTTCCGTTATACACTCGAAACCTCCTGATGTAGGTTATACTTATGAAAAAATTAATTGTCACAAATCATGGGAGTGCATTCTAAACTAATTTGGTTTTATGGTGGTATGTAATCACTTTGAAGTCAACAAAAAATAAAAAATAAAAAATAAAGGAAGAAGAAGAAGAAAAAGAAGAAAAAACACTTATTTCTTATCCATTGGGTACTGAGTCCAGAGGTTCTATTTGTGGTTTTGTACACAAAATTTTCTGGAATAACTTACTGCTTTTGGAGAAACAATGGGAAGTCCTTAGGATCAATGAGTGTAAAGACAAACACGATCAATTCAAATAGGTTGAAGATACAGACAGGACCTGGTTCCTCAAGTTCTGTGATGAGGTATAACTTATGATTGGGGTCTGGAGAGATGGAAAACCAACTAAATCACCTCGAAAATATAGTGTTAGACAATGGAATTGGTAAAGGTTTTTGATGGCCACAATCTGAAGATTAAGAATGACTGTTGTGTATCATGGAGTGTGGAACTACCTTTTAGTAGAGAGGGGCGAATAACAACGCTCAAGACTTGAGCAATGGATGATCTACACAATGGGACTTTTTAATGCCTAGATGTATAGGAATGACTTATGTTGCTCGTCCAACTTTGTTGCAGTGTACTGATTTTCTTGAGGAACCAGTGTTTTTTCCCTCTCTCCTGACATTTTAGACTCCAGTTGCTTATGGTGAGGAGTACTTGTTTATGTTAAATGTACATATGTTGCGCATAGGGAGTTCTAGATCTTTCTTTTTATTCTAATAATACTTTTATTACTTATCAAAATAAGTTCCTAAATCTTTTCAATGGCTGACATAGCCTCCTTGAGAGCTCTGACATCCTCATCCAAATTACCGCTACAATTGATGATCCCATTGATATGGTAACAGAATTAGACTATGGTTGTTCAAAAATGGATTCTAGAAGTCACTTTGTCTGGGGGGAATTGGTCTCATATCATACCATGTTAATACAAATGTCTATCCATATATGTCTTTGTATAAGTTTGCATCATGTGCAATGGATTTAAACAATTAATATGTCATACATTGCGTTTTACATGATTTTAGAGAACATGCCTTGCGTGGTTTTTGGAATAGGGTTAAGCTTGAGGCTTAGTTGGACAGACCATTATGTCTAGGGCTTACAATTATTATCCTAGTTGTCAACAAAATTATCTAATAGTCTTGTCTTTTTGGTTGTGGCCGCCGAACTCTCTTCTCTAAAGTTATTGCTTATTTTACAGTATGTCCTCTAATGTGATGTATAACAGGATGAGAAGTATTGGCCGTTGATGCCTCCTTTGCCTTCATATGGGTATGGGAGAGAGCATCCTGGACCTCGGTATGGGAGTTTGATTCATGGTCAAAATCTCAAAGATGTCACTATTACAGGTTAGTTTTTTCATCCTCTCTTTTCTAAGCGGAAGCTATGGTGCATTTTCTATTCATTACGAAGACCCTGACTGAGGTGAATAAAAATAATATGCAAATATGTCTTGATTATTTTTAAGATATTTAATTTAATGCCTTCTCAAACTCAGGTTTTGTGGTGGTCTATAACTGAGTCAACTTTAACATTACATGATCTGTTTCATCTGTGAGGACTCAATGGCCCAATTTTCATAGATGTTAGCAGCCAATGAAAAAGCTTTAAGTTGTTAGGAAGTGAGCTAACAATACCATCCCCACCCCTACCTGAGTAATGCTACAAGTCCCTCTTATGTCATTTTCAGGATGATGTGGCTCTTAAAATCACCATTGGGCTTGTGATTGATCATTATTGGATTTTGATCAAATGGTGATTTTAAAAGCCACTTCATTTTTTAAGGGATTTTTAGAATTACTTCCCTTCCCCCCCCCCCCCCCCCCCCCCCACATGTGCTGGCTGAAAAAGGTATTGTTCAGAAAAAATGTTCAGATCAAGCTGGTGATCATAGCGAGGACTCCAAAGTGTTATCTAACACCAAAAGGTGTTCTATGGTGAAATAGCCATTGATCAATGATATGTTTTAACCATAAATATGCAGTTATGTTATTGTTATTTTGGGCAACTGGGTGCTAGTTGACTATGTGGTTGACTATCCTAGTCATTCATAAGAAAAGATATAGTATGGGATGGCTAGTTTCTGAACTGCCTGTGCCCCATGACCTATAATGCTGTGAGTCATCTTATGTCTTGTTGAGTGCCCCATAACCATAAAAATGTCCAAAGTGTTAAATGAAATATCAACTACAAGGCTGCAAATCACACTTGTCAAACAATATTTTTTTTGTGCACACTAGCCATATAAGTTTTATGATCTGCTTGGTTTCAAACTCTAAGTTGATCAAGAAGGTATGCAGATGACTGGGATGCATATAATTATGGTTCGGACTAAAGCCATGTACCTATCATCTTTGCCAAGTGTTAATTTGTGACTTGATCTAATTTATGCTATTGTTCACCAACAGGGCATAATGGTACCATAAATGGACAGGGTCAAACATGGTGGAAGAAGTATCGCCAAAAGGTCCTTAACCACACTAGGGGCCCTCTTGTTCAGATAATGTGGTCAAGTGACATTCTGATCTCTAATATAACTTTGCGTGATTCTCCTTTTTGGACACTTCATCCATATGACTGCAAGAATGTAACTATCAGAAATGTTACAATCTTGGCTCCCATATTCGAAGCTCCAAACACTGATGGAATAGATCCAGGTAAGTGTTTATCACTATACACATGCATGCCTGCACACACTCACATACATTAACGTATTACATGCTGATAGGTGCTGCCCTGCCACATTGTATATTGTTAATCTGGTCAGCATCTTCATGAACCACTGATTCTTTGGATTCACTTTTGTGGTAGAAGGGTCTCAAATCAATAAAAATTGTAAACATTGGTCATTTGACACTTAATCAAGATTTAATAGACTCAAGATGAAAAAATATAAATTTAATTATAGTCAGACTGGTGCATTAGGGGCTTTGGGTTTTTAGGGCTGGTGTTGGGCTAGTGTGGGCTTTAGTCTTTGGGTCTTTTTCTTTGGTTTTACCGTTTGGCTGTGGCTACTTGTTGGGTTTTTGGGTTGGGTCTTCTTGGGTTTTGTCTTTGGGTTTTAAGTTGGGTTACCTATGTATACTTTTTGTGTACTTAGAAACGCATTGTGCTTTTTTTTTTATATATACAATATTACTTATCAAAAAGAAAAAATTATAGTCAGACTGGAAGTTTGCAGATGCTCCTTTGTATAGATTTTTCTAATTTTGCCTACGAACTGAACAGACTAAATTGATGAGTAGTAGGATATCGGTCTGGGTTTCAATGAAGTGTGATTGATATGGCTGGGCTATGTTAAGTGTTTGCTTCATACAGGTGTTCCGTGAGTGGTTGAAATGTGAGAACCATGTGAGCTGGAAATGATAATACTTGGAATGTAATATCATATAACTGAGCAAGATGAACTCTTATTGTTATTTTCATATTTTCCCTCGATGTTGTAGTTCTTCACCCTCCCCCCTTTCCTCAACACATTATATTATATGAAATACATACATACATACATACATATAGATGAATCACACACTTTAAAATGTCATAACCTTGTGACACAAGGTCAATTGAGGTGCCCTCCCAATATCATCTGAAGTACATCCCGCTGGTTTGGTCTAGTGATTTAGCTTTATGAACTTGTCACATTTTCATTTTTTTCTTTATTTCTTTCTCTTTTTTTCTTTTTTTGTTATACAGTAGTAATCAACATACTCCATTTTGTGTGTGGAATAAACAGATTCATGCGAGGATATGGTGATTGAGGACTGTTACATAAGTGTTGGGGATGATGGAATTGCAATAAAGAGTGGCTGGGATCAGTATGGAATTGCTTATGGACGTCCTTCAATGAATATACTCATCCGAAACCTTGTTGTTCGCTCTATGGTCAGGTAAAACTCTTAAACATCGTGCTTCTAACTTAGGATGTGATCGTGGCATACTTGTTAACCCAATATAATACTATATTGCACTAAATATTAGTATTATGCATCTGCATACAATGATATGAATGGATGAAATTTCTGGGTGTATGTGTCTGTTCAATTTTTGCCCTCAAGCCGCCGTTGCAAATTTGATTGTATTCACGAATGAATTTGATCAGAGTGTCTCATTGTTTCTGTCTATATTTATTGGTAAAATAGTATTGTATACTCACACACGCTTGCGCACACATAGATACATTCATACATAATCAATATTACTGTAGTGGAATGTTACTTCCATTACTTCACTCGTAAGTTTTTAGCATTTGGTAGTATCACATGTTCAGATAGTAACTGAGATCCACCTTGGCTGAAATCCAACAGCGCCGGCATATCAATAGGCAGTGAAATGTCTGGTGGTGTATCTAATGTCACTGTGGAAAACCTCCTTGTCTGGGGCTCAAGGCGTGCGGTTCGTATCAAGACTGCCCCTGGTAGAGGTGGATATGTGCGACAAATAACCTACAGAAATCTTACATTTGATAATGTCCGTGTTGGAATTGTCATCAAAACAGATTACAATGAGCACCCTGATGATGGGTATGATCGAAAGGCTCTCCCAGTGCTTGAGGACATTAGTTTCACCGGTGTCCATGGCCAGGGAGTTCGTGTGCCAGTCCGTATCCATGGGAGTGAAGAAATTCCAGTAAGAAATGTGACTTTCCGAGATATGTCAGTGGGGTTGACATACAAAAAGAAGCATATATTCCAGTGTGCCTTTGTTGAAGGTCGTGTAATAGGGACCATCTTCCCTGCTCCTTGTGAGAATCTCGATCGATACGATGAGCAAGAACGGCTTGTTAAACGCTCATTCGCCCAGAATATAACAGACATAGATTATGATTTTTGAGAAGGTGATGGGTCCAAAATCTCCCTGCCTCATCTTTCTGGAGATCGATGACCTCTGTTTCTGTTTGAAATGTTTTGGGTGGATAAGGTTGGGGGAGGGGGCAGTCGATGTTATTTGTTATGTTTTTTCATGTGGTCTTTTTCGTTTTTCACCTCCATTTTATTAAGGGGAAAGGAAGTTAATGAATGGCAGAAGGGTGGAAAGAACGTTGATAGATGGATCCATCCGAAGAGCTCTTCTTGCTTAGAGCTTTCTAATTTCATGGAGTTGTATATACCAGGAATTCTCAGATGCTTATACAAATCTTTTAGTACCATCTACAAATCCTTCTATTATAAAAGATGTGCCAATCTTAACATAATATATAACCGTTGCATGTATCAACTTTAAATCAAACTATGAGACACAGAGGATCTTTATCCATTACGAATGCAAGCTGAAGTTGCATTATTATTGAAGCATTAACATGTGGCACCAACTCAATAGTACATCAACTTGCAAATTGGGCGTCACCAATAGAAATTTGGGTAGCATTTTCATTGCTTGTTCATTATCATTTGCTATTTGAATTAATAGTTAGAACAAATAAGTCTTTCCGTCAAGTTTTTGACAATTGAGTTTCCGGGTATGAAAGTAATGAGCGAAGAAAGGAAATGAGATTGGATGGTGGTGTTTCAATGGAAGACAGGAGGTCTCTTTTGAATATCCCAAGATCCAAGTTGTTGTCGTTTATTATCATTGTGTACCCTTTATCACATTGTTTATAAAAAAAAATAGGGTAAGATTAACGTACCATTTTAAACTACTATTCAATTAATAATCTCTTTTTTAAATTTTTAATTACAACAATGTCCCCTAAACTATCAAAACATTGTCAATATCCTTCTCAAAGCTAGTAAAAAATCAAAATGCCCCTATATATTTCTCAATATAACAAAAATACCCTTATAATTCAAAAAAAAAAAAATTAAAAAAAAAACGAAAATTTTAATTAAAAAAAAAAAAATTACTTTCATTTTTTAAAACGAATTTTTTTTTTTTTTAAATGATTTTTTGAAAAAAAAATGGAAATTTTTATTTTTAAAAAAAAAAAAACAATTTTTTTATTTTATTTTATTCGATTTTTTAAAAAAACAAAAGTTTTATTTTTTTTAAACGAAAATTTTTTAATTTTTTTTAAAAAGGAAAATTTTATTTAAAAAAAATTAAAAAAGACAATTTTTTAATAAAAACGAAAATTTTCAATTTAAAAAAAAATATATATCAAATTTTTTTTTTTTTTTATAATTTTAGGTTTTTTTTTTTCCAGAAATTTTAGTATTTTTGTTTTTATTTTTATAACGGTAGTTTCATCATGGGGGGACATTGACAATGTTTTGGTAGTTTGAGGAAGACATTGTCACAATTAAAAGTTTGGAGAAACATTATCAATTAGGTGATAGTTTGAGGGAGGTATGTAGACTTTTCCAAAAAAAAATAAAATTATAGTAAAAATTATAATACCCTAAATATTATTTATTATTATAAATTATAAATGTAGTTCAGTTCGCCGCTATGGTGGGGAATTGAATTGAATTGAATTGAAGTGAGGGGAAAGGGTCTAGTTTGGTGGTCCAAACATGAAACACCCCAGACCCACAGGCCACAACCTTTTAATTGATTATGCATGTGATGAGTAGCAACAGACATTCAATCTACCTCACCTGCCTCATATGTTTGACACCATTTCCATTGTATATATACATAATTCTCAGATCCAACTTAGGTTTAACTGACGTTTTCTTACCACGTTTTCTTCAACTAAACCAAACATGAATTATGATTTATGGTCCTCAAAATAATTTGTCAAAATTGGAAGCGCCACCATTACAACATTCATATTTCCTCTTATGTTTGACACCATTTCCATTGGATATATACGGAATTCTCACATCCAACTTCAGTTTCATTGATGCGTCGTTTTCTTACCACATCTTTTTCAACTAAACCAAACATGAATTATGATTTATGGTCCTCAAAATAATGAGTCAAAATTGGAAGCGCTACCATTACAACATTCATATTTCCTCTTTAAACCTTATCTACTTTGCTTGTCTGTTCGTGTCAGTGAGACTTAACACGTTGAATATTTAATTAAATAAAAACAAATTATAGAATTAAATTGTGTTACATAAGTTGTAAAACTATATTTCACTTCAATAAAAATAATTAAATTGAAAACTGCATCTGATAAAAACTGTGATTAATCAAGTGGGTATGTAGATTGTACAAATTAACGTTCTGGGTGTGCCATTAAAAGTTAAAATTATTGGTATAATAATAATCATTCTGAATTTCTGATCCCACTGCCATTAAACTTTTTTTCCAATAAATTTCAAGAGAGAAAGTTAGGTGGGGGATCGCTTCACGCCCAATTTTAATCACAAAGGCTAGAGTACTTGGAATTGGAAGAAGAAAGGCTCAAGCAAGCATTCCTTAAATTCCAGTAATGTGGATGATGAAGGTCCATACACCCATCTGAATTGTCGGGAACATTTCATGTGAGTGCCAATAAATTAAATTGCACTAGCCTACCTACAAACATTCAACTCTAACCAACTAAAGCCTCTCCTTTTGACCACATTGAAAGAGCATTTTCAACTATACTCTAGTTATTTTAGTTATTTAAAATACATTTAAAAAATATATATAAATGTGTCTTTATTTTCAATACAAATTCCAACTGATTATCTATTATACTCTATATCTTTTTTAAATTATTTTTTCGACCCTAAATAAAATTCAAGGGATAGTAATCCAACCACAAGAATCCAACCAAATCAACCTTCACCAACCCCCAAACAACACAAAAAAATTGCCAAAAGCGTGATTGTTTGCCCTCTTCTGTGTAGTAACTTAACCAAATCAACCAACAAACAAGCTTTTGCCCTCCACGTTCACCAGCGATCTTCTTCCTCCGTTTCTGATGAAATCACCAAACTTTCCGCTCATTTAGATGTGGCTATTAACTATAACATAAATTTTACTTTGGTTATTTTACTAGAGGAGCAATATAATATAATTTACTTGGGCCATTTGTAAGAGATTTTTACTAAAAGTTGTAATAACCCAACATTTTCAAAGCGTGACTGAAAATTTTAAGGGTAACATACAATTGCATCCCTTATGATCTAATATAATTCTATGAACATATATGAGTTTCAAATTATTCTAATCATGCCTATATAGTATCTAGTTGTTGTAACCATATGATTAGAAACAAAAGCATTAGTCATATAATAAATTAGGATATCATAGACGGTTTGATTAAAATAAACAAAGAGTATGTGAGTTAACGAGATTAACCTTTATCTTTTTTCTTTTATATTCTTAATCCTGAAGGAGATTGACAGAAAGAGTTCATGGTACGCCAATGAGGGCGCCCACTCCCCAGCATTACCAAAGGCAAAAAAAAAATAAAAAAATCAGGGAGTGGTGGTGGGTGTGGTAATTTTCGACAAAAGGAAGGGTGTTTCGCAAGTGAGCACCAGAGTGATTCTTGTGAACACGAAGATCACGTGGTGGATATCAGATATCAGAGTCCTTTTAAATCACGTCAGTCATCACCCGTGACACCCCAAAGTCTCCGAATACCAATTCTTCAAAACACTCGCTCCACGTGTGGGACCAACTATTTTAGGGTAGAGAAGTGCCACATTTTCACGTGTCTATATATATTTTTTTAATGTGATGGTTGAAATTATTATTGAATTTAAAATTAATAAAGCAATTTTCGTAACTATTTATTATATATTATTAAAAAAAATATTAAGGTTTTTTTCTAGTATTTTATTTATTTATTTTATTCGTAGTATATTTTAAATTATTTTTTTATATTAACTACTTAAAGTAAACACGTCATTACGTCAATCATAGTTCTCCCAAAAAAAAAAAAAAAAAAAGTGAAATAAAACTAAAGCAGAGTCACGATCGCGAGGAAAATGTTCCTTCTTCACCGGCCAACCCGATCGTGCCACGTGCGGAATGCAAGTTGTGCGACGCATCGGTGGGCGCCCCCATCGACTTTTCTCTCTTTCTCTCTCCGCGTTTTCCACAGGGGGTTCTTTTGTTTTTGGCGTTAAGATTGGATATTCTTTTCGGGTATGAGCTGTACAAGTACAACGAAATGAAAGGCAATTATTTATTTATTTTTATTTTCTATTTCTTGAATAATTTATTCGTGATCACTGATCAGCATAAACGTTTTGCTAATATGTTTTTTTCTTCTAAACAATGGGAAATATCATCATCGTTTTGCAAGTGAGAGTTGACTCTCTACGCTTTTAAATAATTATTTTTTACTAATTAAAAAGTTTTAACACCCTCAAATCACATGCGAATACATCTTAACAAGTAGTGAAAAAATGGTAAATCCATCGTAGATCCAACATTTTTCAACATAAGATATTAAAGTAACACAATTTTTTAGAAACTTTTTGACATGTGTTAATATGTGATTGGGATCATGCTTGCCACTAAAAATAATAATACCTTATAATCACTTGTTATAAAATAGTTGTAGGTATAATATTTTCTAAGATATTAAAATCAAAATGCATGGCTGTGTTGTTTATAATTGATTAGCAAAGGAAATTCAACTTTCTTCAAAAAAAAAAAAAAAAAAGAAAGAAAGAGGAAATTCAACTTGACATGATTTTATATATATATATATATATATATATATATATATAGAGTAGTGATTTATATAACAGTGTCGTGCATGAACAGTGTACACGCCGATGTTATAATATTATAAAATATAATTAAAATAATATTTAAACAGTAAAAATAAATAAATAAATAAATATTATAACATTGGCATGTACGACATTCATGCACGCCAGTGTTATATAAATCACTACTCATATATATTGCATGTTTTTTTATATGGGCGAGACAAGATCAAATGAAAATGTGTTACTTATCCAAAAATATGGTAAATTGACCTTAAGGACTCAATTATAAAGAATTCACATCTTTCTATTTTCTTAGTGAACCAAGAAAAAAAAAAAAGAGTAAAATAAAAGATTAAAAAACCATTTAAGTAAAATAAGTGAAATGTTAAAAATATTATGATAAAGTTATGTTAAAAATATGATAATAAATTAATAATCCATCCCCACTTGCCTCTCGATGAGGTAATCCTTCTCCACGTGTCAGTGTGGCGTTGGTGGACGAAACGTGCACTTGCCGCTTCCTCTTTTTTTAATTTAATTCGGGCAAAAGAGAAGAAAAGCACGGGTGCGTGGCCCCCACTTTGGTCGTGTTGCTAACCTGCAGGACGGCACGTTGAAGAACCAGCACCGCGCCCCCAACCCCGTTATTTCTGACGCCGTCCGAATTAGTGGGGTGGGATTTACAAAAGCACCCACTTATCTTTGCTTCATCGTGAAACATGTGGGGTCTGTAAATTGTAACTTTTTGATGCACTTGATTTGATTTTTTGAACCCTCTGTATTCAGAGTATTAAAAACATTAATTTGTATAATAATAACTCAATTTAGAAAGAAAAAAAAAAAAAAAAAAAAAAACTTTTCTTCCCTGAATATAGAAAGAGAATCTAAAAATACTTCACCTTTCTATAATTAAAATAATTTTTTTTTTTTTTTCTGCTGAGATGCAGGTCT
Source organism: Corylus avellana (assembly GCF_965113065.1). Taxonomy (NCBI): domain Eukaryota; kingdom Viridiplantae; phylum Streptophyta; class Magnoliopsida; order Fagales; family Betulaceae; genus Corylus; species Corylus avellana. The sequence goes on along the minus strand of NC_142500.1, from coordinate 374,123 downwards.
TGGATGAGTTAATATTGACATCATTACAAAATAATACACACAAAATCTCTCATACTGTCATTTATACTGCAGTGTAAAACAGCGACCGTATAAACTAGGGGCAACATAGTAAAAGAATAAGGAAGACGGTGGGAAGCGACAGAAAGGACAGCTTGCCGTCTTCTGATGCAAAGAACACGTGTTTGAAATAAGAAAAGAATAAAATAATAATGAGGACCACGGAAGCGAAGGTGCAAGGAACAAGCTAGAAAAGCACCATATATTCCTCGTGCCTTTTAAATCAGGCCCGAAATCAACAAACAGATAATCAACGAATAAATAAATAAATCAAATTAAAAAAAATAAATAATAATAAACAGATAAAAGGCTCACGGAGAAGCTGGGGAGCAGCAAACAGAAGAGAGTCTCTCTTTGATTTCGTTGCTTCTATATGAGAGCACAAGCACCGAGGCCTTAGGTTTCCATAGATTCGGATACACAGTTCTCTGAACCCTTATACTACTTTCGCATTCAATTGATGATGTCGAGCTCGCCGGAGTTTGCAGATTTGTCCGGGCAGAGGCAGGCGAAGGCGCCGGAGAAGCACAGCTTCTCGCAGAAGTGTAGCATGCTGAGTCAGTACCTGAAGGAGAAGGGGTCCTTTGGCGATCTCAGACTCGGGATGACATGCAACATCGAAGGAAACGGTACGTTTTGCATTTTTATTATTATTTTTAATTGGTTTTTCGCTGTTCGTTTTGGGTTTCGGTTAATATTCGATCTTAACTTACTTAGTGGTCGGAGTCAGACTGACCTGTCCGGAGGTTTCGAATTTTGTCGGGTCTACGGTCTAGGTGGTGGTTTTGATAGGCGCGTGGTTTAACTCTCTATCTAATTCCTCTTTTCGTTATGTGAATTTTCCAAGCAAACCTGGAACTTGGATCTGTGTGATTTTCCTTTCTTTTTGAATCATCGACTGCCTAATTCCAATCCCCCCCGAAAAACACTGAAAAATATCAATATTCCTGCTTAATAGTTCAAAACTCCGACAACATGTCCATGATTCTCTCCTCAAAACACTCAAATCCGAATTATCTTCTACTTTTAATTTAGTATTTTGTAAAATTTTCCTCACTTTTTTTTTTTTTTTTTGTCTGTTGAGATTATCTCTCGTCTTCTGTTAGTGAGACTTGGTCTTGGATCGAATTGGACAAATTATAAATAGCTTCTGCTCAATTGTCCTTCAAATTAGTGATTTGATTCTTTGTCACTCGCGTTTTCTATTTTTCTTTGTATATAATGAGGCAAGATTTAGAAACTGATCGATGGATAGAATTGTAACAGCTATACCTGAGATGTATCGTCAGACATCAACGATGAATTTGTTTCCGATCAATGAGAAACTGTGTGATGTTTCCGGCCGTACCGAGCCGGCCTGTCGGTACTTTAAACCCGCCGATTTGCTCCCTCAACCAGCTGGGTTTTCTACCTCGATTCCAAAAGAAGAGGCCCCAAAGATTGCTGCTGACTCTAGGTGAGCTCGGTTACTAGTCTCTTATGCCATTTTTTAACTAGTATTGCTAAATACCCAGATTCAATGTTAACACCCAAATTGTATTTGATAAATCCTAATATGGGGTGTCATGTATTTAATTGCTGGCAGCTCTATTGATTGAGCACACCATTAAATATTTGCTCATAATTATGTGACTGTAATATGTTCTTGATGCTGCAGAGTGAAGAGGTGTGCCACAGCAGAGCCTGAAAAAGCCCAGATGACAATATTTTATGGTGGGCAAGTAATCGTATTCAACGAATTTCCAGCTGACAAGGCAAAGGAAGTCATGATGTTAGCAAGCAAGGGAACCTCCCAGAGCCACACCAACAACCAGCATGCCTTTGCCAAGAACTCTGTTGATTCCACCAGTTCAGTCGCCACCGGCACTAGTGCTGTTCCTCCCAATCCTGGCAATAAAGCAATTCAAGAGAACGTTCAACCGCCCCCTCAGCCTCTTGCTGGTGGTAATTACCTATTGTTACTTAACTGGGAAATTTTAAAATTGGAAAGTTTATAGCCATGATGTTCAATATGTTTCTGACTCAAGTCTCTTTCCCTTTGTTTCCCCGCAGAGTTGCCAATTGCAAGGAGAGCTTCACTCCACCGGTTCTTGGAGAAGAGAAAAGATAGGTAGGCATTTGGAATATAGGAAAACAGATCTTTAGAAAAATTGCTTGGCCCATATGTTTCTGTATGTGTCAAACACATTGTTTCAGTGATTGGAGGGATTTATCATTTTTTCAACAAAAAAAATTCAGCGGTGGTATTGAGGCATTCTTGATATCCACCGCCACCGGCAAGTTTTGCTCAATTAATACGTGGTTGGGTGTGGGATTTGCCGAGTCTTCCATGTAAAGATTGGTGTATTCAGTCATATTGTATTAATGACCAAACAACTGGGAGAGAAATTGCAATCAAAATAATTTTTTCTTAAATTAGAGTGAGATTATGTTGTGGTTCAATAATTGATCTTTGTTATCTTCTTATGGCATCTTTTACAGGGTCACTGCAAAGGCACCATACCAAACAGGCAACCCAGGACTAGGAGCAGCCCCGACAAAGCCAGCTGAAAGCAAGGCATGGCTCGGCCTGGCTGCCCAGTCACCAAATTAGTTAATCATATTCATTTTTAGGCAATTACAATTCAAGCCTGCTGTCCTTTTTTTCTAGTGGGTTTTATGCCTGCTAATGTTGTTTACTTATTTAGCTTCCGTCCTTCTGTTATGTTTCCCTCTTAACTTCGGCTCTAGTCAGCCAGCCTGCCTTAGATCTAACTATTGATGATGAATCTCAGTTGTTGTAATTAAATTTGATGTGATCATCTCGATAACCGATATATTTTTCAATGAATGGAGTAATTTATTAGAACCGGTTCTTTCTCAGTGGATATGTGCTTGTGATGATTTTAAACCGTAGCTTCATTCGAACGCCAGAATGTATATGCTTTCCAAACTCCCTTCAAAAGTTGGTTTGATAAACAGTTGATTTGATATAAATGTAGAAACTGTTTTTGCATTTTTAGTAATATTTTGTATTTTGAGTTGTTTTTTTGACGACAGAAAATATAAGACAACAAATTAAAATCAAAAACACAAAGCTGATTGTCAAACGATGATGCTTTTTATTCTTTACACTTGGATGGAATCAAATTAAATCTAAGCCGTTAAAAAAACTACAATATAAATTTTTTGAACTTTTCTATGGCACGTTAGTCAAATCCTTTTATTATAATAAGAGGACCAAGAAACATTTGCATAACGAAGTGGGGGCAACGATCAAATCAATCATCTCAACCAATCAAGCAAGAAAAAACCACTCATGAGAAAAATGGAAAACACTCACAACATTCTATTGATTAAGGATTGAATGTGTAACCTACTTCGTATTCACAATTCAGATTTAGAACCGCTGTTGAATAGTCAACCCAAAACACGGATAGTGATGCATAATAAACACACCGTATGCGACCCCTTCTTCGGCATAAAAATATCTCCCACTTGCACCAAACAGCACGCGGATTTGAAACTTTTATTTATTGTTTTTAATCTTTTTTCTTTCTGGTCACGCGGATTTGAAACTTTTATTTATTATTTTTAATCTTTTTCTTTCTGAGCACGCGGATTTGAAGCTTGAACGTAGGAAATGGTTTCTTTTAAGACGGCTACAGATCGGAAAGGCCAGGACAGGTCCACATGCCGACAATTGAATAAGTTGGAGAACATTAGGTGGTTGCGTCTACACCATAAAATAATACAAAAATAAATAAATAAAAAATAGCCCTCTTTACTTTTTTATTTTTTTTATTTTTTTTATGTATAATATTCTCATTGTCACATTGTTCACGTCTACGAGTATTATTATAATATCTTAACAAGAAAAGGACACGTCCATTAGTGGAACATGTTTATTAGGGCATCACATGATGTTTTTAAGGTGGTGGGGTCGGTCTCCTTTTGACCACTTCTTCCTTTCTCCTTTTTTTTTTTTTTTTTGGGGGTTGTGAAATGTGTGGGTTTGATTGTCCACTTCACAATTACAAGATTCAATGCCATTTGTCGACCGGTTGAAATCACGTTTAATGAAGCGGAGGTTACTAATTTGAATTTCTCTTATCCCTTTTGTGTGGATATTCCAAAAAAAAAAAAACAAAAAAATCAATGTCTTTTGTTTGTCTATCAACACAAGCAAGCCGCCTGCTCAATTTCAGTCCATATCTTTATATACTGTATTTTTATTTTATAATATGAAACGGGTTTGTGTTAGGTTTGAAATAGACAAAATTCTGGTGAATTTTCTTTGCTTCTCTTCTCTTGGTGGGGTATGGCAGAAAAATGAAGATAAAAATGGCCTAGAAAGGTTTCAAAATTAATTTCTGCATTCAACAATTGAATTCTCTATTTATGGTCCCGGGGAGGGGGCTAAAACTAGAAGAATAAAATAAATTGGGTGGTAAAGATTAAAAAAAAAAATTGAGAAAGACATGAAGGCTTAGGGTAGAGGGGGCTGTCCCATATGGTTATGCACCCTGAGCTTAGACATTTTAGGACCATGGGTGATTTAACAGCTGACCTTTCTAATGCCATGATGGTCCCTCCCTGCCCATACCTGAAAGGTGCGACCAATTCTCACTTTTATTTTCTTCTCTTTGGGAAGCGCATGTGTGGGTGCATTCCTGTCTCTTAATTGCACCTAGACCATAATTTAAATCTGGGCCTCATTCCCTCCCCCTGCTTGGACATGCATCTACCACTACACAATAATGATTTGGTGGAAATACAGATTTTTGGAAGGTCAAGTTGGGATGACGGGTCATCTACAAGACACGAAGAAAATTATTAGAGTAGCGCCGGTCGGCAAACGGCATAAAAATTTCGATGCTTAAGTCAGTATATTTGTTGAGAAAACATAATAGACAAAGATTTGGAGTATAAAAAGCTCTTATCTTATTTGAAAATGGTCAACATTGTGGATTTGTAGACTCGTAGTTATACAATAGTGATATATAAGCAAGAAGCTTCTAGCCTTTTTACTCTTTTTTTTTTTTTTTTACATGTCTGCACAAGGGGAGAGGGAGGTTAATTCGAACTATGACATCCGTTTCATGGAGTGTGGTTGAGCTATCCCTTACGAACTTTTACCCTTTCTAATTGGGCCAAGAGCTTTGAGCCCTAAACTTGTTTAGGTATCATCCATTTGCATTAGTTATAGATAATGGGTTGAGTCCAAGGCTTTCTCCCATTTGAAAGCCAAGGAAATATTACCGCGTACAAAGATAATAATCAGCCATATACATAATACATATGTAAAAACCAATGCAGCTCATATCCTTGGAGGTCTTGTCTCGTTTTATATCTATTAAACAGGCCTTCTATTGGTTGCCCAACGTAGCAAGCACTTGGGCTTCCAATGAATATCCCAATTAGGGCCTGTATACTGTATGCAAGTTGATCCCTCTTGCAACAAAACCGAGCAAATTTATGTTAAGATAATTTTTTTTTTTTTTACAAGAGTAATGTTCACATTTATTTTATATTATTTAATGTAACGTATTTTAAATAATTTCTCATGTTAATTATTTAAAAAAACAAATTAAAAAACACATGTTTCGTTAATCTTTTCTTATTATTATTTTTTGGGTAACAAAGGGGATCTTGCATGTAGACCTGACCAATTAGATGTGATGTCGTGACAAGGCATAAGAAAATTCTAGATAATAATTAGAGCAACCTCTCATCATTAAGCATTAGATAAATTAGGCTTAGAATAGTTGTAATATTTGTGTGGGTCTATTTATAGGATTTTTGTTAGAAATCATAAACTTATTATTATATATAAGTATACTAATTAAAGAGTCTAAAAAAAAAATTAAGAATACTAATTAAAGAATTAAACTTGATTTGGTTTTGTTTAGCAGTTTTAGTATAGAGGCCTAAAAGAACCAATTTGCCCATTTGCCAAAAATACATGCAGGCCCATCCAATTTTATTTTGTTTTTTTTTTTAATGTCGTTTTTGTCCCCTATTAAAAAATCAGCGTATAGACAAAAAAAATCTCTGCGTCCCCTTTCACTCACTCCACTGTCTCTAGTATCTTCCCCTCATCCTTCGTCGTCGTTTCACTCTCGCCCTCCCTCCCTCCCGCCCGAGGGTTTTCTTTTTTCTTTCTTTTTTTTTTTTCTTTTTTTTTTTCCTTTTCCATTTCCTTTTTCTTCTCCTCCTTTCTTGATTTTCAATTCCTTTTTATTTATTTTTTTTTATCCCTGTTCCTGTTTCTGTTTCCTTTCCCCGAAACCCTAGAGAAATTTCCGTTCGTGTGAAGGATGCAACAGCAGAGGCTCAAACAGCAGGCGATGATGCAGCAGTCACTGTACCACCACCCTGCTCTCTTGGCCGCCACCGCTCCTCAGGTTCCCTTTCTTTCTTTTGCTTCCAATTAAGTTTTTTTTTAATTAAAATTTTAGCACATGGGGATTATTATATTCGACAATTGGTTTCTTACATGGATATTATATATGTTTATATAGAAGTTATTGTTTTCGGATTTCTTTCTCTGAAGGCAGTGTAAGATTTTTGTGTATTTAACCGCAGTTGAATAAAATGGAATTAAGTTTAATAATGTATCGATTTTTTATTTTTTCGCGGTACGTTGATTGGAATTTCATTTGAGTTTCTTGTTTTTTTGGTTATTTTGCAATCCATAAAGCGAAATTTATATTGTGGGGATTTTTTTTCTTCATTATTATAGATAGGGATTTTGGATTGGAGGTGAAGGTACCTTATTTTTGCGAGTATAGTTATTTGTGGCCGTTTGGCTGTATGAAGCTTATATGACGAGGTTTGCTATTGGACGGGCTGATATGGCATGCTCTCAAGACTTATATTATTCTTCTATCTTCCTGTTTATTGTTATATATTTATTGGTGTATGTAGTTCTATGCGGGTGCATAACATGTAAGGGGGAGGGAGGGAGAGAGGGCGGGGCGCGGGAGGGGGGGGGGGGGCATGTACACTCAACAAGCATTTCTTCGTTTAGTGCAAAGCCGTTTTCTTTCTGTAGTGATTCTATATGTTCACTTAAGCAAGTGGGATCGATGCATGACCGGTGTTTACTATCAGGAAAAAGAAAATGAAAAAAGTTGTAGTGGTGCTGGTAAGAATCAAGATGACCAACCCAGCTAAAAATGTTGCATTGGTATATGTTGAAACTCCTGTTGAGCTTGTAGAAATTTTTTGCCTGAAGAATGATGGGACTTTTTTTAGTTGGTGGTTAATGCGAGTTTGAGTGTCTCATGACTTTATTTCTTAACATTTCTTTTGTGCATCCCTGGAAATTCTTGTGAGGAGTGTAGATATTTTTGTGTAGGTTTTCTTTTCCTTCCATTTTTTTTTTTGGCTTCTTGTTTTTTACATTTTTATTTTGCAGATAGAGCCTATCTTGAGTGGAAATCTGCCTCCTGGGTTTGATTCAAGTACATGCCGCAGTGTGTGAGTGTTGTATAGACATTTTCTTTTATTTTATTTTTTTCTTTCCTTTTTTGTCTTTTTTACTTTCAATAGGATGCTTTTGAATTGGGTGTGGCTTTCTTGCCTATTTAGTCTCTCAAGGTCTCTTAAATGATTTTTTATTAATTTGAGTGCCGGTTATACTCTGGACAGACACTTAAATCACTTTATCCTATTTGATAGTTCTTTCTCTTTAATTTTATTACATTACATATGCAATACATTTCCCAAGTAGGTAGACTGCTTTTTTCAGCACTTTCATTGTTATGTGTATTTAATAAGCTTGTGTTTTTGTTTATGAGCAAATGCAGGTATGTAGGAAACATTCATCCACAGGTTACCGAACCCCTCCTCCAAGAAGTTTTCGCAACTGCTGGTCCTCTTGAAGGATGCAAGCTCATCAGGAAGGAGAAAGTGAGATATTATTGTACCTATTTTCAGTATTTTTTTTTTTAATTTTTTTATTACAATCTTCTTAACATGAAAATTTCTGGTAGATTATTTACTTTCTGGAAACAATTCGGCTGCTCAAGTTGGGAACTGTTGTTTTACCGAACTTTTTATCAATTTTCATCTTATAGGTTTCCTTTTCTTCTTATGCAGTCATCCTATGGTTTTGTGGACTACTTTGATCGTAGGTCCGCTGCAATTTCTATTGTGACTCTTAATGGGAGGCATCTGTAAGTATTAACCTTAAATGAAATTGGTTGCCTCCTTCCCGTTCTCTATCTCAATAAGATGTTTGTACAGGTTAGGGCAGCCTATTAAAGTTAACTGGGCATATGCAAGTAGTCAGAGGGAGGATACATCAGGTTTATATAAATATTAGACATTTTTTCCCTATATTTTGCGTGGTGATTTTGTGTATATTAATTTTTGACCGCTCATGATATTGCATGTTTGTCATTTAGGTCATTTTAATATTTTTGTTGGTGATCTTAGCCCTGAAGTTACTGATGCTACATTATATGCGTGCTTTTCCGTCTATCCTAGTTGTTCGTAAGTTCCGTGTTCCGGGTCCTTTAAGTACTTTATGATGTTCTTCTTTGATTATATTCAGTTATTGTCAGTGGATTCGGTATTTCAATATGTGCTTGATAGTTAGACAAGACATCATATATCTTGAGACTGATTTGACCTGTATGCTGGTGACAGAGATGCAAGGGTTATGTGGGATCAGAAAACTGGGCGTTCAAGGGGCTTTGGATTTGTTTCTTTTAGGAATCAGCAGGTACTGAAATTGTTTTATTGGAAATTTTCTTTTTCTTTTTAATGTGTATGGAATGGTTATTTTCTGTTTATTTTTCATATTCATGTCATGATCTTATTTTGTTCAGGAAGCCCAGGGTGCAATAAATGACTTAAACGGTATGTGTATTTCCAATGCTTTAATTTGGTTTTTATTTCTTCTTATTTTTCCTTTAAAATTTAAGCCTTGTTTCTTTCAGATTTGTATTCTTTTTTTGACATATCAGCATATGAAGTAATACAACATTGAAATTTAAAACAAGTGTAATTGCATCTTTTCTGAAGAAGTCATTATTGGGGAATATGTCTTTATTGGGAATATTTGTTCTTAGAACATTAATTCCCAAATTTCATTATTATTGTTCATTATATCCTCTATGGCATGAACTATAGAAGCAGAGAAGAAACTGAAGTAATGACTTGGGAAGGAAATGGGAAATACGAACAACTAACTTTTCAAGAATGTAACGTGTAAGTTTAAATTATGTGAATCAATAGGATATACTTGCGAAAATCTTACGAGAAATGTTTATGAAACATTTCCTAGAAAACCTTGACTTATTACCTGAATGCTTATGAAACCAGAGAAAAGTATGGGGAGGGAGGGAAATAATTGGCTAGGCATTTCTGAGAAACATTTCTGGTGTGCTTTCTGGACAATGATTAAAAAGTTTCCTATGAAAATGAGAAGTTTAATCCTTCATTTGTGATGTTGTACATGTGGAAATACTTGGTTTCTCTTGAAGTTGCACTTGTCTTTTCACATATAAATTGGTGGCCTTGCTTATCAAAAAAAAAACATATAAATTGGTGGCCTTGTTTCAATATTTCAGGAAAGTGGCTTGGAAGTAGACAAATTCGATGTAACTGGGCTGCAAAAGGTGCTAGTGCTAATGATGACAAGCAGAGTTTGGACTCAAAAAGTGTTGTTGAGCTAACAAATGGAACATCAGGTGCACTAATTTTGAAAATGGAACTGTATAAGTTTTTTTTTTCATGGCTGAAATTTAGTTGCGAAAGTAAAGCTATGCCATCTTGCACAGGGGTGTGTGTGTGTGTGTTGGGACCAGTGTCTTGTACAGATGCTTGATATTTGCTCTTTGCATGTATTTTAGAGCTGACAGCCGTAACTTTTTTCCTTTTGTAGATGATGGTCAGGAGAAGACTAATGATGATGCACCTGAGAGCAATCCTCAGTATACCACTGTATATGTGGGCAATCTTGCTCCTGAGGCAAGGATTTGTTTCTTTGACTCATGATCACATTCAATTCTTTCCTCAATCTATATGTTTTAGATGGTAATATATGTTATCTGTTTGTGGACTATCCTAGCCTTGTCCTGGATCATTCCCTTGACCATGTGATGCCCAGATAGTATCATACCTTTTTGATAGAGTTACCGTTTGATTATTGCTCAGAATGAGTGATATCCCCACCTTTTTAAATGACTACATCAAGAAATCTTCAAATGTACTTATCTTTCTTCATGAAACACTAATGATATAGTAAAGTACTACAACTCTTGATGACGTATGACTCATCTATGGTTAAAAAGCCACTCAAAGTTTTTAAAATTTCTTAGTTGACGTTTTTAATTTATTTACAGGTTACTTCAGTTGATCTCCATCGTCATTTCCATGTCCTTGGTGCTGGAATTATTGAAGATGTTCGTGTGCAAAGAGATAAAGGTTTTGGTTTTGTGAGATATAGTACACATGCTGAAGCAGCTCTGGCTATTCAGATGGGGAATGCTCGGATCCTCTATGGCAAGCCATTAAAGGTACATTCTTTGTTAGACTACTATATTTTTGGGTATAAAACTGGCATACTCTATATTGTAGATTTTGGTTATGGGTTGGGTGGGGTTCTAATAGAAGTAACAATCAAGTATTGTTGGTCTTAAATATTTTTCTGATATTGACTTGTGAATAACATATATCATATGATTGAGGGATGTCATTTTGGAACCAACATCTATTTTCAATGTATAGGTTCTAAAGAAATAAATATCTCATCTCCAAGTTCTTACAGAACTCGTGTTATTGGCTTACGATATATGCTTATCACCCGGGTTCTGTTAATGGAATTGGAAAACCAATTAGTTAACTGCTTGTACAAAATGAATAGTTTATCGATGTCTGCATTTGGCCTGCATGCTTTTGTTGTATGCTCGAAATTGTTTTCTTCCTCTTCATGTATGATTTTTTTTTTCAAAGAAAATATTGTCTTCTTCTTGAGTACTCTTTCCTCTCAACAAAGTTATGATTGTAGCTAATGAACAACTGATTCTGCTTCTAAGGAGCAAACACGTTTGTTGGGAAGATGTCCTGATGTGATCATTGGCTTGTGTATATATATATATATTGGCAATAGTTTGCTTGATTGTTTGCGTATGTTGATGTTGCAGTGCTCATGGGGAAGCAAGCCTACTCCACCGGGGACAGCTTCTACGCCACTTCCCCCTCCGACTGCTGTACATATGCCAGGTCTTTCAGCTACTGACCTTGCAGCCTATGAACGACAAATTGCATTAAGTAAAATTGGGGGTGCACAAGCCCTTATGCATCCACAGGGCCAATATGCCCTTAAGCAGGCAGCCATGGGAATGGGTTCTGCTGGAGCTGGTCAGCCTATCTACGATGGTAGTTTCCAAGGTGTTGCAACTACCCAGCAGCTCATGTACTACCAGTAATTATAAGTTGAAAACTCCCATTATACCTTTTCAGGGAGGAACAACTTCCTTGTAGCCTTTAGGATGTCGTGCTTTTTCGGTTTCTTCTTCTTCCTCTTCCTCCTCCTCCTCCTCTTCTTCTTCTTTTCCTCCTCTCTCTCTCTCTCTCTCTCTCTACTGGTTAGATTGCTGTATTTCTGTTACATACCTGCTTTGTGTGCGATAGAATTTTTCATTTTCTGTGAGGGTATGATGACCCAACTCAGCTTAAGCATTATCACATTACAGCTTTTCTTTGATTATGAGGGAACAATTTTACCGTTAGATTATATTTCAATATTCTGTGGACAAAGATGAAGATGGACCCAGCTTGATGTCTTTTTCTTTCCCGTTTGCTTTGTTTTCCCTTTTGGTTGTAATTCCCGGTAAAGCAAAAGCTTGAAAAGTATACGTTGTGTCTAAATGAATGTGGACATTAATGTCTAAAGTTTTGATCCATGGTCTGTGGTATGGTGTGGTGCAGTGTCAAATAAAACCAAAAAAAAATATATTGAAAATGGGATAAATAAATGATTTGGTCTAATAACTTCGAAACCCGAAGGAAAAGGGCTACCAAAAAAGGTGGTTTCGGGGTTAGACCAAAGGATTGGCTGTGGGTAGGCACACCTGTGGTGATAACGTTTCTTTGTTGCAAATGAGTAATGCTAGGAGACTTCTTTTTTTTTTAAATCACAAATATATTAAAATTTAATAATAATTATTTCAAATTCAATAACGATTTTAAAAGTAAAGTCACGTTTGAGAGAACAAGAAAGACTTTAATTCTCCTTTTAACATTACTAGTTGCAAAATAGCTCTACTTTGATTTTAAGTAAAAAACAGAGCCCAGCGGTTGGCCAACAGGCCAACAGGAGATACCTATGGTCCTATCCATATTTTAAACACTTCATGTTTTAGTGGATCAATGGTACTATCAACTAAGCATGATTAAGTCTACTTAAACAATGCCTGAGATTGGGTTAAAGTTAAACGATGCTTGAAATTTGGTTCAAAACTAAGCCGTCCATATTCCATTTCTTACAAAATCATGATGATCATCTTGATATGATGATTTGTGTCGACCATTCCTTGTATCAAGCATGACCTTTTTCAATTCATGTCTGCCATATCATCTAATAACTCCTCTCTTTTTTTCAATCAAATTCCATACCTATAATGAAATCGAACATGAAAATTATAGTTAAAAATAAAAAAAAAATAAAAAAAAAAAAGAGAAGGAACTTTTTTTCTTTTATGAAACTACGTAAAAGACAATGCTTTTATAGAAATCACTTAATTGATAGTAATCTCTTTCTAGCATGGTGGGACTCAACCCAAACTTCTGATTTCAATTCGACTAGCATAAACTCTTGGAATTTGTTTATGTTGCAAGCAACAGAACTTGAAGTCCTACACGCATTGAAGCTGGTACTTCTCTTTCATTCGCAGTTCATAATCCCTCCATCGAAACATATTTTTCTCCTCTAAGATTCAATACAAAATTTCTATTCTATATATATATATAATATATATATATTTTTCCCAGTTTTCTTCTTTTATTGATTAACAAAAAGCTGACTACTTCTCGTATATATGTATAGAATAGCCGTGTATGTACTCAGGGAGCATCACCACCATTGCAGGCAGCGGTCATCTTTTCATTGTCTAAATTGCAAGAATTCCCGGGGAAAAGATCTGCCCTCTTGTGTATGGGGAGCTTGAAACATCCGCAGATCTTGGTGCCTCGGATCTGCACTGTTCTTTGCGCTCATCCATCATTATTTGCCTTGACCTACACTCCGTGCTACAGAATGCTTTCTCTCCTCTGCAAAATCAAATAAACATTGATTATTACTCTCGTAATCGATTCCCTTTTCAAATCCAAGCACAAACTTCCATTTAAGATTAAAAAAAAAACAAAAAAAGTATTGGGAGAGAGACAGAGAACGAGAAGCAATTGTACCTGTACATGTATATGTCTTTTCCCTGAAGTTTTTTCCTGCACAAGTTACATGAACTGAGAAAATCTGAAGTTGGGTACGCTGAAAAACTGTCCTCGTATCTTGGCCGCGAGTCCTGAAGAACACCCATGTTGTTACATCTATCAACGCCATGTCTTTCATGCCCAGTTCTCCCATTTTCACCTTCATCGTAGTACACCCTGGTGAAGGATTTGCTGGGTCCCCGACAAGTCACATATGTATAATTCTCCGAATTCTCTCCTTCTTCCAAGTCCTCAAGGAATCCATTTAGTCTGCCGCAATTCTTGCCGGAGTTAACCGGAACAGGATTGGATCGATTGATCAAATTGCAACTACAAACAGCATATTTGGCCAAAACTTCGCGTCCGCCATCGCTGGACTTCTCAAGAGCAGCCACAATACCCAATCCAACCCCACCAAGATCATACTTCTTTAAGCCTCTAGGCGATTGCATCTTGAGGTCTAACGGACTCCTTGGACTCATCGTGGCAACGTCTAAAACTCCGGTACGATTGCCGGAAACCAATAATTCGGAGAGCTTTCCGATCATTTGCAGAAATATTATGAAGAAATGGAGATATGGATGGCTTTATAAAATGGCCAGAAAGCAATCCTATGATGGGGTGGTTGGACTAAGCCCATGGGTTTGGCTTGGAATTATGTGGGTGATAATTGCTTTAGAAAAAGCCAACATATCTCTTCATTATTTTAGTGACATTATTAAAATGGGATTCCCATTACATTAGTGTGCTTTTATTTTGGGTCATTGTCAGTGGGTTTTTTTACTAATTAATTATATTTAATCTTATTAGGTTTTTAAGAATATTTTAGATCATGTCCTATAAAGCGGAAATAATTAGACTAAATTTTTCTTACCTCTTATTAGATTGATATAGTAATGATTATAGGTTATTAAATCAACTCTCATTAAAAGAAAAAAAAAATTAACAAATTTTGTCACATCAATGCAAATAAAATAAGAATATTGGTTATAGCATTTCTAATAGCATTGGTCTTATTTTTTTATTTTTGACATGTGCATACAAGAAAAAGGAGAAGAGAGATTCGAATTTGTAACCATCGTTTCATGAAACGTGATCTACAGCTGATTGAACTATTTCTTGAAGACGGTCTTATTTTATTAAGATTATTAAAATGGGATTTCCAATAGATTTAGAGTAGAGTGGTTTTGTTTTGGGTCATTGTCAGTGTCCATGTCGAATGATGGTGACCCAATCTAGGGATCTGCCCCACAGCGGTCTGTGATCCTTCTGTTTTGAGACAAAAAAAGATTCCTGGGGAAATGGAACCGTTGGATTGTGAGGCACGTGTCAAACATCCGATATGGGTGGAGATGCAATCATTACTGAAACAACTGAGCCCACTGAAATTGGAGGCCCACTGTTTTGCCAAATGGAAAGCGAGATGTGGGCCATGTGGAGGGCTGTACGTTTCTAATGCTTGGTTTACCCTAATGACTAAAATACCCTGCAGTACACACTCTCTCTCATCATGTAAAGTGTTGGTTTTTCTTTTCTTTTTCTTTTTCTTTTTCTTTTTCTTTAATACATTTTAGGATTGATCTTCTCAACAATTTTCATTTGTCCAATCTTTCTACAGTAAGCTTGTTATATTTTTTCAAAAGAAACTTATCTTTAATCAGCATGGTCCACACAAAATCACCATCCTCAAATTTCACACAATTAGGAACTAGCATCTTCGGGGAAATTATCCTTTTCCCCAAAAACTATCATGCGATGATCATTTTTTTTCTATCAACTATCAACTTTACACTACGATCCCATCAAACTACCTTTTCGTTATCAAACTCTCATTCCGTCAATCAAGGCCGTTAAGTCGGACAGTTAATCGTACTGTTCACAAATCACAACACTGATCACAGGTACTGTACATGCACGTGATGGGTTGACTGTCTGACTTAACGAGATTGACTGATGAAATGGAGGTTTTGGTAATGAAATGATAGTTTGATAGGTTCGTAATGTAAAGTTGGTAGTTAATGGGAGGAAATGGTCATCATGTGATAGTTCATGGGGTGAAAGGATAATTTCCTCAGCATCTTCAAATTAGAGGAACATGAGCCAAATCTAATGGTGTACAAGGATTATTCCCCCTTGTAAACAATGAAGACCGAGCTACATCAAGTGCTTCAATTTGTAGAATGATTGTAAGAAAATTTGGCATGAAAGAATTCTTTATCTCAAGGCTTGAGATGATCACCCACCAAACTTCAAACTATGTCTCCCAAAAAATGATTGACAAACTTCATTTGTCTATCAGTTTGAGAATGATAAACACTTCTAAAGTCAATGTTAGTATTGGACAAACGCCCTAAACCTCTCTATAAGTGATTGAAAAATCGAGTATTCTGATTAGAGACAATTGAAAGAACAATTGAACCACACTAACTGTATCATAAGTCTTCTTGCAAGTAATGAAGTTGTAACGCCCCCAACCATTTTGACAATTGATTAGCCACAGCAAAGATAGATTCATTATCTTCTTGCAAGTAATGAAGTTGTAACGCCCCCAACCATTTTGACAATCGATTAGCCATAGTAAAGATAGATTCATTATCTTATTGTGTCATCGACAACCCCAAAATTAGCCCAGAATTGATTTGGAATTTGAAGTGACATGTACAAACCTGCATTCTCCTCAAATTTTTTCATGTGATCGTAGGTTATTCGATTTACATCAGTCGGCCATACATTCTTAATTATTTTATCAATTATGAACGACTGCAAATGAAGGGGCATTAGAGTCATTCCAGTTATAAAACGACAAGTGGTAGCCGCCTAGTAGCCAACAGAATGGTCGCTTTAGGCTTTACGAAAAAGAAAAGGGCCTTCAAAACCTGGAGCCCATATGGCATTGATAACAAGGCAATGCGGGACCCACACACGTGCGGAGCCAAATACGCGTAAATCTCTGATTGGCCGTTCCCAATAAAGCCACATGTATTGGGGTTCATCCAATGACAGTGACCTTCAAGAAGTCGACACATTTCAATTATTAATTTTTTGTTAAGATATATTTTTCATGCTTAAACTTCATAAATAAATAAATAAATCATTTTTATCTCAAACAAAACAAAATTATATATTTTTTTTACTCTCAATATTTACAGAATTACTATTTTGATATATGCCAAGCCAATTTAGAGACAATTTTTTACCCTTTTTCCATAGTCTTTAGGAGCTAGGACAAAGATTATTTTTCAGTAATGACTGAAAGGGATATCACTTTTATCTTTGGATGTAATTATTACTATGATATAATCAAACTCACACTCCAATCGCCATATTATATAAAAACTCAAGCTCCACCCTTCCACCCCCTAATTATGATGATATGTTTAAGTTGTTTTATTTTATGTTTAATTCAAATTAGACCCAAGTCAAGACTCTCAAAACACAACTTAAAAGTATTATTGAAACACGGATTGAGATCTCTAACAATTTATTGTGAACAACAATGGCGATAAGTTCATATAAGACTTATTTACTCAAAATAAATGGTTAAGCAGTCGAAAATTTATTTGGGCAAGTAGATCTCTTGTAATTCTTGTCCAAATTATTAGTAATTTCAAGTTAAGGCAAAAAGTTGAACAAAAAAAGAAAAAGGGAAGGAAGTTGGTAGAAAAGAAAAAGTGGTTCCTTTGAGTGATGATTTTTTAGGGATTCGAATAGATTTGAAAGTGTAAAATGTGATAAGGTGATAGTGTTGTGATTCCATAGATTTTGAAAAGTGTATAATGTGATCAAGTGATAATGTCGTCATACCATAATTCATATAAGAATTGATTTTTCCAAAAGGGCTAGTGAGTGCATCACCTTTATTAACCTAAACAGTTTTATTCCATTACTGTCTCCTTAGTGGTATAGTTCTCAAACACACTCAACTTTCAATTAATGGCATCCATCTTTATGGGGATTGTTGACAATTAAATTCTAATAACTATTTAACCATAGCTTCAACTAATGGCAAAAAATAAAAAAATAAAATAAAAATTATAATATATTATGTTGGGAAATCAATTAGGTTCTGTTTTGTTTTATATTTTTCGGTGTTTGGCGTGACCGAAAATGATAGTCAATCACAAAAATCATATGGGGTTCCATCCATATTTTCTTAATTTTCTTTAAATAATTTTTCTCTATTGCTTGAATTTTCAAGATTTTATGCCACTACCAATCTGCTTTACCAACTATAAACCAATACCACTAAGAACCCAAGATTATTATATAAATAATTAACTAATGGACAAAAAGAAGTTCTTTGCAAGTTAGATTAGTGGTTTTTGACCAAAAAATATTATAGATTGAGTTTCATTTCACTTTATTGTGGGTCATTAGAATAGAATGTAAAATAAAAAAAAATGCCATTTGAGTTAAACAACTTTGTTAAGGTACAGGGTAATTGACAACAGGGGTGTTGCTTTCACCAGGCAATTGGCAATTTCTTTAAATTTTTTTTTCCACGCTTAAGAGCGACTTAGTATTTTAAGAAATCAAATCTAAGGAGATCAATGGCAATAGTGACATTCTTTCTTTTGTTTTTTGCTTTGTAACATATAAAATGTTCATAAACTGACAAGTCGTGATGTTTAATTTAGTTGTCTGATGCTGTATTTGAATTCTTAATAAGATTACAAATCAATCTCCTCGTTGAAGATTATGTTGAATATATAATTCAAGGGCCATGTATATGACCTACGAAGGGAATCTGATGCAACACTGATCATATTCTAAAAAGTTTTCTACAAAGCCCACTGGACCAGAAGGAAAACACAAACTACGTTGAAAAGTAGCACCGTTTCTTGGGCCCCTTTAAATTTTAATGTTTTGGACCTATATCACTCGGTCTATGTTTTTGGGTTTATGATTAGCTAGGATGGTTGGTCGGACTCGGGTCTTTGAGCTTCAATAAGAGCTAGCTGCTGCATTAAAATGGAAATATTTCTATATATATATATACAGGGTCAAATATTGCAACCAACAAAATCTGAAATGGATAGGATTGTATTGTATATATGACGCACGTGGGATATAGATTTAGCTCCTAATTGAGGGTAATTAGCGTTTACTACAACAAGTGAGAGAGACTCCGTACGTGGAGTTGTGATGAAGCATTGATCTATGGAGCATATTACGCTAAACCCTACAATGTTTAGTTTGTTAATTAATTAGAACTAGAAATTAAAAACCTGAGCGAGTCTCTTGTAGTGTGGATATGTTTTGTTGAATATTTTTCATCCGCTTACGTGTACATCTCATGCTTTGCTACTAATATGGATATTTTGTTGCGCTATATATATATATATATATATATATATATATATATATAAGCGTAGTATAGTGTGAGTAATTAAGTCAAAATATCAAAATGCAGAGCTCTTGGACTAACTGGATTAATACAATTCTTCTTAGCTTAGCCTTGCTGGGCTCATGCCTATCAGTGTTAGCAGCTGCCACCGATGTTTCCTATGATTCAAGGGCCATTATCATCAATGGTGAACGCCGAGTTCTTTTCTCTGGTGCAATCCATTATCCACGCAGCACCCCGGAGGTGTTTTACTGTTTCCTTCCTCTGTTTGTGTCTTTTTGATATGTTTTTCATATATTTGAAGCTTTATATACGTTAAAGTAATCATTAAATAATTAAATTTATCTCTTTCTTCCTATATATATATATATATATATATATATATGTTTACAGATGTGGCCAGATTTGATTCAAAAGGCAAAAGAAGGTGGCATTGATGCAATTGAAACGTATATATTTTGGAACCACCATGAGCCCCGGCGTGGCAAGGTCTGGTTCTAATTAATTAATTAACTTTGATTGATCAGCTCAAAGAAACAAAATTTTCGAGCTTAATTAATTAGCTTTTGATTTGATTTGATTTATGCTGTTTGGTTTTTGCAATGGCAATCAATCAGTACCATTTCTCAGGAAACCTGAACTTCGTGAAGTTCTTCAAGCTAGTCCAAAAGGCGGGACTTCATGTGATTCTACGAATTGGTCCTTACGTTTGTGCTG
Source organism: Corylus avellana (assembly GCF_965113065.1). Classification (NCBI taxonomy): domain Eukaryota; kingdom Viridiplantae; phylum Streptophyta; class Magnoliopsida; order Fagales; family Betulaceae; genus Corylus; species Corylus avellana. The sequence goes on along the minus strand of NC_142500.1, from coordinate 354,577 downwards.
AATGGAATTATGGGTAAACCTTTTTACATATGTTGTAACTTTTTGTAATATGTTCAATTAAGTACCTCAAAATTAAGTGTCGGTTGAATTAATACACATGATTTTGTTGTCAAAGTGCAGAGGTTTCCCTGTGTGGCTGCATAACCTGCCGGGAGTTCAACTAAGAACAGACAATCAAGTATACAAGGTAATTACGTATATATATATACGTTGTTCTACAACTAGGATATATATATTTGGTAGCAAGCATCTCAATTTTCTACTTTTTCACATGCAGGATGAGATGCAGAGATTCACTACCAAGATAGTTAACTTGTGCAAAGAAGCAAACCTATTTGCGCCACAAGGAGGACCCATAATTTTTGCACAGGTTGATTTTAATTGCTCCAGCGTATATAATCTCTCTCTTTTTTTTTTTTGGACGTTGACATATATATATATATATATATATATATATATATATATCATGAAACACATTACAGATTGAGAATGAATACGGAAATATTATGGAACCTTATGGAGCAGCAGGGAAATCATACATTCAATGGTGTGCAACAATGGCCGAATCCCTCAACATTAGTGTCCCTTGGATTATGTGCCAGCAGAGTGATGCTCCTCAAACGATGGTATATATATATATATATATATATATATCTGCAGATCAGCTGTCAATTTGCTGCATTTCTATATATGATTCATATGTATATCTTTTCAGATAAACACGTGCAATGGGTTCTACTGTGATAAATTTACGCCAAATAATCCAGAGAGTCCAAAAATGTGGACCGAGAACTGGACAGGATGGTAAATCTTCTTGCTTTTGATCACTTTTTCATTGCCTTTTAATTTCTAGATATATTAGATTTAGAGCTCCTCAAGTATATATATATATATATCATGAGCTGGAAATTACGTTTAGGTACAAGAACTGGGGTGGCAAGGATCCCTATAGAACTGCTGAAGACGTAGCATATGCTGTGGCACGATTTTTCCAAACTGGCGGGGTGTTCCAAAATTATTATATGGTTAGATATCTTTGCCTTTAATTGAAATTTTGTAGTCAATATTCTATTTACATATCATTTTTATGTGAAATTTATTGACATATTAATCTTTTACTTTTCCCATTTCAGTATCATGGAGGGACCAACTTTGGACGCTCAGCAGGAGGCCCATTCATTGCAACATCGTATGATTACAATGCACCTCTCGACGAATATGGTAATTAATTAATTAATTAATCCAAGAAACAAAGAAATATCCACTACTTGACAATCCTGGACGGATTAATATACATACAATATTCCTACATTACATGATATATAAATATAATGATAAAAACTTCATTATTTCAGGGAATTTAAATCAGCCCAAGTGGGGACATCTTAAGCAACTCCATGCGGCCATTAAATCTGGGCAAAAGGTTCTCACAAGTAGCTCCCCTTCAACAACACAGATTGGTAATGGAGTTGATGTAGGTGACCCATGAACGTACTAAAATTTTCAGCATTAATTATTTATATACCAATTAAAAGGAGTATATATATATATATATATTACTATTCATTCATTATTTTTATCAGTTGACTACGTACATCAACAATCCTGTTGGGGAAAAATTTTGTTTCCTAAGCAATAAGAACACGACAGAAGATGCCCATGTTGATTTGAAACAAGACGGCAACTATTTTGTGCCTGCTTGGTCTGTTACCATACTTGCCGGTTGCAACAAGGAAATTTACAACACTGCAAAGGTGAAAGGATTGATTAACTTTTTGTGCATGCACGCTCGCAATTAAATTCCATCTGATCGATCATCAGTCATCCATGCATGCTAAACGTAGTTAGTATATATGTCATTGTGGATATATATAATAATTAATTAATATATATAGGTTAACACCCAGACCTCCGTGATAGTAAAGAAATCGGATGGGAGTAAAAATGAGTCTGCAGCCAAACTTCAATGGGCGTGGATATCGGAGCCCATGTGGGACGTCCTCACCGGGAAAGGTAGATTTAGACAGACAAAGCTTCTTGAACAAAAGGAAGCAACCGGGGACGCGAGTGATTATTTGTGGTACATGACTACGTAAGTTTCTTCTCGTTTATCAGATCCCCCGTGCAATAACGTTGTTCGGACTTCACCTGGTTTGACTATCTTTGTGATCGCAGTGTTGAGATTAACGATACAGCGACGTGGACCAATGCAATTTTGCGTGTCAATACAACCGGCCATGTACTCCATGCCTATGTTAACCAAAACTTCACAGGTTACATTTAACTTTGCCGGTCAATTTTGCCCTTTTTTAGTACGCATTTAATTTAGGACAAACTTCACTTTAGACATCTGACCTACAACACCTTTTAAAAAAGACCTTCTCAAAATTCAAAAACTCTTAATTTACACCCTTAAACTTTTAATTTCAATCAATTTACCCCTCCTTTAGTTTTAACAGTTAACTTCTAATAACAAAGGGGGTAAATTAATTGAAATTGAAAGTTCAGCGAGTTAAATTTAGAGTTTTTAAAATTTAGGTGGTCTCTCAAAATTCTTGATAATTCAAGGGTCTAAAGTGAAGTTTTTACTTTAATTTTTTTTTTCTTACATATATATGATATCAGGTTCGCAATGGACCGCCGATGGTGATCACCGTTTCATATTTGAGAAACCTGTCACGCTGAAATCTGGGACTAATTTTATAAGTTTACTTAGTGCCACAGTTGGACTACAGGCATGTTTTTCACATGGATAGCTATAAGCTAATTATATATATATAAGCTAATTATATATATATAACAAATTAATTTCTTAACATATTTATTTATATGGGCAGAATTACGGTTCTTTCTATGATTTGTCGCCAGCAGGCATTGTGGGAGGCCCTGTTCAATTGATCGGAAAGGGCAACGTTACTAAAGATTTATCATCAAATCCTTGGTCTTATAAGGTAATTAAGATCGTTGGCAAATAAATATATAGAAAATTATAGATTTTCTTTTCTTCCTCCATGGCTTCAATGCTTACAAATTTTGTAATTAATTGCTATTCTTCCCACATAGATTGGGTTGGGTGGCGAGCGTGTAAAACTTTACAAAGTTAATAAGTCACCAATGTCGGCGGGCCGCGGAAAATGGGCCTTCAAAGGACTTCCTAGCGGTAAACCCATGATATGGTATCGGGTATGTACTACATCGACCTCCATTAATATTCATTTAATTCAGTCTATTAAATTGACATGTAATAATAATGTTCATGTTTTTAGACAAACTTCAACGCTCCTTCGGGCACAGACCCGGTGGTGGTGGACTTGCAAGGTATGGGGAAAGGGCAAGCATGGGTGAACGGACGTAGCATCGGGCGTTATTGGCCTTCATTCCTTGCCAACAAGGATGGTTGCAATACCACCTGTGATTACCGAGGAGAATACAGTTCAGAAAAATGTGGGATGAATTGCGGGAATCCTACTCAAAGATGGTACCACATCCCGAGATCATACCTTGGAAATAGAAAGCATACAAACACAAACACAAACACATTGACGTTGTTTGAAGAGATCGGCGGAGACCCTTCACAAGTTTCCTTCCAAACACTCTCGATCGGATTCGTATGTGGGAGCGTATACGAAGGGAAAACGTTGGAGCTGTCATGTCAAGGCGGACAGACAATCTCGGAAATCCAATTTGCTAGCTTCGGGGACCCTCAGGGCAATTGCGGCTCATTCAAGAAAGGCTCTGGTGAGGCCGTTAACAGCCTATCTACCGTGCAAAAGGTAATCGATTAATCAATCAACCAATCAAAATTCTTAATATAATATCTATTCATTCTTAAGATTTTCTTCTTGAATTCTTGTGTGTATGTATATGTAGGCATGTGTTGGAAAAACGACTTGTTCGTTTAATGCCACGGAGGCTACATTTGGATCAGTCAACTGTGGCCACAAGTACTCCAAGAGATTACTAGTGCAAGGTGTTTGCGATAAGTGAAGAAAAGTTTTGTTTATTGGAGAACAACCCATTTGACAAAAGAGGAAGCACGTAATCATCAACCTGAGATCAATGGATTGTCCCTTGTAAACATTTTTTTTTTTCATTTTCGTTGGTTGAGTTTAGCAATAAAAATTTCTGAATTTAAATCTTGACTACGTGTTATACTTCGAGTATCGCTTGCATCTTAACTAATTATTTATGTTTAAATAAAATATACCATGTAGGGAGCTTAATTTATTAAGGAAAATTCTGAATATGTTATGAGAAAGAATATATATTAAAATACTAATTAAACTTATCATTTTGATCATGCATGTAAAACGTTTAAGACAAGTGATTATTTAATGTAACAATTGCACCAAAAGATGCGTCATGATCATCCTATGTCACACCAATAGCCTATTTACAATATTGTGATGGAGCAATCATGGTTGCATCATTCCATCCCAACTTTACGTGTAACATCTCACCGTCCATATATACTGAAAGTGAGAATGGAGGATCGAGGCTCCAAATTCTCAACTTCTTTTAAGAAAATAAAGGCAGTGATCATCTGAAAATTTTTTAGAACACATGGAGCGCATAAAGGATGCCTGGAGCACGCGAGCTTGCCTCTGTCTACGGCTCAACTGGCCGGAGTCGAGCACCCTCAGGCCTCAACAAATTCACAATGATTGTTAACTATTGCAGCGGAGACTTTTAGTGGACTTAATTAAGATGAAAACATTCGCCTTGGTAAAAGCTTAAGAATAACTGTAGAGGCGGCAAAACGGGTCGGTGGGTCGACCTGCAATGACCCGCGACCCGTTTAGGGCAAACCCAAACACAACTCGTTTAGCTAATGGGTCGACCTCACTAAACTCAGACACGATACGACAATTTCACAGATCACCCGACACGACCCACTTAACCCGTTTAGCTTAGAAATGTTTTTTTTTTTAAAAAAAAAAATGAAAGTGATGAATAGGGTCATAAACGGGTCACTTGACAAGTTTATCAAAATAAACGGGTCAATTGAGCCGTTTATGACCCAAACTCATTAAGGGTAAACTAAAAAAATAAATAAATAAATAAACGTGTCTAGCAGGTTACCCATCCATGGGTTGACCTGCCAAGAGCAAAAAGAAACGGGTCATAAACGGGTCAATTCGTTTATAATCCAAACCCGTTAAGAGTAAACACAAGTCCAATAATTTTGTGACGTATTAATGGGTCGTGTCAAAATTGACGGCCCTCGAATAAGGTTGTTGCATAGGCGCGCAATAGTGGGTTCAATAGAACTTTTTCGTAACAAAACCACAATTGGTGTGGTCAAGACACGGTTGAGTCGAACTTTGAATTATTTTCTGGCAATAATATTATATACACATGTTACACATGTTAGCTACGAATTAAATACATATATTGCGTCCAAAATATTTGCTGTTTTAATATAAGGTCCTCAATATTTGCCTTAATAAGCCTTTATTCTTCTATAATTTTATATAATTTAATTTCTCAAGATCTACAAGTGTAAAAATGAGAACAGTCCATATATAAGAAAAATAAGTAGAACAATGATAGAGTTTTCCTCCAACTCTTCTATTGCTATTAAAGAAAATGTTCTTCTTTTAATAATAATAAAAACTAAAAAAATAAAAAAATAATAAAAACTAAAAAAATAATAAAAAAAAATATAAAACGAAGATGAAAAATTAAAAAACTAAACCAAAAATTTGAAAAACCAAGGGGGTCATTTAATTTTCTTTTTCTTTTTTTTTTATTACTAAAAAAAATGATTAATCTTTATTTATTTTTTTCAAGTTTATAATGATATTTTTGTCTTATTGAAAAAATTTGAAGGTCATTTTTGCCTTTTTGCTAACATTAGGGGGGCATTTGTTATTATTTATGTAATTTATGAGGGACGTTGATAGAATTGATAGTTTGGGGAGGTAACATTGACAATGGGGTCATAAATAGAGCGAATATGTGTACTTTGTGTCAAGATTATATTCTTAAATTATGAAATTCAAGCAATTTCTTGCATCGAAAGGCTAAAAAAAAGCACCTATTAAAAATGTAATATGCCGTCAATAAGAATCGAGTATAGTTGTTATTATTTCTGTAATTTGTGGCATTTTTCAAGTCATTTGATACAAAAGATGATCTAAGATAATCCACAATTTTTTTAAAAGATTCTTTCTTATCCGATTACTTTTCCCATAAAAATAACACCGACTACTTCTTGCTTGTCTCCGACCAACTAAAAACATGCATGATGCAAGGGTCATGGGTGTAATAGTTCGTAGCATGCATGATGCATATATGGGTTTAATAGTAGCATCAACAATCAACATGCATGGCTGAGATGGGATATATATATATATATATATATATATATATATGTGTGTGTGTGTGTGTGTGTGGGGCTAGTTTATGCTGTTTACTTCAACTCCCACGACTACCACATGCTCCAAGGGCAAACAACAGTACTCTTCACCCAAAGAACCCCACAAAAAGAACAAGAATCATGCATGTCTGAGAAGAACCCTCCTGAAAGTTCGACGGCGAGAGTCTAGAGATCACCGGCACTAGAAATGTCTGGCGATTCGCCGGAATGTTAAGAGTTGCGGAGGGTCCACCGTCCACGTAAACAAAATTAATACTAACACCGTCTCTTCTCTCTCTTCTACCTCTCCGACTCACCACATCGATCTCCTCTCTCTCGCTGCTTTTCTTTCGTCTTTCACTCTACTCATGAGAAGGCAGGCCTGGGTACGTACACGTGACGTGGGTGTCTGCCATGTGGCAAAACAAGCGCGCGGGAGAAGACGGCTAGCTAAGCTGTGTGATCCTTTGGATGCGGATGGATACACGGTTTCTAGTGCATTGGGAGCGGACCAGAGTTGACTACTCGTTCTACTCTTCTAGAACGTCAAATTATACTTCCACTCCCCGAGTAAACAAATCCAATATGAACATCAACTTTCTCATTCAATATTTAGCCGCTGTAAATTAACAAACTCTAAAGTATTTTCCTGAGATAGGGAAAGTAAAGCTAAATTTATACAGTTGAAAAACTACACCATGAATAGTACTATATATATATATATATATATATATTTTTTTTTTTTTCTTTTTTTTATTGTGCCGAGGTGGCAGTGTTTACAGCTCTGAATTAATCCTTATTAAAAATAACATTTAAGAATTAATTAACACTGTTGCATCATCCTAATGACATGGGAGTGTAGTAAATGCATTTCTCTTTGAGTGAAAAACTTAAATCAAATAACAAATAGTATCTCACAAGTAATGAGTAGTGTGAAGGATGATAGTTCAGTGCTTCTAGATTAGTCTCGTAAGATATGATGATATATATATAGTTGAATGAGTAAAATGATAGATGTCTACTGCTATATACAGTAAGATGTGAATAGAGATTATTTCCATGCATGGTAATTAATCACCTCTGAATTTTTCCTTTGTTCTTGTTGAATAAATACATAAATTCTTAAATTAAGGAAAAAAATTATCCCATGAGTAATCAAGGAAAAGAAAATTACCTAATGGATTATTAGCAAAGTGAAATGACTTCATCCAAGGACGGAATAGTTAAGAAAAAATTCTTAAAATATGTATATAGATAGTTGAACACACATATTTTATATATATATATATATATATATATATATATATATATATATATATATATATATATCACATCACTTGAGAGGCTTATTAAAAATTATTTGAGAAGAAATGAATAATTTGGTGCTGTAGAATTGTCTACTTTATGTAAACGCGATTTAGGCCATATGTTGGGAAGCTAGCTAGCTAGAAAGAAGATAAGGTGGATTAAAAAAGAGGATGAGGCAGGCAATGCATTATTATATTTGATATACATATATAAATATCCACATGCCAAGATGGAAGCAAAAGCAATAGTATTGGTGCACATCCAAAAAGCAAAGAAAAACAAAAACGTGCACAAAAGAGGCAGATACTTTAATAATTTCAGGTAGGGTCTCCCCTTCATTACAAGATGGATGTAGTATATTCTCCAATATTCATTACAATCATTCAAATGAGTGATCTAAAATTACATACATGACATGACACATTGACACTTTTAAGTTCTGGACAATTGAATATTATCTAGTAGATTCAGACACAAAAAAAAATTAAAAAAAATTTGCTCCTACCAACAAATTAATTATGATTGGAAAGATGGCCGTACAAAAATTGGTCCATCCATATCCGGATTGAATATTGGCGGGTCGAAAAAACACAAGTCAGTAGCTCCAGAAACTAAAACTGTCCAGGGCCTCTGACCCCACTCGGCTACGGCTTGTTATTAGCCGAGTGTTCTTTAGAAATTCCACAGGAATGAATCCTGAGGCACGATCCCGTCAAAATTTTCTTCTCCGTAATCATAGCTAGGCAAAGGCTGTGCGTATAATTCGTGTGTAAAATCATCAAAACCTGGGAATATTCCATAATCCGACCCGACATTGACAGAACCCATTGTCCGAAACAAATCCGAGAACGGCGTGTCCGCTGTCAATTCGCTATCCATCTGGACCGTCCCCTCCGAAACCGAAGGAGACGCTGACGGTGACTCCGTCGGTAACGTCTCGGTGGCCGACCGATCCGAATTACTGCTTCTCGGTGGCTCGGCTGAGTTGGCAAACCGAGCCGCAGCCGCCTGAATCTCAGGCGGGGTGAGAGAGCGCCCACCGGCGATGTCCGGCGGGTTATCGGGGAAATTGAACCTGGCCGTGCGGCCACGCAGGCAAAACTGCGCCGCGTCGAAAGCACGCGCCGCCTTCTCGGCCGAATCATACGAGCCCAACCAAATCCTCTCCCGGCTATTGGGTAGCCGAATTTCGGACACATATTTGCCCCACTTGCGCTTCCGGACACCTTTGTACTTCAAATCGCTTTGCGCTGCCGGCTTATCACTCGTCTGCTTCACCATTTGCCAAAAACTTGTTTCTGGTATTCGAGGTTTGTATGTGGTTTTGACAATTACAAGACAAACCCGAATCCTGCAAACTTTTTTTTTTTCTCTTTTTTCTTTTTTGCTCTGTTCGCTTTGCTGAGGAATGATGTTTGAGAATGGGATTGGCGGCTCGGTGTGTTATATATATGTGTGGGTGTTGGAACTTTGGTGGGTCTGACTGATGGGTCAACACTGAATAGGCGCGTTTCGATGAAGAAGGGGCCGTAAAGAGTAAGAGAGCGTACACGTGGCGGCGAGAGGAGATGGGTTTGGAGTAGCTTACGCGGGTACTGTGACTGTGGTTTGAACCATGTGTGTCTTTTCTTCCTCGTGGCCATATGTTGAAAAGTCGTGCTAATAGACAAATACGAATGTCCTTTCTTTCAGGTTTTATTGACACCCTGTAGCGGTTTGGCTCCCGAAGAGGTGTTGACTGTGTTTCCCAATCCGCCGCATCTCACCCAATTCTCTACAGTCGGAACACTCCTACTGCGACGTAATTTGAACAGTACAAAGAGAAACGCCATCCATCAGATCCGACTTACTTGCCTGCCCCCACATATGCTTCCTTTTGTGGCTTGTAATTGTCTCAATTATAACAAACTTTAATTTACTGTATGTAATTTGAGCATGTAATTTGAACTGTTAATTGTAAATAGTTTCGTAAAGCCCATTTAAACTTGGTAAAACTTGTTATCTTACAAGACTTAAAGACGGCATATCCATCCTTAGGTGAGGTTGTGCTTGGTGGGTCAAATATTAATCTCCCTCGATTGATCAGCGATCACCTTACCAGAAGACACATGGTGACTAGCAGTTTCTTATTATATGTTATTTTATCTTTTGAATACCTCACAACTTAAGTATGGGAGTGTTATTTGCCGATACGTCTAGGCTTTGTTTGGTAATGGGGATGGGGTTGGCCTAAACACTGTTCATCACCATTTTCTAAAAAAATCAACATCAAAACATTTTAACTTTTTCACTTTTAATATCAAATCATTCACTTTTTATTATTATTCAAATAAAAAAATCACTACAAAACAAAACTTTTTCACTTTTTTCATACCACATTTTCATTTTTTTTATACCAAACATGCTTACTTTTTTTCACATTAATCTACATCAATTACAGTATTTAGGCCATCCCATTTGCCAAACACCCCCTACTTGTTCTTTGTGACTAGATCGACCATAGATAATTATTATTAGAATTGAAAGTCGAATTTAATACAAGCAATTAATTCATCTGAGTGTTCAATTTAGCCGTGGCTGCAGTCGCCAGTCAGCATCAGATCGGATGAAGCTCCAATTTGGCTTCTCCCACACGCGTGCGTGTTTGCTCCCAAAGCATACGTCATGCATGAGGTCGCAGGAAATGCGTCAACACAGTAAACGATTTTGTCCTACTTCCAATTCTAGATTGTCCCCCATCTCCAGCTAGCTACTGCGAAGCTGAGGGTGACCTCAGCGGCCGGCCCAACTGTTTGGTGAATTAGGCCGGCGCCTATAGCTCTAAATTTTTGGCTATGTTTGCGAACAGGCCGGGCTGGCACTGTAGCTGGAATGGCACTGTTCCAGCTACAGTGCCAGCAGCAAAAATGGACTTTTTGCTCTTTTTTTTTTTTTTTTAATAAAGCAAAATATTTAAAAAAAAAAAAGAAAAAATGAGGAGAAAGGGGTGGTGTTCCAGCCACCCCTTGGCCAAAATGGGGTGGCCGGACCACCCCATTTTTGGCCAGGGGGTGGCTCCAGCCACCCCCTGGCCGATCTGGGGGTGGTTCAACCACCCCCTTGGCCAAAAAAAAAAAAAAAAAATGCGGACTGGGTGCATTTGGGGTGGCCGGACCACCCCCAGCCCCTTGGGGGTGGTCTGGCCACCCCCAAATGCACCCAGTCTTTTTTTTTTTTTTTTGGCCAAGGGGGTGGCCGGACCACCCCCAGATCGGCCAGGGGTTGGCTCCAGCCACCCCCTTGGCCAAAAATGGGGTGGTCCGGCCACCCCATTTTGGCCAAGGGGTGGCTGGAACACCACCCCTTTCTCCTCATTTTTTCTTTTTTTTTTTTTTAATATTTTGCTTTATTTTTTTTAAAAAAAAAAAGAGCAAAAAGTCAATTTTTGCTGCTGGCACTGTAGCTGGAACAGTGCCGTTCCAGCTACAGTGCCGGCCCGGCCTGTTCGCAAACATAGCTTTTAAGGCTTAAAAGAATTTTTTTTAAGGTCTAAAATATTTTTTTAATAAAGTCAAAAAAAAATTTGCATTAAGGCCATCAACATGCTTTCTTAATGCCTTAACATGCTTTTAAAAAACTATATATATATATATATATATATATATATATATATATAATATGGAGGCCTTCTGCACAACGGCTACGAGGCCCTCATCAGTCAACATGTTTTTTTTAAAAAAAAAATAATATTATTTGTTTATAATATCGAGGCCCTCTATAAAATAAGAAGGAAAAAAAAAAATTGAGAATTCAGTAGATTTGTCCGTTGTGGTTATTTTGCAGAAATTCAGCTCCTCACAAAAGGTTAAAATGTTCAACTTTTCACATTTCAAAAAGGTTAAAATGGTTAATCTACGAAAATGCTGAAAGACAAAAATAAGTCTGCTTAATTTAAGTATAGAGAACAATGAAGAAGGGCAAAATGGTAATTTTAGTCTCAAACAAAAAATCACTAAGTGCAATCCCCTGCCATATTGAAATAAATATTATTTAATTAATATTTAAATATTAAAAAAATAAGGTTCAATTTTAAAGTTTTGTCTAAACAAGGACGAAGCACGCCTTGAGAGGGCAAGGCCATGGCTGAAAAAATTTAATGGGTAGGGGCCATTAGCCAAAAAAAAAAAAAAAAAAAATTTTGTCATTTGGGGGGACTGACCCTCCGTCCTTGTTTCTAAGGCTCCTAAATACATTTGGCCGGCCATCCTAGCGTTTACTACACAGTCTACACCTCCCCCTACACATGATGACAAGTGACAACCCCCACCCCCACTCGTGTGTTCCCATCGAAAGAATCTACAATATATATATATTTGAATCTTATTCTTTGATTCAGAATTGACGCCCAGCTGGTAGAGGTGTACTACTTTTTGCCTCATTTTCACTTTCTTCATGCATGCTAATTGCTCATTTTTTAATTGCGTATAATAAGCCGACGGTCAAATGATCAGTCCAATTTTTTTTCTTCTTCATTTTCCATGTTTCTCGTCGAATTTATAAGAAAAGCATTAGTCGACTTTGATTTCCCGATACAGTTAACGCGTTTTGTGTACATTCTCTTTGCTAATCTATCTGTTATTATATATATATATTCTTTTGAAGCGTTGAATTATGAAACCAGCAACTCAAACCGTTGAATTCATATTTCAACAGCACCTTAACCTCGGCGACTCTTTGACAATTAATGTACGGACAAAATAACCATGTTTAAGGTAGGTACAACTAATTAATTAATTAAGTTTGCAGTCCTAATTGGCCAATGTCACTGTTTCGGGTGATCAAACAATGTTAACAAGAGTTTTCGATGGATAAGTTCAATCAGCTAGAAATTACATCTTATAAAGTAGAGATCATTAGATCAAATTTTCTCTCTTCCTTTTACTCTCTTTACATGAAAATGTAAAAAAAAAAAAAAAACAACAACAACGTTAACACGAGATACGTTGTTTACCATATTTAGCAGCATCTTCTTCCAATAGAAACTTTTTATTAATATAATTTACATCAAACCGAGAAATTTGTACGAAAGATTAACCCAGTACGTAAGAGTAGCAGCAAAAATGCTTCCGTGAATATCTTGTCCACGCACAAACGACTTGTAGTCTGACGAAGAAATTTGATTCAAGGTCTAACAACGTATACTTCCCTGAATTTCCCTATACAGAGCTGGGCTTCTACGGCCCATGGCATCTAAATGCACCCACTAATCACTATGTTGTGTTCCAGAATCCTCTACGGTCCATGTGTTCGTTGGTTTGTTGGGATTTGGTAAGGCCGTATCTCGGCCCTCTACAGCGCGTGGGTATAAATATTAAATACAATGGTTAATGATACTAGTTTAAATCGGGCGGGTTGGTCGTCTTCTACGGGTGCCCCATTAGCCCTTACAGGAAATTAAATTTCTATTGAAAAAACAAGAAGAAAAGAAAGAAAATTAAAATGGAACAAACCTCAGAGGAGGAGAGAGAGAGAGAGGTCCTGGCTCACCCGAGTCCAAGAGAAAAGTCAGCAAACCTCCGGGGATAAAAATATATATAATTTTTGTGGGTAGTGATATACTGCACGCCGAGCAAAAAAAATTGTTTTATTATTTTTATTATTTTTTTTTTTAAAAAAAAATTTACCTAGCGTGCAATATATTACTACCCAATTTTTATTATTACTTTTTCTTTAAAAGTAATAATAAAATTTTGTTTATTATCAAAATATACGCTTCAACAAACTAATAGAAAATATATCTAAAAAATAGGATCAAAATATTTTAAATAAAATGATAATTAATGATTTTCTAGACATGATAGAATATTAAGATAGAAAAATATAAATTATTATTAAAAATCATCAAAACCTTAGAATCTCTAGTATAAAAAATTTAGATAAAATCTTGAGATTTGAGTATTTAAGGGATTGGGTATGAGTAGGGCTGTTAATTTTTTACACAGCCGAAGCATTTGACATGAGCTAAATACAAAATTAACGAATTAAGATCCTATTAATACTATATAATTATATATTCATGTTTCGAAATAACTTGAATCTGACATAATAGATCGGCAGTTTTTCACAAGACATAAACTTTATAAAACCTTTACCCGCCCGCCCATGACCCACCCGTTTACTCGGGGTATCAAGACTGAGTGCAAGGAGCGCGTGAGTTACAGCGTCTGCAGCAAACCTCTTACACCAAAATTCTAGAAGAGTCTTTTATCTTCTGATAAAACCCCTCTCCTAAACTCGCTAGGGTTTTATCCTCTCCAGGCGTCCAAACTGCAAAACAAAACTCACTCATTTCTTCTTTTCATTCTATCCTAAAAAGGTACGAAGATAAGCCCTTCACTTTTCTCGTTTTGAATCCTATGCTTTGTGTCGCTGTGTTTGTGTAATTTTGAAATTCTGTCAAATTCTGGCTTAATAGTCTGATTCTCAATTTCTTTTTTTTTTTTTCTTTTTTTTCGGTGAGAGTAGACCCAGAAATGGCTACAGCTCAGCTGACAGCATCGTCGATCTCGACTAGGAGCTTGGCGTCGTTTCAGGGGCTTCGGCCTTTGGAGGCTGTGAAGTTTGGTGCTTCAGCGGGGCACTTGAGAGTAGGGGCTGGTCTCACTCAGAGGTCGTTTAATGGTCTGGTTGTCAAAGCCGCAACCGTGGTCACTCCCAAGGTAGTGGATTTAACTCACCCATTTCTGCCTGATTTGTGTTATTTTTGCTTAGTGATGAGAGTGTTCGGTATTGGGTGCTTGATTCAAAGATTGTTATTATGTGGTATGTGGGGTTTTGCTTGTTGTGAATAACGTACTGGTATGTGGCTGGTTTGGGTTTTCTGGGATAGATTTCCCTTATAATTTGGGTTATGGATATTGGTTTGAATATGTCATTGAAGGGTTGGAGTTGATGCAATGTGATTTATTGAGTTTTTGTTTGATAAAAAATTATTTTTCTTAATCGAGTTTAGTTATCTTCAATTCTACGGGCAAATTTTAGAAAGATAAGTCATTTTAATTTATGCTATTTCCTGGGCTTGGTTAGGAGACCCTTGTATTATGATCAAACTGTGGTTGCCATACATGCACAGCATTTGTTACAGACAATCTGACAAATTGAAGTGTTTATACCATTCATGCTATTTGTGGCTTATCTGACATTGTAGTGTTCTGTTCCTATTTCTGCAGTACACTTCGCTTAAGCCTTTGGGTGACAGAGTGTTGGTGAAGATCAAAACTGCAGAAGAAAAGACCGATGGTGGAATCTTACTTCCAACAACTTCTCAAACAAAGCCTCAAGGAGGCGAGGTGGTTGCTATTGGAGAGGGTAAGACTGTTGGGAAGACCAAAGTGGACCTCAGTGTGAAGGTAACTTTTTCTTATACTACATCTTTTTAGCTTCCAATTCTTCCTTCTCTTTTCCTTCACCAATTGCTTGTACAGACTGGCACCCAAGTTGTGTATTCCAAGTACGCTGGGACTGAGCTGGAGTTCAATGGCTCAAAGCATCTTATTCTGAAGGATGATGATATCGTCGGTATTCTTGAAACAGATGATGTCAAGGATCTCAAACCTTTGAACGATAGAGTTCTAATCAAGGTTTGTTTGTTGCCCCTTTAATGTTTGTTACTCTCGCACGTATTTTCATCAAGTATATATATCACGGTGTACAGCCAAGCATAAATCACGTGTTCACACAAGTATATATCTAATACTTAGGGTGTTGTCAATGTGCTGCTGCCTTTAGCATGCTCTGGAAATAAATCTTGGAAATGGGTGTAATTAGGTTTTCACCCGTAGACTTAGTTCGCACAAGTAGGTAGCTGTGCTTGAGGGTTTCTTTCTTTGATTTTGCATTACGCATCAGTTACTCTTTTTTCTGGTTTGTCGTGGGGGTCGCTAAGAAGATAAAGGTAATCTTGGTGTTTTACCTTGTGTGTTTGAACTCTGACTGCAGGTTGCTGAGGCTGAGGAAAAGACTTCTGGAGGTTTGTTGCTGACAGAGGCAACCAAGGAGAAACCTTCCATTGGCACGGTGAGCGTTATAGCACCTTAAGCTTTGTTTTCTTTATCCCAGGCATTACCTGAATACTTAAAATAGGATGGATTATATTAGTAGAGCTTTTGGTGTGTAGCCTGTGAGATCGATACTTGATGTGTATTCTGCATTGTATGTGGTAGGTGATTGCTGTTGGGCCTGGTCCTCTAGATGATGAAGGCAACACGAAACCGTTATCCATTACCCCTGGGAGCACAGTTATGTACTCCAAGTATGCTGGGAATGACTTTAAGGGCAAAGACGGTTCCGAGTACATTGCTTTGAGGGCTTCAGATGTTATGGCTGTTCTTTCTTAGGTCTCGATTAATCATGTGCTTGACATGTACCCCGGAATTTTAAGGCGAAAGTGCCTCAAGGCATTTGGATTTTGAATGTAACCGTACCTTGAGAGTATGTTAATTTCAGTATTTTCAGTTCTTTGCATAGTCAATACAAGTTCATTGAAACATCGCAGGTTCATCTGATAGTGAATAAATCCATCCTGCAAGTGAGTTTATAACCATATTTTGTATTACATCCAACCTAATTCCTCATCCACTCGAAATTTCTTCCCTCATAATCTTAGTAAAACATCTGTTTGGAGGACTTTTAAGCCCATTGAACTCATAAATTTTCGTGGTCCAAAAACGATTAGAAAACCTCGTGTATATTGAGTACAGGTTTCAAACTTGAGGACTAGACTATCCATGAGAAAAAATTTACTGCGTGTGGGGGTTAATTCAATTCACCCAAAAACTGTTGGAAAACCTTCCCTTTTCGCATTGCAATCACGTTTCCTGCATGGTTCAACAGCCCCGGGCAAGCATTTTATTAATCGGAGGACTTGATGTTGTGTATGATGAGGTGCAGCCGTGCAGGGTTGGTGGTTGCGAGAGGATGATGAGTTCTGTTCAAACTGTATTTCTCTTATTTGCCTACTTGGCGTATTCCTTGTTCTCCCCATTCGATCGCAAGTGATTTTCATTCTGTCAGCAGTTTTGTCTACTTCTCTAGTTGGAACGAATAAAGAGAATCATAATTCCTCCACAAATAACTTATACACATGGAAATTAGAAAAGAAAAAAAATAAATTATATACATATGGTTAAGTTTCTTAACACTAAAATCTCACTGAGATAGCATTATTTGCATTGTTGAAAGAGAACATAATTGTAATGTGAATTTCTTCCGCGATGATGAAACTGCCCAGTAATTATCTCGTGGGAAATAGCAAGCACGGGTTACAAAACTTACAAATGGCACCATACATGGTGCATAATATGTCTGGTCGGAAGTCATACTACAGCTACTGCACATTCTGTTGCGCATTTGTCTGTCTTAGCAATATACAAATAGCCACTAAAGTGAATGTCAAATTAGTTAAGAAAGGGTTAAGGATCATATTATACATCTCATCTGCTTTTTCTTGATGCATCTTGCCGAAAAATATCGCCCCTTCAAGCTAACAGTAGCTACAAAAGCAGGTGCAAGGATCAAGCATTGGATGAATGTCGGCTTGAGCTCAAGGTCAGCACCAGCATTTACGAAAAGCTTCCCCTGTAGAACTTGGTGTTTTTTTTTTTTTTTTTTTTTTTTTTTTTTTTTATATGGTAAGAATCAATGACATCATTCCAGGGCTCGATAGCAATGTTGTTCTGTTACCAAGTAACTACTTATATTTTATGGGGGGGAGAGGGAATAGGCTCCCTCCACATCTCCTGTTAGAGCTGGGAGAAGCCAACTAGATTCTCAGATAAAATCTTAAACAAACCATGATCCGTGCCAGAAAACCGCATTCTTAACGCATTCTTGAGAACCCTTATCGATTAAATGAGGCAGCAGAGTTATCATCATACCTCCATGCATTATTACCACTGTCAGTCCCACTACAGGCTTGATTTGGGACAGGGACATTGCCTAGATCTCCGTCTAAACTCATCTGCTGTACTTCAGCAGATGATAATATCTTTATGCTCTGAACACAACTTACGAACTCCCTGAAGGGCAATTAGAGAATGACTAGTAAAAAAATAAACTGGAAAATCAAAATGAAGCAACTAAAGTGTACATGGGGTGCTGAACTTACTCCCAAGGATCGTCACCAACAAGAAGAATATCATTCTCATGATCCACATAAACAAGTTTCCATTCATTCCGTTGTGGATCTTCTAGCTGCCCTTCAATTCCGAACATACGGGCAAGATCGCGCCTGAGCTCATCATACCCTTTGTAACGTGTTACATCAATACATCTCCCCACAGAGCCACGCTTTTGAACCTTCAAGAATAAAGCATTATTAGGCATTTAGAGAATGTCATTGAAACTGTGCCGTGTGTATTTGAAGTTCTAATCTAAAGCACTCATTCCCACTCAAAATAGGTAAAGTAATAATTGCTATAGACAGTAAATGGCAACTGCATCACATGCTTTCACTGAAACATGCATAAGAGCTCAATTTTAGCAGACACACAGTGATATTTGACTTTAAAAGCAGAACATCTTTCTGCATAAGATTGCATTATTTCAAATAACTCTGGAGACTCGTACACTCAGGAAACGTAATGAAGCATGCAGATCCACTTTGAATGAAGGCTAGCACAGTTGGGTATCAACAGAGACTCTTTTTGGTAATAAGGCTGCACTGACTTGCAGAATATATTGTTGCACCTAACCAATGCTAAAGTTAAAAGAGTAAAATCTACCTTGCTTTGTAAAGCATTTCTAAAGCAAAGAGAATAAGTAAATCAATAAACCTTTGTATATGTTCGCATTCGTTGATTCTGGTTAGCCCACAATCCGCCGCTCAAAACTCCAGTGTCGTTGATAGCAACATCACTTGAACATCCAGGCTTGAAAGGCATGTTTGGCACCCCAAATGACTGAGAGCTGATCCCAGCAGTGGACAACTCTGCGTCAATATCTCTTGGAGTACCACCATAATTAGCAAGTAAGTTCTGAAGATCTTTTTGAGAGTCGAACCCCCTTGACAACAAAGTGTCAGGCGCCAATCCGTCAACATTAGCTGCAAATGGGAGATTGTTCCGAGGATGCGATTGGACATCACCATCTAGACCAAAGGTGGGGATTGAGAAGTTCTGCTGGATGGTACCAGCATCCAGACAATATGATGTTCCAGAAGAGGATGCTTCCAACTGATCCGTGATGGTACTTTTATATTTTAGCTGGTCTGGTCCTTTTGAGCAGGGCAACTCGTGTTTGATCTGTATATCAGATTTGCACTGCATCTCCTGAATCAGATTACTTGCAGGCTCAACCAATGAATCCCCCAGTAATATGGCTTGTCCTTGTTGGTTTCTGTTCAGGAGGTTGGATGGGGGAACCTGGCAATTATTAGTAGAAGGTGAGGTTGAACAAGAAGGAGCATCTCCTTCTGTAAGACCAGAATGGGCTCCGATTGCTGTAAGTGGCTTCTGCTGGCTCTGGGGCTGGTTCACATGAATCTGTTGAGATTGCATCAGTGCAGAAGTTGAGAAGCTATTACCATTGAGAAGCTTCTCTGTTGAGAAGCTATTGCTGCTTAGCTGTTGCTGTGGATGTTGAGACGAAGGAAGTTGTTGTACTTGCTGATTTTGCTGATTGGGCTGCTGTTGGTGTAGCAGCTGAGGCTGCAAAAGTGAGCTTGGTGGGGAGAGCAATTGCTGCTGCTGTTGTTGCTGTTGCAATTTCTGTAGCAACTGTAACTGAAGTTGTTGCTCCGGAAGGCCTTGCTGTGACAACTGTTGCACTTGTGGCTGCTGCTGTGCTCTCTGTGACAGGCTCTGTTGCAACTGCAAATACTGCAGTGGGGACTGTTGCAATTGCGCCTGCTGCTGGTGCCTTTGTAAGAGACTTGCTTGCGGTTCAATTTGTTGCTGAAACTGTGAGTCTTGAGGTAGAGATGTCAACTGCAATGAACTTTTACCGTTAGAGTGGATACTCTGCTGAGATTGGGTATTGCCTGTCAGTATTTGCTGTTGTTGAAGCTGAGAGTATAGAACTGGTTGCTGCAAACTCTGACTTGGGATCTGGTTAGGAGCAACACCACCATTATTTACAAGACCCGGATGACATATCTGTTGCTGTTGCAGTTGTTGCTGCCGTTGCTGTTGGGGCTGCTGTTGATGTAGTTGCTGATGCGGCTGCTGTTGCTGTAGTTGCTGATGAGGCTGCTGTTGCTGTAGTTGCTGATGAGGCTGCTGTTGCAGTAGTTGCTGCTGCTGTGGCAGCTGTTGCTGCACTTGCTGCTGCTGTGGCAGCTGTTGTAGTTCCTGCTGTTGCTGATGTTGCTGATGTTGCTGCAGCTGCTGTTGGTTAGTAGGATTCTGCAATAATTGCTGGAGGTGCTGCTGTTGGGGCCATGTGACAGGAGGCTGTTGCAATTGACTGACTTGGTTTTGTGGATTGGCTTTGTTAAACTGGAGACTTGGTGAAGACATGACAGGGGCTTGAAAACTCAATAATTTAGATGGATCATCAGCATTAAGGTTATTGTGCAGGGCAGTTGAAGAAACCATGGATGGGAAAAATCCAGATTGAGCAGCTGAAAACTGATTATTTTGCTGCCTGCTCATCCACTGCATCAAACTCAAACCAGGAAAGATTGAGCCAGGGGCATCCTTCATGCCAAATTCATCGCCAAGCCAGGGCATGGCTCTCTTGAAAGCATTCTCTATGTCAGACTCATCATCTGTAAAAGCACTTCCAAAGATTACAATTATGGAACATATGGCAGGGGAGGTTTTGCAAACTGTTAAGTGATTTTGCCAAGTGATAGTCCTTTGAGTTTGCAGACTGTTAAGTTCAATGTTGACAAGTTAGGTGTCAAAACATGTGGTCAGGGTTCTATTACTTTAGGTTTTGGTTTAGGGTTGAATCAGTATAAAATGGGGTTTAAGAAAAGCAGGAATTGAAGATTTGAAGACTTCGGTCGCATTGGATCAATTGAAGTGATGCAAACAGTTCACATACAAATTTCATAAAGGTTTGATTGCAAGTTCGATTGAAGTTCATTCAATTGAAGTGTGTATCATGTTTCCATACAAAAATCCGAGAGCTTCGATTGTAGTTTGTTCGATCGAAATTGAAACCCTAAAGTTCGATCAAACTTAAATTGATCGTAACGGCTGCATACAGTTTTAATTGTAGGCCGACTTAGCTTTTAAAATTTAGTTTTCACCTAACCTATATAAGCCTAATAACCCACGATTTTCAGAAGGCAGGTAGTAGTTCATTGTTCTTGGAGAGATTCTAAAACAATTTTGAAACTAAACAGATCCACACACACACCATATACACAGTCCAACTTTTAATTGAGCCAAAGAAAAACCGATTTTTTCCACCCCCCAGGGGGATGGGGGACGGGGTGGGGGTGGGGGTGGCGGTGGAGGGGAAGAGAGAGAGAGAGAGAGAGAATCTCATGTTGTTACTATAAGTTAATTTTAAGTACCATGTTTAGCACCGAGGATGATTAGGGTACCAATTTGCAATAATGATGAACAAAGCAACATAAATTCGGTTCTTAAAAATTTCATAAAAAATAACTCACATCCAAACCAAAATTCATCCCTTCCATCATGTTAGATCCAGAATGACCAAGTTTCTTTAACCATTTTATTAAGGTGCCTAATACAGCTCTTAGATGCATTGCTCATTTACAAGAACTACTTTGTTTACAATTTCTGTATTAGGCATGAAATCATATTTCTCAAAGGTAATCCACCTTCCACACACTGTAACGCCACTTTTAGAAGGAAGGGTGGGGGTACAGTTTACCTGGCATCCCTGGCTGTCTGGGAAACTTAGGTCTGAAAAATGGAGGTGGACATATGTAGAAAGGAGTTACAACAGGTTCAACTTCCCAGATCGAAACTCGGCTTGGTCGTTCACCAGCTGTTGATTCATCCCATCCAACCTGTAAAAAATGTGAACATTGATCAACTAGGTCAGCTGATACAGAAAGTTAACAATGCCCACAAATTTTGACTTCAACATACCAACTAAAGAGCTATTTCAATGGCATGGAGGGGTACACCCTTAAATGGACCCAGAATGATTGACATTTAAAACCACAATGCACTCTAGAGGTCTAAAATTAAGCAGCATGACGGACTACGACTTAACCCCCAACACTAGCATATATTTAAAGAACTAGGCCGGGTAAAGAAATTACCTTGTTGCCAAGTCCATATAACTTGGAAACATCCTGAAATGCCTTATATAGATTATCTACACCTACTAAATGCATGTTGCAACTACAAAGCTAATTCCTAAGAAAATAAGTAGTGAATACACTCCCTAGAAGGCACAACACCGTAACATATTATTGCTTGTTAACAGGTGCCATGGATTCTATTAAAAACCAACTTACATATGCTAAAGAATACCTGAAGATTGCGCCACTGTGAATTTTTCCATCGCAAAGTATCCAAATCACTGATACCAGTAATTGTACCCATGTATCTGCGTACTCCTGACTCCTCAGTCTCAAACATCATTCTAAATCGCATGCCAAGTGAAACTTGGGTATACATTGCTTTATTATACTTGGCTAAGGGAATCACAAACTCAGAAGGGCTGGCCCTGTCAGAATTAAATGTATTTTGTCAGAACCTGTCATTGAAAAATTATAAAATTGTATTTATCACATAATAATAATGACAACTTAAAAACTCTTACAGCAGTACCTTGGGTTGTAAAATATAGTAAATGGACTGTTATTTGCAGCAGCATGAGCTGCAGCAGCAAGAATTCCAATATGCATGCTATCACTGGATATGACTGATGAAGAGAGAGCTGGCTGCTGTCTATTCGCACGCTTTATGCCCAGAAGAAGCTGGGATTTTTCATCTCTACACAGAACAGGATTATTTCAGCTTAGTAATGGAAGGGAAAATAATCTAGCTTATTACGTCTCTGTTTTATACCTTATAAAAAGAACAGAATCTCCAGCAAAGAGTCTTTTTGTGCTAACAAAGACACTCCAACCTGTAGTCAGCAGGTGCCTTTTTGGTTGGCCTGCAATTAAAGCACTATGCAATTTTAATGTATTATTATACCTGCCTTCAATAATCCAACCCATACAAATATCCAATGCAAATTCTTCGTTTGGAACAAACAATCTAGAAGAAAACATTAATAGATTACAAATAAGCAGCATAATGAGAGGGAAAAAGGGAGAGGATGAATGTGTTGAAAGGATCCATACCGCGATAAATATGCCTGAACGTCCACGAATTGTCATGCAAGTCTCTAGCTCCTAACTCCTGAGCTGGGGGTTGCATTGAAAAATCCTATTTTAAAAAAAATGGCGATCACTTAGAGAGACAGATAGATACTGAATGTACAAGATGGAATTCTCTAATGGAAATCACAAATTAAAATTTCAAAAACTGGTACGAACTAGAGGTGGAAAGATCTTCTCAGCTGCTCGACGAGGTACTGAAAATCCACCATGTGTGCTGGTATCACTAGCTGTAAGAGTTTTGCAGAAGAACTCAGAAGGTTGTCTGCTTTGCTTGAGGCCCAAATCAGATGCCAGTAATGCTTCCTTGTCATACTGTAGAACAGCCATTTCAAACAATGTTCTATATATGCACACATGATTACATGTGAAAAGAGAAGTGTGCCAATATGGATATTATAATTTTCAAATTGAATAGCTGACCTACTTTGTTTACGGGTTGAAGGGTCATCTGTGCATAAACCTCATCAGTTTCAGGATCAGCCTGATTCAAAATGTAGACACATGCATAAGAATCCAATAAGATTTCACTAATTTAAAACAATAGTCTTACTGTGGATACTCTCATACATGCAATGTGACATTATGAAGCATGCAAATCAGCTTTGGAGGAAGATTAGGGTAGTTGGGTATGAAATCAGTCTCCTTTTGCATTGACGCTGCAACCTGAAAAAGTCAGTGGCCAGAAACCTCCATCAAAATCCAGAATCCCAAAATTGTTGCATTTCCAATAGAAATAAAAGAGGGAGAAAGGGGGAAAAAAGTGGCATACTTGCTCACTGTGGCCTTGAGGAAAGTAAACTACGAGACTTCCAACTGGAGGCAAAGAAACCAGAGGTCCCGCACAAGCATGCCACAACTCTGAATTAATACTCTTCCTCTCCCCTGTTCTCAATCCAAACAAAATGTTATCACCATCATACAAAACCTCAGAAATCGTGAGAGAACTATAAATGTCAATTGCTCAAATAGTTCATACTAATTTTATTTCCTATGAAACTTAGATAAAAGAATTTCAAATTTCAGATATGGAAATTAATTAAACAACTCATTTAGATTTGCAAAAACGCACAAGGGTTAGAGAACTGTAGGAGAAATTGTTACCTAAGGCAGGGGCTAAAAAGCTGCTATTAAGCTCAAGGGTTAGACAAATTGTTTCACACTTTCCCATTACAATCATTACTGCAAGACCCTGATATTAAGATAGTTGTGGGGGCGCAGCCAAACTAATTCCATGCTCTCATAAATTTTTAGGAGAGAGTATTCCAATAACTGGGATCAAACAAAAACACTGAGGAAGGCCTCATAATTGCTAAACCACAAAGATAACAGGTTCTGGTTTTTGCAATTAAATACTTAAAATTATAGTTGACTCAAAGACGTAAATATTGAAAAGTATTTATTGTATTAACAAATAATCTTTAATATCAGTGAGAGCCAAAGGGTCTCGTAATAGCCTGCTTGTTTTCTTTGTTGCCATTGTTGTAGGACCTTCATTTTGATTTATCTGGTTACTGATACGCCAAAGGAAAATGCTAGCAAATGAAGGAAAAAAAAAATACAGAATAGAAAATCAGTTTTCTACTATGTAATGATCTCTCAGTGGCTTTAGTACTCACAGGTGATCAGAACTCTGCATTCCAAATAAAGGGAAACGTTTTTATGTTTCGAAGTCATGCTTCTACATTTTCCCAGCTTGTCACAGCAAATCATCAACAACATATTTTGAAATTTGGTAATCATTTCACATTAAGTTGTTCAAAGGCACATCTAAACAGAGAGGCAGAGAGGGAGATCAACCTAAATATCATCACATTTTATACGTTCTACAAAACAATTAAAATAAAATGGTTTAAGCTATATGGTGAACTTAAAAAATACAGACGTAATAGAACCAAAATTGAATAAATTAAAAATATGAAAAATCTTCAGTGTTAATTCAGCAATTAAAGAACTTGAAGAGGGGGGGGGGGGGGGGGGGGGTGTTGTCCAAGAGAAACCCTGGAATTCACGATCGAAATCCGGACACAGGGTATTCACAACAACCTGGAGTCCATTTGTATACAGTTCATGCTTGCAGCATCAGATAATCTTGGTTTTTGTTTTTTTGTTTTTGTTTTTATAAGAGCAAGACAAAAGAAAACTCCACCACAAGAATCCATTACTCCATAGGACCATAGCGAAAAATCTACTCTTATATAAACCTTACATGCTGAGAATAACACTGAAGCATCAAAATCAGTTTAAACCGCACAAGAATTTCCAAGGAGAAAAATTCAAACAAACAGCTATAACATAAAATATATATATATATATATAGTAACAAATTGAAACCATAGAAGTGGAATCAAGTAAGTAGACCTTCTCCAGAATTTGGCAGAAACGCATTTGGGGGAGCCTTCATTCTGACAGATGTGAAGGAGCCAATTGAAATATGAAGAAGAAATTCAATCACCTGCTCAGTTCCACTAAGATATACACCATTCAAACAGTTCTAGTTGAAACCCATTGCCCAATTACCAAAAGGGACTTTAAGAATCTCCTTCTATGCCCGATACAAAGTCCGCCCTATTCACATTGAATCCTAGCAATCAAACCCCATCTCCCTACTGCAAAACAGAAGCCACTACTAGCTATCTCCCGAAGCATTTAACTATGCAGCTTCCCCAGCTTAAAGAAACCCAGCAGAGAAAAAGTGACTCTTTCCACCTATTTCTCTTAGGTAAAGAGAGAGAGAGAGAGCTCAAAAATTGGAGAGAATTCGCACCCACAGCTCAAAGCTCACTGATAATAACTTTGAATTCCCAGAATAAACTCCCCTAAAGAACCTACAAATCAGATTTTCTGCAGCTGAAGATTCGAATCAGCAACTGCGGAAAATAAAGAACTATGACAAAGAGATTCCAATTCCAATTCAATCCCACCTCGGAATCCAAATTCCCCAAGCTCAGGAACCAGAAATCGTCTGCAAACAACTGGGGTTAGAGTGTCACCGAACGTGGCGGTGACCGAATAAGTTACCGGCGGTGAAAAATGGACGGCAAGCTGAGAAATGGAAAGGAAGAGAAAGGGTGTGTAGTATATTGGGGTCCGAGCTGGAGAAGGTCAAGGTGGAGGGAACCTGAGTTGTCGCCGAAGAAATCAGAGACCGAACAAAAAGCAAAGCAAAGCTAAGCAAAGACAGCTTTCTTTTATGTGAACAAGCCGACATGAATATGAAACACGCTGAAGCAAGTCAGGCACGGTTAATACTTAAAAATTACCACTAGTAGTAAAATTTTACCAAAGTTTCACTCTATTTTTCCATTACAATATTAATTAAATAGTTAAATTAATTATAATTTTTTTTTTTTATAAATTTAAAATTTCAAAACAACCCATGTATCATAGTAAAATTTATGGTTTTCAACCATGCCTCCATCATTTAGTCATTTACTTTTTATCTGGATTAAATATTTCATATATTGAACTCAAATTTGTTAAAATATTAATTAAATTATTAAATTTATTGATTCTTATCCGCATAAACAGTAATTTAAAGAATAATGTTAAAAACCAAAATGTTTGTGGCAATTCCATTAACCGATACCAAAATAAATAATAATTATAAATGATTAAAAATCTGTTAAAATTACGTTAAGAAATTTAAAAAATACTTAAAAAATTATGTTAAACAAAAATAAAACTCTTTCTAAAATATTATATTTTTCAATAGATAAATGCTTTGAGTCAACTTTTTTTTTTTTTTTTTTTTTTCATATTTTGTCTATCTCATCTTACAAATTATCCATTAAATTTATGGACTTATGTAGACGATAGACCCTACATAAGTCAATAATAAATTCCACAAATCTAATAGTTGATCTATTAAATTTGTAAGAAAATATAACATAAATATATTAAACTTATTGACCCTAACCTTTAATAATTGACATTTGCTTTTTCATTATGAGAGTAATGTCAATGTCATACGCAGGAGTACGCGCGAGATTCTTCGTTTGGATAAACGGTAAATTTTTGGTAGTGGGGGAAGTTTCTTGCTGGTTGACTCCAAGGATAATGTAAAAAGTTTTCGTTCAAATTGGTTTAAATAGACTACTATTTACTATCTCAAAAAAAAAAAAAAAAAAAATTGACTACTATTTATAAAAAAAATAATAATAATGAAAAAATAAAAAATAAAAATCATTTTTTCGAAGAGAAATATTAATTTAATAAATTAATTTTTTTAAAAAATTGCTTGAATCCTTTAATTTTTTTTATTTTATTTTTTAAAATTATACATTATCCTTGAAGGCAAAAACATCCATGCTTAGCGACCTTGGTAATTTAATTTGTCTATTATTTTGTTTATTTTATTAAATTAAAATACAAAAATTTATTTTGTTTATTTTATTAAATTGAAATAAACAAAAAATTATTTTGTTTATTTTATTGAGAATTATATGCTTTTAATAAATAGAATTGAAAAAAAAAAAATTGTCTAACTTAATTTAAAAGAAATTTCTATTTGAAAATAATTTTATGTTTTTTTGGCTGTATTTGAAATTGAACCCACCGAACCACATCTTTTTCTCGAGGAAAACACGATTTCAGTGATTATCTATTGTTTTATTAATTGGAGTATAGGATTAGGGGAATCATCAAAATCACTTTAACTAAAGTTAGCTTTATTGACTTGAGTCTTGTTTGGCGTACACTCTCTCCACTAATCGCATGCCCTATCTATTACTTTACGTTCTTTTAGTTTCTTAAAAAATTTGACACTATTAATTTTGTTCTACTAATTATTATTATTATTACTTTTATTCAAATATATGAAATGGGTTACAACAAATCAAATAACTATAAAAGGGTGAGCACCTCAATAACAAAACCCAAAAGAAAAAGACAGTACAAACATATAAACAAATAGTAAGTAATGGTTTCATTCATGATTTCAAAAGAACCATAAATGAGCAAATCCTTTTTAAGAGTCGCACAAGGCGGTAACAACTAACAACTAGTAAAAGGACTCGATGAATAGCCCTAAAAAGTAACGACAACAACCATAGTGAAATGGTTATTACAAAAGAGGTATTGCCAAAAACTGGAAATGAGTCGTTGATGAAGAACGAACACCAACTACAAAAGTCTATGCTGCTAGATAAAACCGCATAAGAACTGGGAGATAGCAAACCATAAAAAACAAAGAGCACATCAGAACACAAAAGAAAAAACAGATAAATAACAATAAAACAACAAAAGAAATACAACCACTCCACAAACACAGCAGTTCCAATAGAGGAGAGTCCGTCGGGGGGAACGGAGCGCTAGTGAGGCATGAGATCCACTAATTACTTAATGTATGACATTTCTTTTACAACAATTTAACTATTCATTTTCTATCGATTTAAGTTTTTAGAATAAGTTCATCAAATTCTCTTGTTTTCACTTTTACCTTTAATTTTAATTAAATATTTCATATGTTGGACTTTCCTTATTAAGTCATAATAAAAATATTAATTAAATAATTAAATTAATCATAAATTTAAACTTTTAAGAAAAACAATAATTTAACATAGCGAGACGTGTAATTAATAAAGTCTCATGCTTACCTTTAAAAAATGTTCTACATATTATGTTTCTTTCTTGTAAAATAAGATAGCTTTGAAGGCACAAAAAGATCGAGCATAGTGAAACTCGATTCTCTCAAATCCCAATCCCTAGCCTTACCCCACCCCAGCCCTCCAATAATAATAAAAAAAAAAACAACCACTTTATCTTTAATGTCAATAAACTAATAATATTTGATTCTTGACTCATGAAAAAGGCAGCCCAAATAAAGAAGAATGGAAAAAGAAAGAAGAATTTTTATATACACGTTAGAAAGGCCACTAGCCGCAAAAGCAGGAGATATTCACATGTCACAGGTTCGGTGATTCCTGCTTCAGACATCATTATACTGCAATTAAACTAAAACTTTTTTTGTTATTAATTAATTAATTTCCATTTTATTAATATACCACTCTATGTTTTTCCGCAGAAAGTCATGGTGCGTGACGATTAATCTGGACAATATGAAGATCCTGATTTTGAGCGTCTATGATGCTGTAGGACCCCACCCCCCACCTTATATTCCTTTTCCTCCAAACCCAAGAATAAATTAATAACGTAGATAAATAAATACATTATTTGCTACCAATCGTTTAGAATAATATTTATCATTCAATTCTGTGAGCTTGGTAACCACTAGTCACCCAAAACTAATTGATGCCTTTATATATATATATCATCGATCGGTTAGAGATTAAGGTTCATATTCTGCATGATCACTTTGTAATTCTCTGGCATAAAGGCCACGTGGGCGGAACAGAGCATATATAGTAAGGTATATAGGAAATTTCAATGTATTAGGTTAGAATTTTAACCGGAGACGGTTAATATAAGTTGTAACCTAACTTATTATTCTTTGGCGTAATAAAATTAGCTACTCTCTCTTATTGGTATAGACATATTGTTGAATCATGTATGTTTTTTATATTTTATTTTCTCTCGTTTGTTTATTTACTTTTCACTAAATTGCATCGTCCCAAACAATCGTAACAATCCTAATGTTGGATTAGAAAAATGCTTGGGGTACCTCCTCAAGAGCAAGAGGTATATATGCTCTTGAAGAACACAAATGAATTCCCCTCACTTTGATAGCTCTCAAAAAAAAAAAAGAAAAAAAATCCTACCAAGTTAGCAAAAGTGACAAGGACTTAGGTTGCTTGCCACGGGTTTTTGTTCTTATATGCAAATGTCCAAGGATTTTGCTATCCTTCTTAGATGAAAAATCACTGAAAATATTTTCTCGGTGTTTATTACTGTTTTATCGCGTCTTTTAGCTGCTGGTAAGTTTTTTTGGCAGTTGACGAGAAAGATAAGAACTATGATCCTGTTATGAAGTATAAATCATAGGAAGGTATTCATGACTAGTAAGCTGCCAATGTAAAGGGTGACAGAGGAAAACTTTTACTACTTAAAATGAATAAATGATTCAAGCTGTCACCTATCATCCGTGATGGTAACAAGTGAAACATTTCAAGACCAAAATATATGTACCATGGAATATTTCAGAGAGAAAAATCAGGCAAATAAGTGAAATTTTGGAGACCACAATAGATCGAGGAGTTTTTGAAGAAAACTGCAGATAGAGGAGCTGAGAGAAGTCCCACGGGAAAGCCCAGCCAAGCATGTGAAGTAATACAGCTTTTGTCGGGCCAACTACCTCCAACTCTGACCAGAATGTGGGGTTTCATTTTGGTTTCAAATTAAATACTTTCAATTTCGTTTTTAATTTCTTTAATCAAATAAAATCAATTTGAGTGGCTGGCTATCATGGATTCCCCGGTTGGCCACTGCCCTTCTCTTCTCTTCTGAGTTCTGACCCAACCTTGTACGGAGTACGTACCTTTTATTTACTTTTCATTATATATAGATATAGATATATATAAATAAATAAATATATGTATATTTGTTAGCATAAGTTTTTGAATATTAGAGAGAGTCGTACGTTTCTGCAATGAATTCGTCTGACTGCAAATCACAATATAATCAAACTGGGATCCCAAAAATAGCTTTTACTATGTCTAGCTGAAGACTCTAAAACAGTCTGAGTTAATAGGCCCCACCACACTCATGAAGTGACAATGTATGTGGACATTGAAATGTGTAACGTGCCGTAGCTCTCTCTATTTATAATTTTGGCCAGATATTCAATTACACCTATTCCAATGGGTTTTTATTAATCCTCTACCAGCGTTCTTAAATCTTAATTAAAAGCTCATAATTAGGAAGACATATATGCATACTCCTTTTGTGGTTGATTGTGCACAGCCTGCACAGGAATAGGATCCTCTCCACTATTCTTCAATCTTATATATATATATAGTTCTTTTGTGCACAATAGGATCATCGTCCCTCCGTATTACATCGTTGAATGTTATAATAAAATTTAATTAAAGTTATAAAATAAACTATCTTCATTTCAATATAGAATGAAAAACATAAGCGAAAAATGTTATTGAAGGCCTATATATAATTAGATTATTATTATTATTATTATTATTATTATTTTTTGCCGCATGGTTTTAGAGATGATCTTGAGTGCAAATAAGGAGAGCCTATGAATTGAAGTGTGGACATGCGATTTTGCAAGAGGCAAAAATCTCCCACGACCCTTAATTACAAGATGGTTGCGACAAATCGCGGGATAAAAATCTCGTGCAACCTCCGTAGAAGGTTGGCTCAAGCGAGAATGTAATGGTGTAAATTTAAATAAATGACACCTTTTCTAATTCTACTTTAGGGTTGAAACCCCCTGCTTCCATTTAAGCAGAATAAGGATGAGTTTAATTAGCAACAATTTCGATGGAGAAAGGGCAAGATGACACGTAAATTAATTACTTATCGAAGCGGGAAGAACTACAAACGTACGTTACGCCATCAAACCAAGCAAAGGAGACGAGACATAACTAACACTTAGTCATACGATTTTGAAACCACGTTGAGGATGATCATGGCCAATGCGCGCAATTTGTCATTTCGGAGTTCAACTTTCTCTTTGTTGCGTTAAATATGTCCGGAAAGAGTGTCTGCCATTACTAATTACCGCATGCCAATGCATCTTCTAAGAACCCTAAAATATCTTTCATGACACCCATTACGTTATCAATATTTCAGATTGATCACCCCACTTTAAAGGAAATCCATTTGGGGCTGTTTGTTACGCAACAACTTATTATGAAAATTCAAATGCGCAATTGATTAAACAAAGAGACACGAATTTCCTTCAATACATGTCATTTTCATTTAAAAAAACTACTATATAGAGGTAATTTTAGGGAAAAGATTTTTTTTTTTTTTTTTATCAGTTTATTATATAAATACTGAATGAATACGTATAAGATTATTTTCGTCATTTATGTTTTTAATACTGTGTTGTATAAACTATGATGAAAATTAAAAATATATGAATAATAATCATGTCAAGTCTCAGGAAACAATCAATAACACTCGAGATTTAAAAATTGAAGAAATAAAGCAATGGGGCAAACCGAATGATTCCGTTGCCCGTGGGTGCTCCATATATATGCCAATATAGAATGATCCATGTTAGGTATGCACATGGCGGGGGGGGGGGGGGGGGGGGGGGGAGGAGGAGTGCTATAAAAATGATGTTGAGGGGAAAAAAAGAAAGAGACAAGAGAGGAATAAACTCATAATTAGCGTGTCTTCTTAAACGAAGTGCGTTTGATTAAGGTAATCATGGGATTATTCCCCGCTAATAAACAACCTGGAGAGTTGTGTTTTTGATGTATGCCTTTCCAAAGAAAATTTTATGCATGCATGAGAGATGAGATGTTAGTGTATCTGAAGACAGTGACATGACATGTATATCTATCTGATGGATCCAGCATCCCGAGTCATGCATGGTCCCTACGCTGCGAAACTCAGCATCCGCATGAGAGGAGCAGAGTAAAAGTGTCCTTTCCAAATGGTGGGGGTGAATGACTTTATGGGTTTTCTATTTGATTAATGGGACGGCACAGAAAATGCTAAATTATTTTGTGATTCAATTTCAACCGTGTCGAAACATACGTATAAAATTATAACACGATAATGAGACGTGAGAATATATATAATATATATAGTTAGAGAGAGAGAGGGGAGGGGGGGGAGAGTTGATGTTGATAATGGTGCCACTTAGGTCACCATCCAGGCGATTGAACAATATCTCTTATTGGGGGATCTGAAGGTTCTTTGTATTATCCACAATATTTTTGTGTTTGTGGACCATTTAAACCAGGCACTTTAATTGGGCGCACTATTAAAAAGTGGGGTTTAATCAATCAACTTCCAACTTGTGTACGGTGTAGATAAAGATCGGGTTTTGGAGTGGGGCGATCGAATTGGGCAACCAATTCCTTCTACCTGGCCCTCTTTTTAGTTTTTTCCACCCTATATATCATTAATTTCCTGCAATTCAGTGAGTATTTTTGTGTGTATATTTTAGCATCCAATTCTCTCTATTTACATGTGATAAAAAAGTAATAAATGCTACCGGAATATTAGAAAGAAAAAGAAAAATGTTAAAAAGTAATAGCCCTAGAAATATCTCATCAACCTTTATCATCATCACAAGCTATATATAGAGTCATGCATGACAAAAAATATGATGGCTAGAGTTTTTGCTGATGGGTTTGAAGCCATTGCTGCCATGCATGTATTATTATATGTATACCATATATTCTTATCAAAGCTTACTTATTCTTAAGCCGTTCAAGAAATCGATAAAATGATCAGTGCAAATACTTCTGCTGCAGTACTCTGCAGGCATATAATAACATTGCATGCAGATTATCACGCCTAATTTTTTTTATTTTTTTGGGATGGAATATATATATATATATATATGGAAGCTAGTAATGATGTTGGTGTTAAAATAAATAATAGATGGAAGATGTATATTATTGTGAAGTTACGTACAAGCCTAGGGGATAGGTGGGTTACATAAATAGAGATACAGTGAATAATTAATCGGGGCCGCCCATTAATGAAAGAAGTAAGAAGTAAGAACCCTAGAGAGCGAGCAAGAAGCGAGATTCACGGCATAGATGACTGTTGCTTGCTGGGAACCTTCTCATCAAAGTGTCCGAAACTTATAATAATAATGACCTTAAATATCATTGCTCTTGTCCCCTTTATCTGCCACACCCCCACGCTTCCCTTCTTTCTTGTTCTCAACACCAACGGCTAAACCCTGTTTTCTTCCAAATACAACTATTCCCTTTTATTTTTAAATCCAACACCGACAACCCCTTTGTAAGATATTCTTTCCCCTTTTTCTTTTTTTTTTGGTGGATGAAGCAAATCAACTAGTGACCACCCAAATACGTACGGCGCTAATGGTTGATGCATAAAATCAACGGGTGATCATTCATGCCTAGTCTTTGCTCTAAAATTCTTGCAAGACGACTAAATGTTTGAGTGGCACGTCACGAAGTGGGAGGGGACAGCAGTGCCATTTTTGATACTTAAATCAGTAAAATATAAAGATAAAAATGAAAGAAATATATTGAAATTAGGGCATGAGAGCATGCATGTATCTAACTTTCTACGTACTAACCTTATATAAGCTAAATACCATTTATGTCGTGTGCTTTCATAAGGAAATTATCGTCAAACGGCCATTAATTTGACTTGTGATTGTGCGGGTCATTTTGATTCACCTTCCTTTAATGAACTATTTTTCTTAAGCGGGTGCATTCATTATTTTTTATAAAAGATGATTGAGTGACATGATATTTCCCCCTCTTGGACGTGCGCTTCGCACGCAAGGTTGGATTTTGGTGAGAATTGGCTATTCTGTGTGCCTAACGGGCTGTACTCCATACTTCCATTCCATACATAATTCATATAATCACAAGTCACTTAAAATATATCAATATAAGATAAGTACAATAAAAGAGTGCCAAGAATAAATACTTTGAATTTTTATTTTTATTTTTTTTTCTCCACCCTGGAGTAATGTAATTGCTAGAAGTGCTATTATTGGCATTCACGTGGGAGAGTGATTATTGGTAGGTTTCAGAATCGGCCCCCTTTGGAGGATTACAAGCCAGGAATTATTGCAGTCCTTCCTCTGACGTGCAGCCAGACAAATATCATCATTAGATGACCATTTAATAATTTACTGAAAATGTCTGTTTTAATGAAATGATAAAAATTTATATATCATGTCTACTTTTGGTGTAGACAGCCAAAACTAACACTTGGAATTTTGAAACTCACTTATGTTTGCCACTTTCTTGCAATCCAACATTAAATATATATATATATGTTTGTGTTTGTCAAAGAATCTAGTATATATTCTCCCATGCTTATAATTAATGTCAAAAACATTAAATTATTAATTTGCTATTTTGAGAGTCCATTTTATCAAAATGTGGTATAAAATTCTTTTTTACGGTCTTCAATAAAAATTTGACACATCATATAAAAATATCAAATACAATGTAAATAAATTTAGTGTATCTTTATCAATTTAATGAACTTTTTCCTATTCATTATAACCTAATGCCCACCAGTAGGCCTGGACAAATTCATCGCTTACCGACTTTCGACCGCCTATCGACCGATAGCCGACCGACTTCTACCGACACCGATTAACCAATGGGCAGTAGAGAAATAAAATTTGTTAACTGAACCGACCGACTTCGCCGATAATTTTCAATTTTTTCACATACCGACTTTACCAACCGCCTATTGGTGTCAGGACAAAAAGTTGGCAGAATAAGTTAGTGAAATTTTCAACTTTACCGACATTTTGGCGAAACAAAAATTTTTCTCTCGACACTGACCGACTTTAACTGACGCCCAGCCCTACCCAGCACCAGTCACCAAGCCCTCCACCCACCTTCAAGCTCTTGACATTGAAGTTTTCAAAAGAAACTAAGACGATGGCTCCAGTGGTTTTGTCAATAGAATAACAATTATTTGGTGTAAAATGTTATATTAGTTTTTGATGTTTCAAACTAAGGTATCTGCTTCTTATTAGCGAGTACAAATTAAATACCTAATTTACACTACGACGTGACGTGATTGAAATTATTTTCTCTAAATCTCCAAGATTTTGTTTTTGTGAAAAATGAAGAATAAATATTGTAAGATTGGAGGAGAAGTTCAATTATTATTTGTTTTTGAGTGAAGGCAAGTCAACCTCAATTTTGCCGTGCATTTGGTTGTGGTTGTGGTAGTTAATGGTGCGTGCAAAAATAGTACATGACTTGAAATCTCCAGCTTTCCATTTATGAAAAAGACGGTGATAATTTGATCCTATAATTGTGGCCACCATCAATTTGTGCAGGGGTTTGTTGTTCAATCGTGATCCTAAAATAAAGGAGCCATGGCCCAACTTCTGCTCTACTTCTGGCATGATCTTGAGAGATGTCGAATAATGCCTCATTACTTTTCTTCCAATAAGTCGGCTCTGCCTTTTCTGGGTTTCATTGATGTCCGGAGGCTGGGTTAAATTATGGTTCAATTGAATTTAAAAAAAAACGTTTATTTATTTTTTATTTATTTTTTTATTTTTTTATGCAGTTTTACGTGGACAAATATTATCACGATTACGTTCATATAAAGTAGTAACTCTGGTCGCTACTTCTTGCCTTTTTTTTTTTTGTCCTTTTCTTTTTGATGGGTTATTGTTCATTAGAGCATTTATACTTGGCTAGCCAAATTTAAGTGAAAAATCATCCACATCCGGCTAGCTCTTTTAACAAAAAATTTGGTGAGCTGATGATAGCCTGCTACAATGTTTACCAAATGTTAAAAACGAAAAACACTTTTTTAATTCTATCATCGTTTCTCCTCCCACTAAATAAAGAATAAAAAATAAAGAAATCATTGAAAAATAATATTTAAATATAATAGTGTAAGTCGATAGCTAAAATACAGAGTTTGATGTAAAATGTTTTGAAAAAATTGAAAGTTAAAATAGAAAAATGTGATTTTTTAAGCTAAAATGAATAAAAAATTTACTGAGCGGAATGTAAATGCTAAGGTGTCTTTTATAACTCCTTTATTGTTTATGATTGTAAACAAATGAAGACGATGAAGCATCATGCGAAATGGATCATTGCATTTAACAACAAAGTCATTTTTAGTTTGTTAATTTGATCACTTCATGTCGTTAATTATGTTGCTTAATTGTAATTGTTTTCATCGACATGATAGCTATTCTTATTATTATTATTTTTTTTGCTAATTAGGACTTTAAATTTTAGTTTTTATAACTAATATCGAATCTTATAGTGGATGGCAGCTATATTGATAATGGCTATAATCCTCCCTAATAATGCTTCACAGAACCATGTATGCATGAATGACTAGTCTGCATCAAAATCTAGAAGATGAGGATGTTCTACCAACAACTATGCAGCCTTAAGATCTCGTTTGGTAATGGATTTCAAAACACTTTTTTTTTTTACTTTTAAAATCAATAAACACTTTTTTCCCCAAAGCTATTAATAAGTAATTTAAAACACAAAAGTGAAAAACACTTTTCAAAACCATTATTAAGCATTATGATTTTAGAGAGCAATCTTGAAATGTTATTCTTAATTATCATAATTGAATACAATATTAGCGGCTAACACACAAATTCTCTTGCACATTTTCAATGCAAAATTAATGTGGCATCAAGAGAGTCAAATATGTGTTATCACAGTTAATATGTTGTCATGTCATCATGTCATTTAAAATTTTAAATGATCATATCATATTCTAATATGCACGTGGGCATATAATGCTTACGGTATACATTTAATGTACATGTGACATTCATGCCTAATGAAACGGAGGTAACTAGTTCGAATCTCCCTCCCCTTTTTGTGCGGACATGTAAAAAAAAAATGTACATGTGACATTCACATGAGTCGTTGTGCTATGAAGAGAAAAAAGGTTTATTGTTCCCAAGAGCTAGCTTAATCGGCTAGGACCACGCCTAATAAAGCAGAGGTCACAAGTTTGAATTCCCCCTCCCCCTCTTGTACGGACATGTCAAAAAAAAAGAAAAAAAAAAAAGAAAAGAAAAAAGGTTTATCATTATTAGTATTACCCATTTTTATATCAGGCAATATGATTTGTTTGAAGTGGTTTATTATTATTATTATTATTATTATAAACTACGAAAACTAATTAAAAACATCATATCAACCGGTGTGAAAATGGACCCCAAAAGAGAGAGAATAAAAGTCGCAATAAATTTGAAAATTTGGGGATGGCACATTGGTGTCCCCACCAACAGGGACGTGAAGTGGGCCCAATCACGGATAGTGGACCTGATAGGAATTAATATCGGCCTACTTTGTCTTCCATTTGGGTCAAGTAGTGGGCCCAAAAGAGAACCTATCCAAGGGAAGCTAAATTCACCTGACGTGGGGGGTATAGACACCTCATCATTGTGTTTATGGTAGTCCCTTCGTCAACGCGTATGGGCGCTTTGAGTTTGAGCCTTGAGGTACACATGCTTCTGTGCCCCATCCCATTCCCTTTGATTTTGACTGGTTATGAATCTGAATCTCCATGTTGGCGTATATACCTACGAATTAGGCGATCAAGTCCAATAGACGAATGGAGTGCAAGTGATAAAGCCCCACAAGCTTGTAGTAATCAACCATCCAATATCCGATAATAATATGAAGAATGATTTAACATAAACTTAAACCTAGGTGTTTTCCGAATCCGCTTGGATCCAATTTCAACTGAAACGGGACCCTTTTCAAATTGGAATACGTATTCTTTGTGTTCTGTTATAAGACGCATACCCTAATCCCATTCTAACGGGTCAAATTCCAACTAAAATTGGACTCAAGCCAAACCCGCATTTATCTCCCCACACTCCTTTCATAATTCACACTCCAATCTTTTTCTAAATTTTTTAATCAAGAGCTGTATTCAGTATTATCAGTATGATTTGAGTTATTCCACTTCAACATTATTCTGTATTGGGCCTGCAGGAAAGACAGTTGTTGAATAACCCAGTCTTGGGCTCAGGCAAGCAGTTTGGAGACAGGATCCGTTCACAAACAAAATGCCTTTATATTCTCTGTTTGTGTGTCAAAACTTTAATCACCAAATCTCAATACAAGCTCCTAAACTACAGTAGAACTACATGACCCTCAAATCATTCCTGAACTAAGAACAATACCTTTGGCATATGCAATTGCTTTGGCCCGCTGCAAATGAACCACTCAAAAGCATTGACCTATTCAATTCCCTCACTCCCAGCTTCCATTCGTTTAGCCATCGTCTGCTACCTAGACAATGTAAAAGCTATAAACAATTTACCAGCATAGCTTTAATAAGCAGCAGCAGCATCCCCCCCTCAACAACCGATTCACATTGTTGCTGCTTGATATTCAGCATTCATGTTTTACGCACAAACTTCCTCTTTTTCGACAGCCCCCTTTGCTTTTCATCTCTCTTTCTCTTCTTTGTTTGCTTTTGGAATGACTGTCCAACTAAGGAGGGTTGTTCTTTCAATGCAAAGCTCTTTGCGACATGCCCCAAGTGAAGTTTCTTCAGCATAAAAATTCTTTTCAGCTCACCACGATGGGCAGTGTATGCACGTACCCAGGAGCAAAATGCGTTCTTGGCTAGGTTCTTGATCGTAGGCTAAGGAAAGATATGAAAGGAAAAACATTAAATTTAGAAAGAATAAAAAGCAACATACTAATTGTTAAAGATGAAATATGTGATTATCCTAGTGTACCCAAACAGAGGGAGTAATTTATTACGGATCAATGTGCAAAGATTATACCTCGGATAGGATAAATGATTCAAGTGCCTTCTGCACAAGTAGCACCCAGGGATGAAACTCTAAAGTCAGAACCTTCTTGACATAGTTCTTCTCATTGTACAATGGAAAACTATCCAACACTTTAAGGAGGGGATACTCAGTTAGTGATATGCCATGTTTCTCCAGGTCCAGTAAATAATCCATTTCAACTGGTTGCAAAAACAACAATGAATCTCCTCTTTCACCCAAGCGAGCAGTTCTTCCAACTCTGCATCACGGATCAAAGAAAGCATTAAGCTCCTATGGACCATTTATACTACATCAACAAGAAAGCTGCATGGGCTAGATTTACATATTCTAAGGACCCAGCCTGGGGAATCTCAAATGCTCATGTAACTTTAACCTCCTATCAGAGCACTATTCTGACGATTCCAGTAAGATACGAGGAAAACACATTTGCTGTATTTTTCAAAGATGTTTGAATGACTTAGGATGCCTCTGTTCTGAGATGCATTCAACCAGATGAATCTGGTGTACTCTCTGCCCTGTATGAATCTCATGCTCAGACATGGGCATATTATATAATGATGTTTGTCAATTGAATTCTAGATAAAATTCATTGAATGGTCATCTTAGACCGGACATGAAATCAGATAAGAGAACTCCTGGCACCACTAACAGTCACCGAGAGAGAAAAAGACTAGAGCAGCAAAAAGTTAAAATAATAACAATAGCAATAAAATCTTGAAACAAAGAACTCAGGAAGTCTCTGATACCTATGCACATATTCTGTAGCCTCTCCTGGAGAATCATATTGTATGATAAATCTAACTTCTGGAAAATCCAAGCCTCTAGCAGCAATATCTGTGGACAAGAGAAGAGACAATTTTTCTGTTTTGAAAGCCTGAAACGTGGTTCTTCTATCCTCCTGCTTCATATTCCCATGTAATCGAAAAGTTTTGCAACGAACTAACATCTGTCTTAGTTCTTCATCTGGTTGTGAATGAGCCGAGAACTTGAATGCACTTAACAGATAATAGTGAAAATCTACTGCATCGCATGTTGAAAAGAATACCACAATCTGTATAATGAGTATGTGAGGGAGCTTAGACAAATTGAACCATAAAAAGGAAAAAACTATTACATCAGGAAGATAAACTTTTAGAATCAGTCTGGAAGTAGAGGCAACAATGGCCGTATCCTCAGGAAAAGTATAATCCTTAATAATAAAAGGACACAATTGCAGTAAGTAACAACATTTATCAGTGAAATCTGGCAAGTACAAAGAGCTTCACATTTTGCTAAAAATTTAGGAATCCGTGAGGATATCGCAAATTTTTTGAGAATATATATTATGGAAAATAAGAAATGCTATTGATGCTCCAGAACTGGCAGTGGACTATAGTCTCTTGATACACTCGGAAACTCTAAACATGTGAAGATAATTCACCAAGATATTTGGACTAGATGATCAAAATCAAAGTTAGGCAGCTCAGGTAAAGCCAGCTCATATAAAATTCATACTCAAAGTGATCACTGTTTTGGTCAATGGTGATTCCCTACAACTAAAATAAACCCCACACAAGGATTCTGTTTTACATTTGGCGGGGTGGTGGGCAGGGAGGATTACACTGGGAGCACAGAAGAATGTAAACCTGACACAAGGAGTCTATTTATATTACTTACTCTCTTCTTTCCTTTTGTGAGGTGGTGGTGGGCAAGAGTGGGAAGGGAAGGAGGGGGACGGGGGGTACACAATTACACTGGGAACAGAAGAGGATATAAACAGCTGTGGTTAAACATGTAGTTAAACCTTTTTACCCGCCAAATCCAGTTTAAAGCAGTTTAGGGCATTACAAAACTAGAACCTCACATGATACATAAAACAATGGAAAGTTTAAAAGTTCAACTGTCTTACCTTTTGGCTTGTTCCTCTCTCAAAAAGATGCTTTAGAATGGAAAGAAGTACAGCAAGCCGTGAGCCA
Organism: Corylus avellana; assembly: GCF_965113065.1. Lineage (NCBI taxonomy): Eukaryota > Viridiplantae > Streptophyta > Magnoliopsida > Fagales > Betulaceae > Corylus > Corylus avellana. Next base: position 313,295 of record NC_142500.1, on the reverse strand, counting down.
CAGGGTACTGCATAGAAATTGGATCAAGACTTTTGTATAACAATGCTGTGAAGGTTCATAAAATCAAGCTTTCTATCAGCATATACCTTTCACATATCTCTGAACTAATTGATCTGGAACCCGGAAATCTCCAATTGAAGAGCTCGTGGATTTAACAGGATATTCAAATTCATCATTCACGTTAGATCCCAAACCTTTAAATGATAATACCGGCTGTATCTTCTTGTCATCAAGGCCAATCATAACAGGATTCTCTAAACTAATTTTAGCAAGATGATTTACTTTTTCATTTAAGGTAGCTGATAATAACACATTCTGCCTCTGAGGTTTAGAATTATATGAATCATCATTCTCCTTGCCAACATGGCCCTTTTTCCTGGAACCCAAAAGATCTAGTATTTCCTTTATTTCTTTCCCAAATCCTAATTCCAAAATCCTGTAAAGCACAGGGAGATACATCGTTATAACAGTACTATATATGTCATGGTTAAAAGTACCATAGGAACCAGAGATTGTAGGGTTTAGACTATACCTATCTGCTTCGTCAAAGATTATCCAACGCAAATTAGTGTGCAAGAAGGATGTTGTATTCTTTAAGTGGTCCAAAAGGCGCCCAGGAGTTGCAACAAGAATAGATATGCCTGCAAACGGACAACATAGAATATCCAATATATTTTTATGGACGTGTCCAAAGATATGACAATAGAAAGGAAACTGATTTATTATATCAAAACTAGACACAATTTCTTACCTTTGCGCAGCCTGGCTTTCTCCTTTGACCTGTTTTCACCACCCGTTATATAACCCGGGACAATCCAATGAAATCGGTGCAATAACTTCTGCAAAATTTCATAAACCTGCATGCATAGCTCCCGCGTTGGTACAAGGACCAACGCTATAACCAGCAGATCAATTAAAGTTGAGGATTAAAAAAAAGAAAAAACGAAAAGAATAAGAAAAAAAAAAAGAGAGCCTATAATGGCATTGACAGGAATGAATGGCAATATATCTTGGTTCTAACAATAAAAACATGTTAAAAACCAATATTATTTCTCCAGTAAAACGTGATTGAGCAAAATCAGCTACAAAAAACTCAAAATTCCACTTTCATAACAATGAATAGAGTTACTAAGACGCTCGTTCAATGCCTGGATTTGAATCCCACCACTATCATTTTATGTCTCTCTAAAAGAACATAACATGGAAAGCTCAACAAGCAAAGCATATGCATGACTAAAGAGTACGAGGATGTTTTACTCTCCATTAAAGAGACCACGCACCAAAAGTTCCATCAGAGCGCTGAACACGAGGTTGGTCCCCCTGCAAGTGATGAATAATCGGAGCCAAGTACGCCACCGTTTTGCCCGTCCCAGTAGCAGCATTCACAAGTCTACAGCACTCAATATTGAAGAGCACAAAACAGCAAACAGATGAAACTCTCTAAAGAAGAGACAAACACCAACAAGTAGAAGAAGAAGAAGGAGAAGAGAGAAAAGAGAAGCATACACGTGACGCCCGGAGAGAATAACCGGAATCGCTTGGGCCTGTACCAGGGTCGGGACTTCGAAGCCCATCCTTTCTGTTTATAACAAAGCAATGCGTTTCCGATTAGTGAAGCTAATTTCAACCAAAATATTAAACAAAAGAAGGTTTCTTTATCCAAATTTCTAGCTGGGTTCTATGTAATCAGTAACATAGATTTCTCACAGGTTCAGTACAATGAGAGAGAGAGAGAGAGAGAGAGAGAGAGACCTCGGAGCTGGTCGCATAAGGAGACTTGGAGGCCGAGGCTGGAGAAAGAGCATGATGCGAATATCTCGCTATCTTTGAGTTCCTTGCTCTTCGTCTCTGCTTCTTTACTACTGGCTTTTTCGCTTCTCTTCGTCGCCATGACTTGGAGGAGGGGGAGGACCTTCTTCCGCTTCAGGTTCTTAACCTAAATCGGAACGGTGTCGTTTTCTTTATCCATTTTATAGAGTCCGGATCAGGGTCTTATCGGTTTGTACAGTACTTGTATTTCACTACCCGGAAACCGACCCGAACGCCAAGGTATACCATGCTCCACTACCAGTGGGCTTGATTGGGCCGGATCAGCACCGGAGCCCGATCCTAGAGCAATTATCAGGCCCGATCCTCCGTCTACTACTTGTAAGTCAGCTGCGAAAACTTCCGTTGAAAGAGCGTCAAATCAATTGCTCAGGTAATAAGCTTTCAATAGCTCTCGCCCCTTTCTCTGTGCCTGGACTCTGTTACTTGGCGTTGTTTGGTTTTAGGTATAGATTAGGGTTTTGCATTTCGGTTCTTGAAACAAGTTCCAGCTCGATTGAGATTTCGAAAAGCTTGGCTAATTTCGCTGGAACCAAACAGAGAAGTTGCCGAAGATTGAAGGCTTATTCGATGGCGTCGAGAAATGAGGTCGAAGAAATCGATAACTTGGAGAAAGGTTTGTTGTTGTCCCAGCAGAAACTGGAAGCCGAGGCCGAAGACGAAACAGTTCTGTATACGGCGTCGTTCCAAGAGACGGAAGAGAATTTCGTCAAGCATCAGACGGCTCAGTGGGTTCTCTACTCGTTGCTTCTGATTCTGGCCTGGGGGGTTGGTTTGTTCATGTTGCTTTATCTACCAGTCCGAAGATATATAGTGCGCAAAGATATCCGCTCCCGAAAGCTCTATCTCACTCAAAACGCCATTGTATACAAAGTAAAATCAGCAATTCCATTTTCAAGTTAATTCTTTTGGATCACATGCAAAATTGATATTAGAAACTGCGATCACTTATAGTTTTCGAATTTTTTGCCTTTGTTCCTTTGAGTAGTTCGTCGGTAATTACTCGTGAAAATTGTTGGATCCCCTTTCATGGATTTAAGACAATGCTTTTCTTGATGCTATGCGGAAAGTGTACTATATGTGGAAACCATTTGGATAATACTCTGTTTCTTTAGCTCAGGTTACGAGGCCCGTACCGTTTCCATGCTTTGGAGTGTTGAAGAAAGAGAAGCATGTCTTGTTGCCTTCGGTTGCCGACCTTGTAATTGAACAAGGTAGAAAGTGTTGGCATTACTCTTTTGCATTATCTCAAATTTCTGGCAAATTTCATCAGTGTTCTATTGTTGATTGTTTCTATCAAACTTGCTCTTTAATTAGGATTAAGTAATGGTTAATTGCTTTTTACTAGCCCAAAGTAAGGGGGAAAAAATGATAACTAGTGAGGACTGATGTAACGACCCAAGGAATAGCGATAGCCACATTTGTGCTATCACCGCAAAAGGACTAGTTAATTTGAAACTTCCCTAAAATTCTTTATAAAAGCCCAATTTCACCTAAAAACTAAGCAACATAGGATTTAACACCCATTACTATCTTTATAAACCACTCACTTTATGTAAGCTATTCCCCATCTTCCCAATATGGAACTATAGGTGTTACAAACTCATGCAGTGCTTCAGTACCACGGCCTAGCATTACTAATTTAGCTCTGATACCATTTGTAATGACCCAGGAAAAAGCGCTTGTCACATCTGCATTATCACCCCAAAATGATTAGTCAAAATAAAGCTCAGTTTCACTTAGTAATTAGGCAATGTGGGACTTAGCACTCATGAATATTTTTATAAACCACATGTTATATGTGAGTTACTCCTCATCTTTCCAATATGGGACCGGAGTGTTTCAATTTATGTTTCACCTCATAGTTAAAGTACTAGATGATTGCAGTTTGGTTGACCCTGAGTTACTGGTTGTTACATAATAGGTTTGGTAGAACCTAGTTGTTACACAATATTCATGCCCAAGTATGAACAAAATATATAACTTAAGTTGGACCTTCAATTATTCCTGCTGCTTTTGCTTTTCACATGCATGCAGATACGCATACGGGGCTATGTATTTGAATTTTCATTTGTAGGGTCTCCAATTACCGCAATCCCGGTAATATTTTAGAAATATTTATTGTTACCTTCAGGGTATTTGCAATCCCTGTTTGGTGTCTACTCTCTTAGAATCGAAAATGTTGGTGTAAGACGGCCTCCAAGTGACGATGTTAAAATCCATGGCATTGCCAATCCAAGTGCTTTCAGGAAGGTAATCTCTAGTTTCAAATCACATTTGTCTGGTGACTTCAAGTTGCTGGATATGATTTCCTTTATCTCCCTTGATGCCCTTTTCAGGCTGTTCTTATGCGTCTCGCGAATATGAGAACTGAGGCTTTCTCTAGACAGGTTTCCACAATTGAAGACATTCCAAATTTAAGGGTAGGTCATTCATCATATGCTTATATATGCGGACATGCTACTAGAAGCATTAACCGGTATCATCACTTAATTTTACGCACTAATGTATTGGATTATGTTACTTTTGATTCTTGTGAAATCATGATTCTAGCATTTTAGTCTCGAGCCTAGTAACCCTGTAGGGAAATCAAAATGCTAGCTATGTAGCCATCTTGATTGTATTTACTGAATCTCTCTCTCTCTCTCTCTCTCTCTCTCTCTCAATATATGTCTCACTTTTTGTCAACAGCTGGCGTCTCCATCAAAATATCTCAGGCATGATTCTTTTCCGCATTCTGGGGACCTAATACTACTACAAAAACTAGAGGAGGTTGGAAGTTCTATGAAGGTAGGAAACCAATACAAGACTTATTTACTACCATAAGTTGGGTATGCGCTCTTTTCTTATCATATACATATGTCTTGTATCCACCACAGAGAGTTCAAACTTTAATTGAGGAGCAACAGTCTCAAACAGAAGAACCTATAGAGTGAGGTAAGTAAGCTCATAATGCTCAATAGAATGACCATTTTCTGGCTTGTGGACTTTGCTTTATTGGACATCTCTTTTATGCAGAAGCTGAATCTTTTGAATAATAAACTGAATGGACATGTAGTTGCACCAACCTTAGTCTACTAGGGGTGACTGGTGGCAAGCTTCCAAGTGCATCACTATGTGGCAATCCTAATTGCTTCCGTCAAGCTTTTACTTGTCTTTCAAAAGAGTATGGACCCTCCAATGAATGGGCAGCCTCTTGGATTGGTAATCCATGGGGCAGTTTCAGAATCCTAACCATCCAACATGTGTGTTTTTGTGTGTGTGATATAACTATTTATAGTCGCATGGGCTTTAGCTTATTATTGTCTATTGACTGACTGGAATATCCTGATCCTTTGGAATGTGAAATTCAGCTTGTAAATACACTTTGAGAAAATTGTGTTGAAGAAGCCTGTTTAGGTTCATGGACAAAGTTAATGTTATATAGACAAGGTTCAACAGATTCATTTAGGCAGAAATTAACTTCAAAATACAAGTGAATTTGATGAAAGTTTAAGTTGATTACGCTTTTACTGTACTCTGTATTTATAGGATTGTTGCTTGAATATTCTTATACTTGGTTTTTTTGTGCTTGTCCTTAATTTTGTTATTTTGGTATACTGGTTATTATTCCTAAGATGACCTAGATCTTAATCTACAGTGCAGGATGCAAAGTGACATAATAATATCATATCTTGCCATTTGGACTGAGAACCAACACACATACTAGTATTTGTGTCTGAGCCACCATCCCAGGAGTGATACTTTAGACCTAGAAAAGTTTCATAATTACTATTGAATTGTATTTGCTTAATTGTTTACATGTTCATGTTGGTGGACAAGGTTGGACTAGTCCCATTGACTATATGGGGTTGGTCATTTCATTTAGTTTGTATTTTATCACCTACTGACAGATGAATTATCTTAAATACATATCTTGATTGATCATCCCTCTCAGGGTCTCTGTATGTTTTTTTATGTTTTTTTTATTTTGTCTTTAAATCTGGTTTACCCCTAGATATTGGCTGTCACTGTTGAAGAAAAGTGAGGTTGGTCAACTAAATATATAGATGGAAACAGGACATGTGATTGTTGATGGACTTGGCCTTTGTAATGTTATGAATTTTAATGCAAATGTGGTTTTTTCCTTGAACCATAAAATGATCTTTCTTGAGAAGATTCTTATAGCTGGATATGGTTTCTTAAACCCTTGGGTGGGCAAAAGGTGGCAGGACTTATCGGAATGAACGGCCCATGACTTGGTAAAATGTGCAATTTCTAGCGTCAATAGGGGCTGGGTACTGGGACCAACATTTTGGCAACCCTTTTTTCTAGTTCATGGGGATTATACGGCCAGTATTTAGCCCACTGGGCTATTGTCTTCTCCTCAGAATGTCGTCAACTTCTGTAAGTTGATGCTGGCAGGCTCTTCAGTTGAAACTTCTTGTTGTTGGGCCGTTTTGGTCAGCCCAAGAGGTATTGTGCCTAATTTACCAATTTTAACTATCTGGCTCACATAGGATAGGATCCTTTCCAATTCAAAATGGACCGGAGAATATTCAGTTCATGGTTAGGATTTCTAAGAAAAAATCTTAAAACCACAAATAGGACACTTGTCCACTAACTAAAAATAATAATAAAATATTATTTTATATTTAAATAAAATAAATAATAAAATATTAAGGGGTGGTCGAACCTCCCCAGTCTGGGGTTGGGGCCCCAAGGGCCAAATCTTAAAAAAAAATATATATATATATATATATCAAATCGTTTGGCCCTTGGGGGTGGCCGGACCACCCCTTAATATTTCATTATTTTGTTTTTTATTTTTATTTAAATTTAAAATAATATTTTATTATTATTTTTAGTTAGTGGACATGTGTTCTATTTGTGACTTTAGGATTTCTAAGAATAAATCTTAGCCATGAATTAAATGTTTTTCAGTTCATTTTAAACTGGAGAGGATCCTATTCTGACTTACATAGGTTAAAATTTTCCAACTTGTTAACAAATTAAAATAGGTTCTTGTTAACAGAGATTGGAATCCTCTTCCTTTTCAAGTCTTGATTTCACAAAATTAATATTATATATATGTTGTCGTGTCATTTTTAATCTTAAATTAAGTGGAACCCGCACCATGTTTTATTTTATTTTTATTTTTAAAATATTAATTGTAAAATAGTTTCTCTATCAGCTACAATGCCATTTTTTTTTAAAAAAAAAAAAAAGAAAAAAAAAAAAGAAATATTTATTGGACCTCCAATGTTTTTTCAACTATTGGAGATGAGAAGCTCATCATGGGAACCCATGTTATGTTGTCTTTTTTATGAAAGGCTCAAGTCTTAAAAATTTAATGATGGTTGAGACTTAAATGAAAGTTGGTCTTGACGTCATTCTCTTGGATATTTTTCTACTCACAGGGTCAAGTGTGTCGTTTGAGCGAAGAAGAGAGAATCTGGGAATTTGGTTGAGAAGATGGAGTTTGGGTCACCAATTTCTGACTTCCCATTTGGTTCTGCACTGCACGTGCCCTCTTTGCTCTTTCTCTCCACATATCATTTTTCTGTATTTGCATTTAATACAAATAAATAAATAAATAAATATTTCTTCAATCTATTCTTGCCCATATATATATATATATATATAGGACATCCTTGTCCACTATTCATTTAGCAGTTTGTACTAGGTTTTTTGCTTCTTCTTCCCAACCTCTCAACCACCCAATTGAATGCCTAGTGCTTTTAGTTTTTTCAAAGTCCCTGTACCTAAAAGAATAATTGGTTCAGAAAATGTATATGAAGGGCATCGTGATCCCTTGGAGTTTGTTTAGCGGTAATTTTATCAGGTTTAGTTGATAATGACTGGGCATAGGCATGATAAGATTTGGTCAATGGGTTTGTGAGTGATTTATCAAAATCATTAATAGCACGTGGATCACACAAATAGAGAACAAAGTACGGGATTTGGCAAATAATTATTTTGTTGACAATTTGCGTAGAATTATTTCATTTTAGTGCCGAACTATCCTTTTTAGCCCCCCAAATTATAGGGTGGTATAAAAAAAATTAAATTTTATCCCCCAATAATTTAAAAAAAAAAAGAATTGTGCCCCCTCAAACTAACAGTTCTAATCCCGCCATTAATTTTATTGGCCATGACTTTATTGAGTTGCATACTATTCGTTTGAAACGAGGGTGCATGATGTTGATTTCGACACGTATACATTTGTTAACTAAATCTCGTGCAATAAAATTGTATTTATTACATTGTAATAACGTGCGCATGTCTCACCAATTCTAATTTACATAAAGCTCCAAAAAAAATCCACAAATAGAGTTGGAGCATACTTGGCGTGGAGGTCCTTTTTTAAGGCTTCTCACACGACCTCGATTGTCTTCCCTTCCCGAGATAGCTAGTACCATAATTGAGCATCACCATTACGGTGGTAGGCTACTAAGGGTAGTCTCTCATTCTCGTTGGTGCCATGAAATTCGAAAAATTGCTTGACACGATATATCCAACTCATCAGATCATTGTTACCACAACATCATGGAAAGCCTAGTTTAGCCACCTTAGGGGTTGTAGATCCGCTAGTGCTTGAACCAATTTGGGTAATTCATGACCCTCTATTGCGATTATTAGATTCGCTCTCAGTGTTAGGGCTCCAATCATCAATCAATTGATCAAACTTGGAATTCATGGTTGCAAAGATCTCCTTCATCTCATAATCTAGTTTGGTCTCCAATTGTTTCAATTGTTGCTCAAAAGGTGATTAGGAAGATGAAGTCATTGTTGACTCTAATACTAAGTTATTATGAGCCCGGAAACATACCGCATAATAGGACCTTGGACATAAAAGTTGACAGGATAAGTCATGTGTGACTTCCCTATGGTTAACGTAAGGCCTTAAAGGGACCTCAAACCTCACAACACAAGTGTTGATTTCTGTTAAATAATTCTTTGCCAACTTTATTGCAAAATAGTGTTTATATAAGGTTACAACATTGTTATTTGGGGCATTTTTTTGCCAAAAAAAGTCTATTGATTTCGCAACGCTTGATTAGGGGCCCTTGGGACACGTCGGTTTTTATGGCGACTATAATTTAAGTTTGAAACGTTTTTTTACTAAAAAACACTTAAAAAAAAGGGACGTTTGGAACAAAGCGCCCCCTTTTAAAAAATGGAGCACTTAGTGGTAAAAACGTCGTCTTTTAAAAAAGGGGCACCTTTTAAAAAAGGGGACACTTTCCTTCTTAAAATGAAGGCGCTTCCTAGGCAAGAGCTTTCTAGTGATGTGGTTGGTCAACTTGGGCTAGTCGGATCCAGTACCATAACTTCAATTGGTTAGGTTTGTCAATATTTTTGTTTCTCTTCTCATGGAAACACGATTCACGTGTGGTAGCTAGAGAAAACTACACCATTGACTGCCGCTACAAACTCTGTTGAAATGCCACCCAAGCAACAAGGAGGTAAACCACGCTTCTTTCAACTCAAAGATTTGCACCCAAAACACTAAACACTCGATCTTAAAAACAGGCGTCATAAATAGCACTCTTTTCAAACCAAACACAAAAAGCACCGACAAAATGCATAACTAGTGGGATGTTCGGCTCTTCCGACACACAACAACTATTGAATTCACGTTTCCTACGTTGTTGCAAATGTTGGGTAGTTTGTTTTTACTGTTGTACATCATTGTTTCTTTCACTGCTGCTTCGTAACTTCCTACTGCAAGTCTTTAGCCTTCTTCTTTTTTTCGTTCTTTCTTTCTTTCTCTTAATGTCCAAACTGCTAGATATTTTAAGCTTAATTCTAGCATAATTATTAATTAATATTGGAAGAAATGAACGAAAAAGAAAAAGAAAAAGAAAAATACCCGAATTAATAATGAAAGAGACTCAAGAGAGAGGATTCTATATTGTTGATCATGGACCATCACTCTTGATCGACTCTCTTGATGCATGATGTGTATATATTACCAAACATTGTGAACTCAATTGCTCAATGCTTCAAATTCATTAATTACCCAAAACTATAAATGAAACTCCTCTCATATTGAAAAGCCAATGTTATTGTCTCAAATCTTATGGTTAATTTGTATGGTTAAAAAAAAAAAAAATAATTGCTGTATCGAAGTACCACGCCAACGGGTTCCAAAGAACGAAAAAGGTCAATAATGTTTGTTAAATCACCAATTATTTAATAAATTTTTTTCTAACAATATTTGATTCTTAATGCATGCTTAATCATCGACCAAATGAACAAAAATCCTGATATAATATATATATATTCGACCATACTCACGTGCTGGGGTGACTAATAAACTCCAGGAAAATAGGACTTGCTGATTTTATGTTTATTAATTTGTAGATTTTAGTTGGAGGTATGCAAAGCTACTAGTATATTATATTTCAGTTTTGTGGCTTCCCCCTCTTGTTACGCTTCGTTCTCTGCACCCAACACATGGCTTAGAAATAGATCGAAATAAAAGGACAGCATTTTTTTTTTTTTAACAATTTGTTGACACGTTTCAGTATATATAATTGAAGAATATAAATTTATTTTTAGCTAATTGAAGAATATAATTGAACAATTTGTTGACACGTTTCAGTAGATATATTAACACCTAAGCACGTATTGAAACGTGTATAAGTTATAAAAAGAGTTGTAAGTACACCCATGCATATTAATTTATTACTCTTTTGGCACTCATTTCCATATACAAGCAGCCAGGAATGAAAAGACGGATGGTCATTAACCGTCCGCTAACCGCACTAACTTCCTAAGTGAGTACAGTTAGTAATTTTATATTTTGCTAATTATTAACTGCTATATATATATATATATATATATGAAACAATGTCGCTTTTGTGTTTAAAATTTTAAAGATATATAAAATTTTAAAAACGATGTCGTATGTAGTATAATATTATTGTATTACCATAGAAACCACATAGTTTTGGGTTTTTTATTATTTTTATTTTAAAAAAATTATTAGAGTTACTAATCGCTAACCGCTGGTTAACGGTCTAGGCGGTTTAGCAGAGGGTTAGTGAATTTTATTAAAGGCGACTACGGTTAGCGGTTTTAGCCAATAATCACTAACCGTAACCGTTTTTTCACCCCTAGAAGCAATGCAACAATTTGTGACACTCTCCATCCACTAATGACATATGTTTTTTTATGTTGTCATGCTATGTAAAATTTTTAAATGTTGTGATACTATGTATACTATTAGATACCGTTAAGAATAATGTTGTTTAATAAATTTTTATACGAATGTCATATAATTAAAATGATGTGAAATCTAATATAAATTTTACTTAGTAATTAACTTCCATTTCATAACTAACTAATTAATTAATTAATTGAGCTACTACCTAGGACGAAAGCACCGTATTAGTTGATGCAAGAGTTTATGTAGGAGTAGTGACGTGAAATGTTGAACGTGGGAGTTGATGTAGGAGGTTGAAAATTGGTTGATGTGATAAAAAAATGAGTGTGAATATTGAATTTTTTGCTCTACCTTCCGTTTTGTAGGTGTTATGGACCCACATGAGCATGAGACGTTTTCAACGTGAGGGTAATTGCATGGACTTTAGATTATTATCATTTATGACATCTAATCTTATTAGGATTCTGAATATTAATTATCATTAAGAGTTTTGTTAGGGATTTGGATTAAAAGTTAAGGATGGATATATTATTCTTTAAGCTTTGTAATTTCATTTAAATTGTTGTTGTAAGGTCCCCAAGAGGTAGTTCAATCGGCTGGGACCACGCCTAATTAAGCGAATATCACTAGTTCGAATCCCCCTCTTATGCTGACACGTAAAAAAAAAAAAAAAATTCTTGTTGTAAGCCACCCTATCTTCCACAATAAATGAGAGATAACAAAATTGTTTGATAAATTTTTTTTTTTACTACCTTTTTTTTTTTTTTTTCAAAACAAAAATGTTAAACAATTTTAAATGCAAAATATTCAAAATTACTTTTACTTTTGTGTTACATCATAACACTTTTCGGGCAAAATATAAAAAGTACTCTTTAAAAAATATTAACAAATATAGGTTAATTTTCGGATTGAGATCTATTCATATTTTTAAAAATTTTAGCTCTCCATTACATTTAATGGTTCAAATAAATGTAGAGGTTTGTATATTTACTTGAGGTAAGTGTGTTTGGCATGCTAAAAACTAAAATTATTTATCTCGGTAACACTAACTTCTGCATTTATACTAACCGCTAGATATAATGGAGGGCTCAGATTTAAAAATCCAAAAATTTGTCACTAAACTTGTATATAAATGTCAATTGCGTCTCACAACAGGTTTACTACCACTTTAAGCAAAATCCCCAGCCCATGGCCGATGGGCAAAACAAAAAGACAAACACTAGAGGACCACAAAGTCTGTTGTTGTGGCCAAAGCGACAAATACAAAATTCAATCCTAAATTTATTTAGTAATAGGATTGAGTATTGGGGCTAATATAAGTGTTAATCAATAATCATAGAAGAAACTGGCCTATTAGCTCAGTTGCTAATAGAGGGTCGTGCTAATAACCCAATAATTATAGAAGAATGAATAAATTTGATATAATTTTTTTGACAACCCTTTTTTGTTAGGTGTTAATATGTGATTAGAGTTCATAAAATATTTTTTAGTAACCGAAGTGACTTCAATGTTTAATAACAAATTAGAGTAATGTTATTATTTACAACAATTTATCAGACGCATTTCACACATTTTGATATGACGTATTTCAAGTTATTTGTCATTTTGGTTATTGTTTTTTAATGACTATCATGAAAAGTCATTTAAAATAATATTACGTCAGTCGAGTGCAAAATAAGTGTGAAAAAAAAAAAAAAAACTACAAGTTTTTTCAACCCTCAAAATTTAGGGTCTGTTTGAGATTGCGTTTGAGGGCCTAAAAGTGCTTTTAACATTAAAAAAAATCTGTTTGAAGAAAAAAGTACTCGATAAAAAAATTAAAAGCGCTTTTAAGAGTCTAAAAAGCTTAAAAATGGCCAAAACGCACTTTTGACAAAAACTTAAAAATAGAGCTTTTGTCCAAACGTTCTTTTTTCGACTTAAAAGCTTTATCTCTCAAACACAATCCTAAACTATGGGTGAAAATGCGGTTGCAGTTAACGGTTAATGGCTAAAACCGCTAACTGCAACCACCTAGGTAGTTAGTAACCGCCTCCGCTAACTACTAGGCGGTTAACCACATCCGAATAACCGCTTTTTTACTAACCACTTTTTTTTTTTGCCGGTTTTGAGGCTCACTTTAAACAATTTTTCTTTTCCTTTTCATGGCCATTTTAACATTAAAAATTGTTATATACTAAAATTCTTGTTGGTCACCTTCTATGAATCTATACAACATATAATACAAATAAAATTACAACAATTTTTGTAAATCATCACTTCACTTATAGTCTTGTACACAACATACAAATAAATATATATAATAAAACTATATATGTTATATGAAATATACAAATAAATATATTATATGAAATATATATATATATAAAGTGGTTAGCGGTTAGAGGTTTTTAAAAACTCAATAACCGCTAACCACTCACGACCGCAATTTTTAATAACCGCTTTCAAAAGCGGTTAGCTATTTTAAATTTTTACCCTTATCCAAACAGGCTTTTATCTTTTATCTTTTTTCTCAAGGAAAACTTGAAATAAAATCTTCATCGTTTACCCAAAAAAAAAAAAAAAATCTCTTGTAATTATTTTTAACTGCACCAAAGTCAAATCCCGTGGGAAGAGTAGGATTAGCCGAGAAGTAATTATAGGTTAGCTTTCTGAAGAATAATCAAATATGGCTGCACATCTTAAAAAAAATAACAATAATACATATATATATATATATATATATATATATACAACAAGGGGAGGGTAGCAATGTCTTTTTGACAACTGGAAGGGTAGTGCTCAAAATGGCGAAAACAGGATGACAACCTTTGGCAACACCACCCAGCGTCCTATTGCATCCACCCTTTAATTAACAGATTAAAAAAAAAAAAAAAGTCCAATGATTTTTAAGATTATTTCTGGTCGAAGATCCTTCGATAACATTTTAAAAAAAAAAAAAAAATTGTAATGTGCTCTGGTCTCTCATATCATAATATAGTAGTCGAACAAAATAGAGAGGAAGAGAGACAGAGCACTTGGCATTCTCTTCCGAGGACGACTCAGATAGCCCAAAACTTGGCGTCTCCAAGCTTTCCCAATCCAAACACTCAAAAATCGAATACCACTTTCCCTTCTCACCCTCTGTTCATCTGCGCTATCACTGCCATCTCTCTGCCTCTCCCTCTCCCACATTTCCATCACCATCCATGAGCCTCTGCATCTTCTTCCTCGCCTAGATTAACAGAATCCAATCCAAGTTTGTTTCTTTCCTTCTGGGTTTTCGATTTCAGCTTCTGGGTCTTCTTTGTTTTCTTCATCATCTTCTTCTTCTACTACCACTAATACATCGAATCATCGCTCTCATGGCTGCTTCGTCCTTCACATCTCCGCTCTGCACGTGGCTGGTCGCTGCTTGCATGTCTGTCACGTGCGGCGCAGACCACCCCACGAGCCCGTCCATGTTCGCTTCCTGCAAGAGACCGAACAAATGCAAGAGGAGGGTCTTGTCCAAATGCAGTTCTGAATTCCAGAGGGGCTTGATTCCCTCCCTCTGTGGATCCAGCATTCAGGGCCTCATGAGTACGTGCCTCGCTTTCGAGCCCTGCAATGAGTACTATAGCTCCAAGGGCCTCTCTTCTATGGGATTTTCCTCCCTGTTCGGATCCAAGAGTGTTCCTCTGAATCGTAGACAGAGGCGTTTGAGTCGACCACCCCATTCCGGTAATCTTCTTTCTGTGATGCTATACTTAGTTTGAGCCGTTATTGGTGACTGGTAATTAAGTTCGTTTTCCTCTCTTTCTCTTTTGTTTTTTTAATTTTTATTCATTGAATTGGAAATCTGGGATTTTGTTAACATTCCTTATATTTCCTATTTGCTCTCGTGTGTTCATCTTTTATGGGTTTGCTTCGAATATCTTAATTTTAATGGGATTTCTTATGTGCATGTAGGTGGATTTGACTGATTAATTTAGTTTCTTGTTTTTCTTATGTGGTGTCGAAATTTGGTTTTATTCATGCTTCATTTGGTGCATAATGAACTATGAAAAGACGAAGAATTTAAATAATTGAGTCTGGAATTCTTTACAATATTGGACCTGCAGTCCACTCCAGTTACTGGTTTGGCTTATTGGAAAAAGAGTTCTTCATATTACTTGCATGCCAAAGCTATGGAAGGTGGGGAAATTGATACTAACAGGGGATGTTTCAATTTGTGTTTTTGTTCTGTGAGAACTGATTGTAGAACGCGGTTCATTCATTTATTCGTTTTTTATATATAGTTAAATGGGGATACCTGGAGTTAGGATTGAAAATGTAGCACATCTTAGGTTGTTTCTAGTTGCACATGTGGCTATCTTTGGCATGTTATCTCTGACAAGTATTCTGAAGAAAATTACAATCAGGTGGTTCTTGTTATAGCATGTGTATGAAATGGAAGTTCTAATTTTGCAAAGTACAAGAGTATTGTGGCTCGTCATTTTTAAATACATAGAATAATGCAGCTCTCTCTCTGTCTGTCCCTGGTGAATGGGTTGGTTACTTGAAAATGGTCCACTTATCTTGATTGTTATATTGTCATCAACAGACATGATTATTAATTTTTGGGCCTTGCTGGCGTATTCCCACTTTCTTGGCTTTGTAGAATTATTGATGTTGAGGGCTTGCAGCAGTCCTGTCAATTCAAACCTTAATGTTGATATTTTTTTCTTTGTGGTTGTGGACTGAATTGTCTGCTCAACCTAATGTAGATATTTATTCTTTGGTTTTGGACTGAATTTCATATCATAATCTTGATATTTATGGGTTGTCTTCACTTACGCAGGTGTTAGTATTTATTGTTTTGATACATGAATCTTTTTTTGATAAAGCTTTGAAATTATAAAGTTGTGCTGATGTGCTAACTACATACACACGCCACCTTTGTGAATTTATGAATACTCCAGGGGAAGCCATGGCTGTAGCAGTGCAACCTGTCGAGGAAGTCACCACAAGAAAGAAACCTCTCACAAAGCAAAGGCGAGTAGTTGTGACAGGGATGGGTGTGGTGACCCCACTTGGTCATGAGCCAGATGTCTTCTACAATAATTTGCTTGAGGGTGTCAGTGGCATAAGTGAGATTGAGACTTTTGATTGTGCCCAATTTCCAACGGTAAACCATATTTAAGATCTCTCTTCTTCTGCTGCTCGCTCTGCAGTTTGTTCTTAGAATTCTTTTTCTCCAGAGAATTGCTGGAGAGATCAAGTCTTTTTCAACTGATGGATGGATTGCACCAAAACTTTCCAAGAGGATGGACAAATTTATGCTTTACATGCTTACTGCTGGTAAAAAAGCCTTGGCAGATGGTGGAATTACAGAAGATGTAATGAATGAGTTAGATAAAACAAAATGTGGAGTTTTGATTGGCTCAGGAATGGGTGGCATGAAGGTAACATCAAGCCTTCAGCAGTTTGATATTCAATATATAATGAGAATGGAACATGGTTGAAAAATATTAAGTTAACCTGAGCTTATACTGATTAATATGCAATCTGATTGACAACAAGAGAATTCTGAAGACTGTAAGTTGCTGTCATGTCTGCTGCCTATGTGGTTTCCTCCTGCTCTGAAATTTGCAATTTAAATCAAGTTCTAGCATTTGCTACATGCTTTGGTACTGGAATGGTGCATGTTCCAAACTTGTTTTCTTTCTCTCTCTGGCTGTAATGAGTTCCTGGCAGGAAATGGAATCCAAATTATACTGCCTTACATGAAGCCACATGACCTGCAGATGGGATGGGAAATTAGATTAATTATGCGAGTTAGCATTAATTATGAATTGACTGCTTCTTTTGGGTGTTCTGTGTTTTGAACAGGTTTTTAACGATGCGATTGAAGCTTTAAGGGTCTCATACAAGAAGATGAATCCTTTCTGTGTCCCTTTTGCAACTACAAACATGGGTTCTGCCATGCTTGCGATGGATCTGGTTAACTTAATATACATATTTTTTAAACTTTTGATACGACTTGCAATTTGGGACTTGACATTTTAACGGCTCATTTGCTTATCAAATTACAGGGATGGATGGGCCCAAACTACTCTATCTCTACCGCCTGTGCTACAAGCAACTTTTGTATATTGAGTGCAGCAAACCATATCATTAGAGGCGAAGCTGTAAGTGTCTTGCATTTACTCTTGCTCTGCCATGGAACTGTGGGAGTCTTGTATTATTTTAGTTTGTATAGGTCCAACCTGGAAAAGAAAAACTAACAATGAAATAAGTCCAAAATAAATTGCAATATTTACCAAAATTATTGTGCAGGATGTAATGCTTTGTGGCGGCTCAGATGCAGCAATCATACCTATTGGTATCTCTTTTTTACTTCCCTATATCAAATTTATCTCATCATTCAGCAACTTGTAATGGCATGAAGTTTACATAATCTATTTTCTACTTGTTGATGCAGGCTTGGGAGGTTTTGTGGCATGTAGAGCACTTTCCCAGAGGAATGGTGAACCAACAAAAGCTTCACGGCCTTGGGATAGTGTATGTTATCAACAATCCTTTTGCTTCCGTATCTTCTTTTTTTCTTGTCATTGTTTACATCTCAGAACTTTTAGAAAATATTTTTTGAAATATGAAAATAATAAATAAAAATAGGAATGGATCAACTATACATTGTGTTCTTGTCAGCGAAACTAGTTATTGTAAGTGTTGTGATTCAAAGGGTAAACAAACCTGGATTTATGGGTCATGTGGATTTAGTGTTCTATTTTCTCATAGAAATAGGAAACTATGTTCATAATTTCTTGATATTATATGTAGTCAATATATAGCTCTTATGTTGATAACTAAGAAGTTCTGGATCTGATTTTCTCTACCAAATGAAATTTAAGCAATTCTCACAAAGTTACTTCATTCATTCTACGATTGCTGATTGAGGGAAGATATTTGAGACCTCAATCCTGATAGCTTCATGTGTACTACTTACCATGAGATCTGATTTTTGTTATTGAACAGAATCGTGATGGATTTGTTATGGGAGAAGGAGCTGGGGTTTTGCTCCTAGAAGAATTAGAGCATGCTAAGGTATTTCACCCTAAATTGAATATATGTCTGTAGGCACTTTCATTTTTGCCAGTGAGCTCTTCTTGTGGCTCACTTTCTTTTAGATTGTTGTCCATTACGTACCTTAACCCCCTTTCAATGGCATTTCTGCTGCCCCTCTGTATATCCATTGGTATTCAACTTACAGGAGTGAATCATGAGATGACTTTTCATTGTGTTATTCTCAACTGCCACTGCCTCTGATTCTTCATGAATTGATCTTCCTATCTATATTTTCGTGCTTGCTAAAAAGTAGTGAAGCTCAATCATTTCCTTGCATAACCTGTGATAAGATGTTTCTTCTGGGTGATTAATTCTGTCAGCTGATTTCCCTTTTTTTTTAAAATAAAAAAAAAAATTTGCAGAGAAGAGGTGCAAATATCTATGCAGAATTTCTTGGTGGAAGCTTCTCCTGTGATGCTTATCACATGACTGAGCCACGCCCTGATGGTAATTTGCCTTCTCTTTGGTACTAGAAAACGCCGTATTTCTTTCAAAAAATTTCTTTTTTGAAATTCACCTTCACCTGTATTTCTTTTTTGACTTTACTTATCCCAAAAAAGAAAGTCTTCAGTGAACATGCACAATGGACGCATGGCCTGCACCAACTCTTCTTGAATTCTTTTTCATCATGATAATTTTTGCTCATATTTATATGATGCTGCTCTGAAATTGTATCCCTGTTTAATCTTAACTATCTTGAAATTTGAGTTGCAGTTGACCAAATCATAAAATGCTTTTTTGTACCAAAAATATTGATAACAAAGGACTACGGTGCAGGAAGGACAAATAAAACCTGAAAACTAGTCACATAATTGTCAAAGCTCCACTCAGTTAGACTATCTGGAACCGTATCCTCTCTTAAGAAAGTATCTTTGTAAAAAAAAAAAAGGTAGGCCAAACCAACATGATTGGCAACCTACTTGTGTTGAAACTGCCAAGGTGCCTAGTTGACGGGTTAAATTCCATTATATACACATACAAACTGCCATGGATAAGTAAGTTTGATAAACATTTCTATATACAGTCATGTAGTAACTGTTCTGGTTGGTGTCACATTGGAAGCTGAGGCAGGCTCCTTAGGGAGATTCACGGCTAAGCGTGTGGTAGTGTCCCCGTGTAGGACTTTTTATGTCCAAAACTTGTGCCAATTTTGATACATGACATTCTTGTTCATGTCTATCATTGTTTAATTCTAAAAGTTTCAGCTCCTACTATCTGGACTAGTTTTCACCTAATTTATGTTTATAAATTTCCAGAAATAGTTATTAGTACTTGAAGATATTTACAAAATTATTCATGGCTTAGTACATCCAGAATTGCTACAAGCACTTTCTTTCGAGCATGCTTTTTTATTTTCCCCCACTCAAGTTAAGTATATTGTTCACCACCGCTTTTGGACCTTGTATCCTTCCATAACATCTTGGGCTAAAATTTGTAATTCATGTCTCTCATATCCCTTCAAAAACAGGGGCCGGTGTTATCCTCTGCATAGAAAAAGCATTAGCTCACTCTGGGGTATCCAAGGAGGATGTGAATTACATAAATGCACATGCTACATCCACACCAGCTGGAGACCTGAAAGAGTACCAAGCTCTTATTCACTGTTTCGGCCAGAATACTGAGGTAACTTGGATGCATAATGTTTGTCCGTCATGTCACTAGGTTCTAATATTATCATGTTGCAAATAAAAGACAGGATTCCGATATTGCCATTCTTGAATAAGATCTCTGCTTTCTACAGTTAAGAGTGAATTCTACAAAATCTATGACCGGTCACCTATTGGGAGCAGCTGGTGCTGTGGAAGCTGTTGCAGCAGTACAGGTAAACAATTTATGTCTCCAGTATCGTGATTTTAAATTCGAAAAACCATATTCTCAAAGGGTTTATAGGAATTGTTTTTCTTTTGTCCTTGAGCAGGTGTAATTTCAATTTAAGAAAGCAGACATAACAAGTTGCAGTTTTTTGCTTATTGATATGCATGCTGTTGTGTTTCTTCATATAGGCAATACGGACAGGGTGGGTTCATCCAAATATCAACCTGGAAAACCCAGATGAAGGCGTGGTGTGTTTGCCCATTTTATCTTTTGTCACTTTTCATTGATATCATGATGTTCCATGGCATTATTTCTTCCTTAAACGTGATGATTTAACTTCAATTTAGTTAGGCTGCGGGACTGCAAATCCAGGGAGCCTGGGATTCAACACTCCCTGGATGCGCACACTTACATTATTCATCCCAAAAAAAAAAAAAAAAAAAAAAAAGATGATTTAACTCCAAGCATCGTATTGTCTGATGTTGCTAATGTATGAATTCAGGACACAAATGTGCTGGTGGGCTCAAAGAAAGAGAGACTGGACATTAAAGTGGCGTTGTCTAATTCATTTGGGTTTGGTGGTCACAACTCATCAATCATTTTTGCTCCTTACAAGTGAAATAGATCTGGTGGGCTACTCCAACCTGCTGTTTGATGCCGAAGGTATGTAGGTTCCAAGGTATCTTCTATTTGTAAGCAATAGAAATTTGGATGTGTGTCTGTGTGTGTGGGAGAGAAGGGTCAAAAACATTATACAAGGAAATTTAGTCGATGAAGGTCCTTTCTTTTTGCTACATGATAACAATGAAGGTCCCTCATTGCTGACATTCAGGTAGAATTTTAGAAAGCAAAAGGTTTTACATTAACTGTAGGATATAGAACATTATGAGCATTTTTTACACCTGTTTGCTTAATTTACTAAGAGAAGTATGTTATAGAAACTATAGTCTTTGTTAGGTTTATTGTAGTAATTATGGGCTGGCTACATCGTGCAGTTGGTGAGTGCCAGGAAATTTGGTTGGTTGCCGGGCGTCACGCAATCGAATTGGTTGGACAGCTGGTCACAAGAGAATTCTGATAGCCTTATGGATTGAGATAGAGAAAGCATGGAGTTACACCGGCGGGTTATCATGCAGTACTCTTGCTTCCATTGTTAAAAGATTTTACTTTTATCAGACTTGACGAAGTAGGCCATGATCTACTCGATATCCACAGTTGAACCAGTGTACATTGCGATACTGGCCTTGTCTTTGAGTTTCTTTTTCTTTCTTAAAATGTACAAGTAAATGGCCGATCTAATTGTTGTAGTGAATTTTGAGATGGGCAGTTTCATAGGTTATTATGCGATGCCCTATAGGCATCCTAGTATGTCTGCATCATGACCCTCGTCTTTTCTTCAATGCAAATACAATAATATCCCTCCCATGATAGTCTCGTAATGTTGTGATTTTATTTCTAACTGTTTAATGGCAAAAAAGTAAAGGACACTTTTTTTTATTATTATTATTATTATTTTTTTTTCTCTTTGGAGAAATTTTTCCCAACTTATTTTATAAAAATGACATGTATCCTCCATATGTGAGAAATTACATCCTTTTTCTAATTACAATAACAAAGTTGAAATAAATTTTATTCAAAAAGCATGTATTTTTTACATGCTATTTAAAAAACATGTATTTTTCACATAAGAAAAGTGACATGTCATTTTTATAAGGAAATTCTTTCAACCCAGTTTCAAAAAAGTCCAACGATGAGAAATTGACTTCTAGAGCATCCTTAGTTGACCAATCATTTCATTTTTGTGAGGTAATTTGCTAAAAAGTGTTCAAAATGAATCCCAAGCAGCCTCACCAATTTGGTGAGTCCCAAGAAAAAAAAACCATTCAAATTTTATGCTTTTTCTCTTCTTCCTTTTTTGTTTCCTTTTCTCATGCACACTTCACCTCCCTTGGAGTGATGATTCACATCACGCCGGGCGTGCATGAACAGTCATGCACACTCGGTTAATTTTTTTTTAAAAAAAAAATTAAAATATTATATTTTAATATTTTAAAATATTAAATCAATCGGGCGTGCATGAACAATCATGCATGCCCCGCGTGATGTTTATCATCACTCCCTCTCTTGAGGTGAATGATAATTGGAGAGGAAATAATCTTATTTATATTGAAAGCATGACATTTAAAATATATATATGACCATTAGTAAAAGACAAATTTTTGAAAGTATGACTGTTAGAAAAAATCAATTTTTTAAAAATACAACCTTTTACAATAAGATAAATATTCAAAAATATGATTGTTGGGAAAAGACAAACATTCAAAAATTAAAAATAAAATCTTGAAAAAAGAAAATTTAAATGGAATAATGAAAAAGGGATTGCTAAAATGGTAAGAAGGACGGAAATGCTTTAAAAAAATTGAAAGCTAAAACAAAAACAAAAAAATAATTTTTGAACTATTTTGGCCAGTAAATTTTGGTGACCCTCTTGACTGACAAAAAAGTTGGGATACCTCCGGGTATCCGAAATAATAGCACCTGTAGGGATCCTTGGGATTTAATTAAATTTCATAATTTTTATGAACATAATGTCACACCATTTAGCAAAATAAACACCTAACCCAAAAATTTTAATTGGACCTGGTTTTTCACTTAAGATTTAACATGAAATGATGCCAGAAACTTTAATTTGTACAGTTGCGATGATATTTATAGCATACATACCATGAAGGAAACAAACCTCTAGGTGAACTACAAAATTAATTGCAAGCAAAACTGCTCATTTAAATTATGAGCGTTTCCCTTTTACATTGTAATGATACCTCGATTCCTATTATCTATAATTACAACATACATAAATCTGAGCCTCCAAATTAAATAACCAAGAAAAAAGAAAACACATAATCTAGAGTTGCAAATCTTCAAGATGGTGTGTACTCTAAACAATGTAGATGGTTCTTTTCACCTGCTTCATTTCTTGCTGCCCTTCTTCTTTTGACTCCTTTTAAACTTCAAGCCCTTACTGGAGAGTGCCATTGAGGCACTCTTCCCTTCAAGCTTTTTTGTCATTTTTACCACACCTGCCATCCCTTTTCTTGCAGCAGCCCTATGCTCAGGTCTACGGCTCATCATTTTGCGATCAAGCGGCCAATATGCATATGGTTCAAGCTTATCCTTCCTCTTCACATCCCCACCTGCCTTCTTGCTAGAGTACTCGTTACCTTTGTAAGCCCAACCACCAGAGTCTGAGGTTTTCCTGCGCTTCTGGATTCTCCTTGAGTTCACTGACAAGTGACTGCCTGCTTCACTCTTGGCATCCAAATCAGGGTCGGAGGGTGTTTCCTTCTTTGTTTCTTCTCCTTCACGAATAATCAAGCGCCCTTCAGGGTCCAGTTCTGGCTCATCCAAATCTACTTTCCGCTTTAGATGCTTAGCTCGAAGAGATAACATTGTTTTTTGCCTATCAAGCAAGTCAAGTGGCTCATCTTCTAATTGGTCGAACAAGTGCTCGGGCAAGTTCTTAGTTGCTCTACTCTTGGATCTGGAGAGAATAAACGAAAATTGTATCAGTTGTGACTTGTGAAGCACAAGTTCATAAAAAGCATTGATGATGTTCAATGAAGCAGCTACCAATACTATCCTAGTAAAGGAAATTTGTCTTGTCACGTCAGGACAATTTGATGGTAACAGTAGAGAAAGAGAGAAGAGCCCATACTGTTCATGAGTGGACCCGACTTTGTCAACTATAAGATCTCCAGAGAATAATTGATCAACAGAACTCTATTTCGACGGCCTAAAATTATTAAACAAACTAAACTGCAGGTTTGGGATGTGTCAATTACACAAATGTCTAGTGTCCAAGATTATAAATGGTTTTTTTTTTCTTATAAGCATTGTATAAATGGTATATCCTGTAATGGCTAATCTAACATACTCCAACCAGTCATGAACATGAAATAAGCAGACTCAAATGTTCAACAAACCAACCGCAATAATGATGCTTTGGACTTTAGCTGTGAGGAACCGTTGCTCTGTCGACCAGACATTGTCCTGGCGTCCATGTACTCAGCATCACTTCCCTCGCTTTCATCATCACCAAAATCAGAAAATATTTTTGTATCATTCCATCTGCTTAGCCTGAAAAGATAAAAATAAATAAGTACAAAAAATCATCAATTATAATGAGTAAAAAAGATGGCTTCATTTCTTTGAACGCATTTGAATTTGCATATGGACTCACACAATGACAATGGGCATTAACTACATTAATAGCACCTATAGTTCAGAAATAATCAAGGAGGCTAATTGTTAGAACTGGGATACCATGTGAGTACCATGGAGCCAAAAGTCCCACTGCTTGTCCACTAAACTTCTGGTACAGAACACATGGCATTTGTAAAAGAGAATAAATTCTATAAGGACCAGGCATAAACCAAGTCCTTTGTGCCTTCCAATAAACAATGGACACATCAGCATATTACACCAAATAAGATAAAGAGGAAAACGCATGATTTTTACTCCTCTTCAGAAAACCTATCGTTCCCATTCAGATAAAAGAACCCATAGATCCACCGCCCACCCCACTGCCCACACCACTGTCACCTCTGTCTCCTCCGTCAAGTGCCACTAAAAGTTCCTCCGTTGCTACTATAAGTTCTTAGATTTATTGTCTTTCTCGCTCTACTCTCTAACTTTCTTTCTCTATCTACTTCTCTCTCCCTATGGTTTCCACCAGAAAAGATTTCTGGAAATGATTTGTGGGTTTTAGATTTTGGAGATAATCAGATTAGTGGAGAGTTACCTTCTTACGGGTTGTTGAATTTGCGAGTTTTAAGATTGAGGAGTAATCAGTTGCTCGGATTTATACCAAAGGAATTACTAGAGAGTTCTGTGTTGGGGGAATGGGATCGTATTGGCAATGGGTTTACAAGTAGATCATTACACCTTGTTCAATTAACAATTGCTTGAGCAAAAGCGTTCAAACAAATAAATGTGATGAGATTGATATTTAAGATGGCGTACAACAGCATTGACGGAGGAGAGGGCGGTGGCGGTGGCAGTGGCGTGGCAATGGGGTGGGCGGTGGGTCTGTAGGTTCTATCTAAATGGGAACAGTGGGAGTTTTTTTAGGAGAAGTAAAAATCATATGTTTTCCTATTTATTTTGTTTGGTGAAATATACTGAAGTGTCAATTTTTTACAGGATGGCACAAAGGACCTAGTTTATGCCAGGTCCTTATAGAAGTTATTCTCTTTGTAAAAAAGACCAACATGGTATCATTATGCCTTTTACAGGTAACTAGAAATTGGAATGTTTTAAACACATATCAGAGCAATAGATTCATGTACTTATTGATGGCAGATACACAAAAACATGTGTGTACATCTGGGTACATGTAGTGTACATACATCATTAATATTATAATGCAAGAGATTAAACCTGGATGTAGTTGCTTTTGACAGTTGAGAGCTTGCTTCTGATTTAGTTCTTAGCTTCTTCTCCTTCCGTTCCTTGATCTGTGTTTGACAAGAATGGAATACATCAAAAATGACACACTCAAGTTTTCTTTCTAGCAAATGATGACTTTCAACAGACCTTCCGTATATTAGTAAGGAGTTTCATGTGTTCCTCGGGCATTACAGCCTTAACTGCCTCAAGACCGCACTTCTTGACCAGAATTTCAAGGAGATGCTTAACCTGAAAAGGAATAAAAAATTATCAAAGAATTTGGGATGATCAATGAATGAAATCATGGCCATTTGCCATAGCAATTGAAAGAGTTACAAAAAATTCTGATTAGCCAACCTTGGCTTTAAAGTGGTTTTTGGTGTTATCTTGCCACTTCAACAAGCCTTCCACCATGCTCGTCAAATGCATTTGCAACCCTTCAGGCTGTGATTTAGCCACCAACACCTTTAACAGACCTAAATTAGCCTGCATTGAAAAACAGTACAGAATACCTTAAGATAAGATCAGAGAGAGAGAGAACAATGACTTATTAAGTGGTTCAGTGAAACAATGTAAAATGAGAATAAACTATATATATCAAAGGAGAGGGAGAAACCTTGATAATTTCTTTATTCTTTCTCTGGAGGAGGAGAAACGTGGATGGAAGTAAATTGCATGCAGTTGAAACAAGATCTGAAAACTCGTAAGCCAAGCGAGCTAAGCCTTTGACTGCAGCACTGACCATGTGAGGTGTCTCACCAGCTAGTCCTCCGGCTACCTGTCACATGAATGAATTTTACTTAGCACAACCACCACAAGTCCAATTTCTAAAAAAAATGAAGATTCACCATATAAAATCAATTCAAGATGATAGCAATTCTAGTTGATAGTTTAGTCAACAGCAATCAAAAGAAAGAAGGAACCTTGACAGTATACCTTTTGGCATTCTAAAATGTATCTAAAACTTCCATTAAATAGAGTCAGCACTTCAATAAATTTAGTAATGAATTTCGAACAATGGTTCAATTCGTACCATGTTAAACAATTGAAACAAATTTTCTCTATTTCCGCCTTTCTCTTCATCCCCACATGCATGGCCAATTTGGACAAGAATATCATATGCTCTGTTTCTTGTTTTTTTATTTGCCTGCAAGAAAAATTATTGTATAAGACAGATCAGAATATATAAAGCAGCAAGTTCAGAAGCCAGTGTGTGTGTGTGGGTGTGCATGTGAGAGTAATTCAAGCCGACACAAGTTACAGTTTTTTTTTCAATAATAAATGTTTTTATAGATGCAACTGAACACCATACAAAACCAATGAACCATCAATACCATCATTATCATAACCACCACCAAAACCACCATTTATTTATTACACATCCTCAACCGCTGCAACTAAAGCAAGAATGCAACCAACATGCCGTCTGTCTGTCATTTCATCAATCAAGATATTTTCAACAGAACCAATCCAAAAAGAATCACAAGAGTTTCTTGAACTATATGACAATACAAGGATCATTACAAAACAGAAGGAATTGTAAAATAATTTTTGTAAGCCACTGACAGTTTTTAAGCAGTAACAAAGAGAATATCTTAGACAGACAGAAGAGAAAGGAAACTTTAAACCCAACACTTTAGGTAAATGATAATGACAGCAAACTTAAAAGTGAAGCAAATAATTTCAACCATGAAAAGAGCACCATGTCCAAGAGATTTAAGGATAAATTTAAATGAATAAGGCTCCCAGAGCAACCAGCATAATATTCTACCACCAGTCGAGAAACAAAAACAAAAAATGGATAAGGCTCCCAGAATACCTCTTTAAGTGCAAGTATTGTTTCTGTTAGGAAAGAACTAATGATGTCAAGTCGCCGCTGCTCTGAATCATCCTGTAAACAACAGCATAAATTCTAATGTCAATATTAAGTTGCACACTTATCAAGTTTGAACCCAAACGCAGTTGAGTATTGCATTTTAAGGTGAATAATACCAATAATAATAATGTCACTCCTCTCTTCAACTACCTTGGCAACATGTACTATTAGAAAGTACAGGCAATCAAGTCTGTGACGTTTGGCGGAAAAGTGGCATGAAGGTAGCACTTCAATCATAAGCCCAAGCAATTCCTCGAGCTTCACTGAAAGAAACCCATCACAGTTCTGCCCACACAAATCCCACACAGCAAAGAGTTCATATGTCAAGACAACTTTATTTGAAGAAGACAGGGACAAAAGAGTTTTTTGATGTGGCTAAAAGATGCCTTAATTATAATGGCTCTTCTAAATATAGGAGAAATATGGGGAATAATCCACAAAACAAAATGCACATCCTGATGTCTGGGATTTGCCTGCCGCTACTACTTAGACTTCAGTCAGATAAACCACCCAACTTGTATCAGTTAGTCAGTTACCATGGTTCCTCCCATTCTACAAACTCGTGATATTACAACAGGAAGGTAAAATGGGCACGGATTATCTGCAATATGCTGCATGCAATAACATGATGGTAAAGATAAAAGTCAAAAGCCTCTGCAATTACAAACAAAAATACCTTGAGAATAACTGAAAGAACTTTGTACGCCTTCTTTTGTATCAGACCTTCAGCATCCTGCAGTTCAAAAGCTCTTCACTCTTAATTACATCATCCTTTCCATTATAAGAAGTGCCTTCTAGAGATTTCCTCCATAGACAGCAAAGGTAAATCACCAAATTATATAGAACCATTTACAAACCTGTAATGCAGGCTTTATTGCGACAAATAAAAGATCAATCTCTTTAGTGTTCAAACCAGGCAAAAGTGAAACTGCCAAGTCAAATAGCCGTGCCCTGCAGATAAGATGAAGGAATAATTACAATGCCAATATCACAAAACTCTTAACACTTTTAATCTGATGAAAGAAAGATATTTGAGACTTTATAATTGAAAATGATACATATGAGACCAAAAAGCTGTCACATGTGACCAAACATGTAGCAACATATAGTAGGAAAAAGGAGAAAAAGGAACACCTCAAAAGTGATGGTGAACTTTCATTTGAGGCATGGTCAATCTGCATAGAACTAGAATTTCTTGAATTTTCTGGTTTTCCAGCCGCTTGAGTGACCTTCAAAAGCTTCTGCATTGTACTTTTGAAAAACCTTGATACTACTTCTTTCTCTGATATTGAAGCAAGTTCACCGATTGTGGACTGCACAGAGCAAACAACATTATTATAAACTTTACCCAAAACCTAAAAATACAATATTAAAGCTACAAGCTTCAAAATTGTAATTAGCTTTTCCAAGGTGAAAAGCACTTCTAAAACAGAGGTTTCATTCAAATGAAGAAGATTATGTTGCAATCATCTGGTGATCTTCAGAGTGAAAACTGTCTCCCATTTCTGGGCCTGTAAGTAGAGCTAATGCATAAACTTCCCAATAAATAAATAATAAACACAGAGGTGGGGGTGTGTATATACATATAAAGAAAATGCACAAATAAATTTAATAGAAAATTAAAAATAAAATCTATCTGCATCAGCCAAGATGCATGGTAGCGATGTTCTCAATTGATTGAGATGGTTTAAGTACCTGTAAAGAACCACCATCATCCTTTTTAGATTGCATGAGGACACCTGACAAAACAGTTAATAACTCACGAGCAGATGACTTAAGCACACTCATATTATCTGCTGCAACCTGTTGGCTGTAATGGGCCACTGCTCGCTGTCTGGGAATACCTTCTTCAGTATCAGGCATCTCAATTTTCTCTTCCAAAATTTTCTTATTCTGTTGAATAAGAATCTGCAAACTGGAGCATATTACTCCGCGAGTATCAGGCTCTTCATTAAGGGCACTACATAAAGCTTTCTCTAGATCCTTGAAACTTTCAGCAGTATCCAAAGGATAGTTGCAAAATGAAGGCAATAAAGACCACAGAGAGTACACAAATGCATTTGCAGTCCTTGATGAAATAACCCGTCCATGTAGCTCAAGCTGCAAAAAGATAGAAGTGATTAGCAAATGCCATTTAAAAAAAAAAAAAAATCAGAGAGAAAAACAGCATCTAATTGGTCTGAAAGGTTTTACCTTTCGAGATTTCTGCTTCATCAGTCCAATCATACCCAAAACTGAATCTGTGAAGAAGCTTAAATGGGCACCTATCGTATACTGCTTCAGAATTGGAAAGAGCCAAACATTTGCCTCAGATAGGTCTTCAGCCTCCAAATTAAGAGGTAGAAGGCCCAAAAAAGTTTCAGGTCCTAATGCACCAAGAGCTGATCCAAGGCATTCATGCAGCTGCATATTGATGAATCAGAATGTTAATACATAGTGCAAAGCTGAAAACTGGTAGATAAAGTAAGTAAATTGGGGGGGGGGGGGGGGGGGGGGGGGGGGGGGTGCAGACTTCCACATTATCTTCAGCAAAAACCATAATATCAGCGCAATTTGCAGCCAACAAACAGTATTTTGCCAGTAAATGAAAAGAAGTGCTACACTTAAAGTCTTCAGAGCATAGATAGTATGTGTAGATCACAGCAAGCCCAAATGACCTAGACGCTCAATCGTTTTGTTTTTAGTAGTGGCTGACACTGCATGCCAGTCAACAAATAACATGGATGGATCACAACATTAATGAAACCCATTAACAAATTCAACACGCAATGATTTGCAAGTATCAGTCTGTTATTGCAATCTATCCCTTGAACAATTGCTATTGGACTGCGAAGCTCCATAAACTCTTCCGAGAGGTTATAAACAAGACATTAAGTCAATATCTACCATTCATAAGTAAAGTTATAAAATAAGTTTTAGTTCCTTGGATCTATGGTTTTGTGGCACAAGGTTCTGAATTTGTTCCATCTTGGATAAAGATGATTCTGAGCAATGCAGTTTAAACTAGAATGAAAGGATGTAGGGATACAGGATATTTTCATAGTAATCACCAAAAACTATAGAGATAAAGCAAAGACATACTGAATAAGAAAATCCAGAACTCCAAAAAGAATGAACTGTTAGTCATTCTAAAAGAATACATATTCTAACACTTCGCTGACATAACAATTCCCAAACACTTTTGATGCAAACCTCTGTAAGTGTTTGGGACTTGTTATTTTTATTAAGTAAAATAAACAAGTCCCCAGAACTTGCAGAGGGTTAGATCAAAATGATGATATTATAGGGTCATTACTAGCTATAATACAATGCAACACTTGAAAAATACCAATACCTGTTTCCTGAAAGGAAAATCTTCATCAGGCAACTTCTGCATGCCCGCCAAGCTGCTAAGGATCCCCCTCAAAAGATAAGAAGAATAACGCCCTGAATGATAAAAGTTTTGATAACATTATAAATTTAGATCCATGAATATAAAAATAAACATACAATAACATAGTAGAAGATGTGATATCAGAAAGATGCAACCATCTGATGAAAGAATGAGGGAGATCATCCCTGCACACAGCATCAGATGGCATGATCTTCTATACATGCAATACTTCTGATACAAACAACTGGGAATCAAATAGAAATCTCAAAGTGAGCACGACTAGAACAAAAGAACTTAGAAACAGCAATGGGAATACCTAATTTATCAAAAATTGTTGAAACAACTTGAAAGGCCATGTCCCAGACAGCAGCATAGTGATAATCAAGTAAGCTTTCAATAGTTACACATATTTTTTCAATGATAGTAGGCCTGGACCTCCTTGCATCATTGTGTGGATTCATCATAATCTGATCAACACCTTGTTTGATCAAGCTTTCATCAATGCAAGCATTTATCAGACTCTTCAATGCATTCATGGCTGCATATATGGCCTCCTCATGTTCACATGCCAAAATATCTGCAAATACGAAAGAGAAAAATATACTAGCACATTGTCACTTTTGTTTAGCTGATAGTTAAAACTGATACATGCACTAACTTGGAGAAAGGTTCTCTAATCCAAGAAAAGTGAACATAATTACATCTTAAAAAGAAAATCAAACCTTTGAGTGCATTGAATACAACAGGGAGCTTTGTTACACATAATTGCCTATTAAGTGAATACATTTTAATCATTCCAACATCAAGCAAGCGAGCAGCGAATGTCATGGCATCCGCAGATGTCTCATTCGTGGAGACAGACAGAGCTATTGAGCTCATCAAATCAAGCAATGCCTCAGGAGAAACATCTAAATCTGGGACAAGAAGAAGTAAATACAAACTATCTGTTATGCGCCTTGTGACTAGCGGTTGGTGCAGTTCCAGTAGACTTTTGTAGTACTTGAGGATGCTCGTTGTGAACTTCATTGACATAAGAGGAAGACACTCTTTCAAAGCATCCAAAACATAAAGGACCTCCTGAGCTCCTTTGGATCCTTCAGTGGCATTCGAGTTCGATCCACCAGCAAGCAGAAGAGACCTTTCGAATATCTTTGTAACCCCTTCACTTGCAGGTGCCAGCACTGACACCTCTTGAAATCTTGATAAGGCATCTCGAAGACACAGATGTGATTGCCTTCTTACCTATTGTTCAGAAACAAATTAGCACACAGCTTCAAAGGTCAAACCAAACAGCAAGCTTGATAGATAAAACTAACACGTAAAAAGCACTGCAAAGATCAATTGCATCCCACCTGACATACTGTTGCATAATATATTGTTCCAAACACCTAATTGACTGTAAAGCTTTAATCCCCTTAAAGATTTACTCAAGATATGAATAACAAGTCCAAAAGATTATGCCTTACATTTAGATTGATATTTTACCCAAAGCAATTACTACAGTTTTGCAGTTATTTGGTAAGTACAAGAGTACCATACAAGCAATTACATTCTCTCATACACCAGGAATTGGTGTTGTATAATCATTATAGCCAACAAAAAAAGGAGGGTACAATTTACAGGCTACGTTATATGCGTATATTATTGAGCCACCTTTCTTTTAGAGTGAATATATTATGATGCCATCTTCTTAACGCTAGACAAAACAAACCAGTCACCATTGTGCTACCCTTCACTACACCACCACATTACTAGCGTCCATAGCCATCCGCATTAGATATTAGATATCCTAAGCCCCTGACAACATCTTCAGGTCTTATAAACAAAAAATTCTCATAGCAAAGACATCACCTCTATCCTTGCACAAAATTTGATTGCGCTTATTTACATAAAGTGCCAACATCTTTTGTAGATGAAATTATACAATGCATCTCATAGCCTAAACTTCTTATATACGGATTTAAGAGGACTCTTAAGCACATATCTAATCAGTACAGTAAGAATATGATTTACCCACTAGCTCACAGTCTCAACAGATATGTATTGGGTGTTCATAAAAACGAACCAAACCCCATTTAAAAGTCACCGAATTGTACATGAGATTTTTGCAATTCCACACTTGCCGGACAACAAAACTCTCTACAAAATGTGCTAGACTAATATGGATTATCCACGTCGAAAATACAGGAAACTCCCACAATTTATGTCTAAAACGAAGAGAACAAATTACGATTTTTTTATATATCACCTTAGGACGCGAGTCCGTGAGGAACCCCAATAGAACACCGTATAAGTGAGACAACTGAGACCAGCTGGGAGCATCTCGGACGATCAACAAATGGGAAACGCATTTCAATCCAGATGTTGCAGCGCCGTCTGACAACGACGGAGACCGAAGAACCCGAAGCAATAGGTCGGACAAGAACTCGGCCTTCTTGTGGAGAATTGCTGGGGGTATTCTGGGAAGGACAATGTGGAGGATGCTGAGAAGGGATTGGACGACGAGGAAAGGCTGGTCGGGCTCGGAGACGAGGCGGTCGAGGGAAGAGCAGGCGGCGCCGAAGTAGGCGACCGGTGTGGAAGGGAGGTTCTGGTCCTTGAGCTCCTGGGACATGGCGCCTATGACCGTGCAGAGGTGCTGGTGGTTCTCGTTCGTGGAGTTTCCGAAACGAGAGAGTATCGAATCGCAGAGTTCGTCGGAAGTTCCTTCCATGCCGTCGTCTCGTACGGTGGTTGAGTGGCGCTACTCCGTTGGTTGAGTGGTGCGGTGTTGCAGTGCTGCTGCGGTGGTGCAGTGGGTGCTGTTTCCCCGGTGACCGGCTTCGAAGTGAGGAGCGTTGCGGTGTGCAGCCGTGTGAGGCAACTGTTGGCGCTGCAATTTCGTTTTGTGATTAGTGAGTCGTGCGCTTAACTAGGTTATTTTGTGGAAGAAGAAGGCTGTTTGGTTGCAGCACTTGGTGGGAGTTGTTATTCCAGCGCACAGATAGCCTTATTCCCGCACAGGTACTCTCCTATTCCGATTTGGTGTTAAATTGCAATTTTTAATAAATAGCTTATTGATTCTAAAAAAGTGATTAAGCATTTCTTGGAATAAGTAAAAAATAATAATAGTCCATGCAGTTAGAAAAATTGACAGAATTTATTACCGTGTCACATCAACATGAAATAGATCGGGTATAAAAAATTGGTTAAACCACTCTCATGGCAATTGTAGGCGGTTCAACCACCCCCATTGGACATGCTCAAAGGGGTGATTGAATCACCCCAAGGCCATTAGGTGGTTCGGCCACCATCATTTAACACAATAACGAATTTTGTCAATTTTTTTAATGACATATAATAATTTGTTCTTTTTTGCTTGTCTCATGGAATGATTAATCATTTTTTAAAACTTATGGAGTTATTTGTCAAAACATCAAGTCACAAGAACAAAAAATTCATTTATTCATACAATTTATAAGTGGAGTGAGGGCGACTAGAGTTCATTTCATGAAGAGTAGTGATGTAATTGCTTGTAACTGCAGATGTAGTGTGACCTAGTGAGTTGCATCAAATAACAACAATAAGAAACGGATATGTATTTCTAGATATTGATTCTATCAAGTAATCTAAGAAATCTTCTCTAAGACGCTAGATACTTTATAGGTTTTAAAAGAAAATCAAGAAGAAACTCAACTAAGAGTAATTTTGATTAAACAAACTCAATCATAAACAACAATTGCATTCTAAGGTTTATAAAGTATGTATTTATAGGCCCCCAAACCCTAAACCTAATAAAAGTACGAAACTAGTTCGTATTGAAACCCTACGGCGCCCGTCCGAACGAAACTTAAGGCCCTCTGAACAGGAGCTAACATAAAACCCTAAAACCGCAATTCTACAATGGCTGTCCAGACGGGACATAACTCCGTTTGGACGGTCACTCACATAAAACATAAATAATAATAATAATAACATAGGCATCCGGACGGTATCCGGACGAGGACTTTAGACGAGGCTCTCGGGTTTAGACCCATCTGGACAGCCTGCATACAAGGCTTGCCGATCTACATCAACTACCCTTCTCACTTGAATTGGTTCTCACGTTTGATTATAAGGTTATTGTCATCATTATTATAGTTTTAACGTAACCTGAGTATAGCTTATGCTCACTATTTTTCAATTATTTGTATCTTTAATTATTTATAGGTGTTACACCTAACTCCACTTATGGCCATGACATTACCAATTGGCACAACCACTAAC
This sequence comes from Corylus avellana, assembly GCF_965113065.1. Taxonomy (NCBI): domain Eukaryota; kingdom Viridiplantae; phylum Streptophyta; class Magnoliopsida; order Fagales; family Betulaceae; genus Corylus; species Corylus avellana. The sequence continues at coordinate 278,489 of NC_142500.1, read as the reverse complement.
TCACACACATGGTTAAGGTTAACAATTTTTTACACGACTCACGAACCCAACATGAATTAGCGAGTTATAGTTGAGGAATTTGACTCATTTAATTAAAGGAGTTTGATTAGAGTTGACCCACAAGCCCGCAAACCCAATACAAAATTTACCGGATAGGGTTGAGGCGTAGCTGTCTGATTCTACATGTGAATACAAATTGTAAGCCCTACCCATGGCTAAATGCCTTCACGTTACCACCGTACACCAACGGCAATAGATCAAAGGTGACAATGATGAGCAAATGGAATGCCAAATGTCCAATTGAATAAAACCTTAGGGAGTTATTTCCTTCTTCTTTCTTCTTTTCCTTTTTTTTTTTTTTTTTTTTGAGAACATTAGGACTTTGACCTTAAATGTATCACTAACAAGGCAAATTATAAAGTCGTTAACGAAGAAACGAGATTTATTATGTCGGCTACTTGTTGGTCCAGAACAAGCCTATTCTTTGAATGTTTCACCTACAAATTTTGAGTGTGCTCACAGCCGCAACATGACTTAAAGCATCAGGAACATCAAAATTTGCCTTTATATTAAGACCCCATAGGAGTAGGGGGCCTTCCAAATAACCTTCCCTAAGCTAAAATTATCCCAAACAACTATATGAGAATTCACTTGGTCCCTTAAAAACCAAGGGAATGTTGAAAAGTTGAAAATGTTGGACCTCTTTGGTATGGATCTTTAAAAATTTAGAAGGCTCTGAAATGACCTTCATCCAGCTTGAAATTTGACAATGTGAAAAAGCATCAATGTTTAAAGGCCATTAATATGATTGTCTTCAAATAGCTGTATCACAACACCGAAAAAGACATGTTACGCAGTTTCCATAATAGAATTACACAAGGGGATGGGGCAGGGGCAGGGGCAGGGGAAATGATGGATGACATGAATTTATCTGGCCAATTTTGTTCCCACTACCCTAGAAAGGACCAATTTTTGTTGCCTCAACAGCTAGCTTAGCTAACACACGCACACAGCGGAATTAGATATGGGCCCTTCTTTTCTCAGGCCCAGCAAGTAGGGGCCTCCTGGAAAAGCACAGGCTGTCATGAACCCGAGGCATTGAGATTTGAAACACCAAATGGACACCTGTCAAGGTTGTCAGCATAACATAATAAACTTTTACATTGAAGAAAAATACTACAGCAGTAAAAACAAAAACATAGTCATAGCAAATACAGGCTCACACTAAATTACAAATACATACAGCTTTTGGACGACAAAAAGATAATTTTTTTTTTTTTTTTTTTTTTAATAATGATCGAAACTAGCTCAGAAGCGGCATATTATATCATATCATATCATATATGGGGCCGTCCATCATCAAAGATGTTTGCCACGACTCTCATCAAGGCGATTGATCATGTAGAGCGCGTTACTAGTAACCCTAGCCAGATTCGTGACCTTCCGCTTCACATCCGACTTGACCTTCCCATCAACGCCCTGAAACCCATCGAGACAAGTGTCCTCATTGGTCATGGCCGCGCTCACCCACGTCTGCGCGTTGCTCATGTGCCACCGGAAACTCTCTCCCTCTTGAAGGTGCTTAAGCTCCCCCAGCGTACTACTCAGTGAGTCCACCGAGTCCGATATCTGCTCCGCGCAGTCACTCAGCGCCTCACGCTGTCTCTCGCTGTCGCCGGCAGAGACATGGGCCAGGTACTTGGACACTCGGCGGGTCCGGGAGAGGCTGACCTTGACGGCGGCTCGGGCCAGGTCGCGAGGGGTCTTGCAGGAGGAGGAGCCCGCGTAGGACGAGAGAGTGCGGAGGCAAAGGTTGGGGTAGCTGGCATGGACGCACGATGAACGGACGATGTCATCTGGGGGCGCGTCGGATTTTCGTGCGGCGGCGGAGTTGGGGGAGGAGAAGAGGAAGAGTAGGAGAAGGAATGTGAGGATCGAGAATGGGAGACTCATCTCTGTGAGATGACGGGACGCTGCGTTTTGAAAACCTGCGAGATCTGTGAGCTGCTGAGTAGAGGAGTAGTGCAGTGTGGAGTGAAAGCCGTGTCGTGTGTTGGTTTGGTTTAATAGGTGTTTGTGCGTGAAGTTGGGAACTGGAATCTTATAGTGTGGTCATAAAGTTGGCATTTTATTACTTAATTGCCATTTTTATTAAGCTATCATAATGCCATTGCAAATCTTGCTGGCGGGAATGAATTTTGGACGCTTATAAATGATCTTAAATGTTTTGCCTTGGTGTTTCTGTAGTTTTAACTGTCTAAATTTATTTGAAGTTATTCATGAAATCTGAATGATTAAAAAAAAAAAAAAAAAAACTACTACAAGAGATATACCATTTACGGGTGTTTTTCGTTTGATAATGTCCTCACTTTTATCGCCATAAAATTGGCTAAATGCAATTTTTTTTTTTTTTTTTGGAATTATATATGAGGCTAATTTTACATATAAAATGATAAATATTAATATGATATAATAATTAATTCAAAATTAATAATTAAGATTTTTGTATATATACTAAAATATCGTACAAATGATGAGGAAAATCAATACTGCACCGATACGTGATCAGCCACATCCTTCAGCCAAAACTATCTCCTACTCGCTGGAGACCAATTAAATATTCATAGTGTCAACTGTCAAGTTCAATAGCTGATGGAGACCAGCCCACCTGATTGCCCCCATCCTATAAAAATATCATCTTTAGCATTCCCATGAAGAACATCCAAGACTCAAATATTTAGTTAAGATTTAATTATAATTTTTTTATTATTTTTTTTTATTTTAACTATTTATTTTCTTAAAACACCTCTATCTAATTCAGCATTTTAGTTACAATGTTCAATAAATTTGTTAGACACTATAGGCTATAGCCTATAGTAGTTAATCAAACTCTTTGTCAAAATGGTTAATCGGATGTGAAGCTTGATCTTTTTGGTACTTTTTGCTACAATGTTAACTTAAAAGTTTTAACTTTTTATTATTTTTTTAAAGAAAACTTTTGTTCTTTTATTAATTAGTATTCTGAAAGTGGTAGGAATATCTAGGCCCAACTTTCCAGCATACAATACCAACTCCCTTTGGCTGGCTGGTTAATTTATAAGTTTTGCCATCCCATCATAAAAGTTTCAAAGTTTGGTGGAGGGAAAAGATGGAAGAAAGAAAAAGTTTGCATATGTAAATTATTGAATGCACTCACCGGACGGGATGATCCAATAATAGCAGCCCCAAATTATTACTTTTATGGTAATGAAGGGCAGCAGGCAGCAGCAACGTCTAGAAACGGAAAAGTTCAATTGAATTATATAATATCTAATTAGTTATATTTTATGAGAATTTTTATTCATTCAAAAAGTGAAAATATAAAAAAATCCCTCAAATATAATTAATTTGATATTATCCAGTTCAAATGAACTTGAGAGAATCGTGTTCCCTGAAAACATAGGTGTTAATGAAGTCTCTTCAATTTATGTAACCATAGATCACCTAGGTCGGTCTTAATGAAGGCTCTTCAGTTTTGTAACAGTAGATAACTTTGAAGACTTATACTATAAGTCTTCTTAAAGTTCTCCCAGAATCATTCCAAATGTGATGTGACTTTTAAAATTTGCTGAATTTGAGATGTGATTTATTGACTTTTGATCTATTAGTAATTTTAAAAGCCACATCACATTTATGATGACTTTAGAAGGACTCTAAGAAGACTTATAACATTACTCATATCCTGCTATTAAATGTTTGTGGATAATGTAGGTGTATACATATTAATTGATGTAGCACATCGGTCTCAGATTAGAAAGATAGTTATAACTTATAAGTATTAGGGGAAGTTTTGCAAAGGCCTTCTAAACTTTCACGAGTTTTGAAAAAATTCTTCAAAGTTAAAAAACTCTCAATTTTACCTCTCGTATTTCTAATTTGATGTAATCTACTCTATCTGTTAGGGTTTGACGTTAGATAAACGTTAAAGTTAATGAAATGATCTTTTATATTTCTGAAAATTTTATAAAATTTCAAATTAAAAGTTAAAAAATCAAAGTTGATGGTATTTTGGTATTTTTTATAGTATCTGTTAGGATTTAATGCTAAAACTAACGGATGGGGTATATTGTATTAAATTGGAAGTTTGAAGGGTGAAATTGAGAGTTTCTAAACTTTGAAAGATATTCTAAAAATGTGTGGAAGTTCAAGAGATTTTTGTGAAATTAGCCCTAAGTATTAAGTCTTACACTACTTAGTTATTAGGTAAAACTGAACTTTATAAGAAATTATAAAAAAACTTCAAATTAACTAACTCTTTTAAGATAATAATGCAGATGTTGCTATATATATATATATATATTCAGGTGCATTCACGAGCCACCCAAAAGTAGCTCGGAAAAGTGAGTGTCGATCAAAAAGCAAAATTATTGAGATCATGTATATCCAAAAGTATGTATTGTGGTACGTGCACTGTAGCATGGGCCATGCTGTATATAATTATTGAATGGAGCTTAAAGTGCTTTTGTGACCTTAGCTTTTCCACTGCAAATGCATTATTATAGCTCTGAAACAGAGCATGTGCGCCATCGCGTGCATATTATATTGCACAGGTAATACAATGACCCCACCCCAGACATTCAAACTACGTACACATGCAATCTAGCTAGTGTTGAATTTATTGCCCATCCAATTTCATTGCAATTTCACCAAATCCTGCACGCCAAACTACACACACATGCAAATTCTGCAAAGTTAGATATATATAATGAGCCAACAAATTAATTTCAACATTAAGAAGGAATATTCTCGTATCAACAAAATGGGATGCGATAAAAGCTGTTACTAGTAGTACCAAATTATGTTGGGCCTGTGACTAAGAAAAGGTTAGGGATCGAGGAAGGAAGGCTCCGTAGAAGAAACAAATGTGTCCAAAACAGGTGTTGGGTGAAAGGGGGGAGAGGACAAAGGTGGTTGGTTGGTTGGAGTTTTGGTGGTGGAGTATGGGTGATGGGTATGGCCACGTGAAACTTGGCTGCATGCAAAAGGAGTTTGGAATTGGAAACAGGTGGTGGGCTTTTCACAAAGCAAGACTTTGGTGGGGGTCCGTTTCATTTAATATTGGATGGTACTGCTTCAGCGAACCGATTGCGGCAGACTGGACCCCGTCCACCGTCGGATGCAACCGGTCATTGGAGTTGTAAGTGTGTCGGTTGGAAATGGATCGACCATCGTCCAGTAGTTTCCACTAATAATTCACGCGTTCTTTCTTTTTTTTGGTATATACTAAATATCGTAATGCATTTTGTGTGGAAACATCAAACATGTTTTGGCATCCTCTGCCTGCATTCCAAATATACATTTCCCGTTGGTTAGGTTTATTAAGTAACTGTTTGTTTGTTTGTTTTTTTCGTTTCTTTTCTTTTCTTTTCTTTTTTGGTTGTGTTTTGATTTGAAAAAATGTTTCATGTGATTGAAAATTGAGAAGCGTCTTCTATGATATTCACGTTTGTATGTGAGATTTATTTTAGAAAGAGACAACTCTTTTTTTTCTTTTTAATTTTTTTTTTTTAACAAGTAAGGCTTAGTTTGGGTTTCACAAAATCTACTATATATGTGGACAATGTTTTCTCAAACGTTTAAACAAAATTTTCACATTAATTTATGTAATGTAAAAACAATTTTCCAAACAAAAAAACATAAAACACTATCCAAAACAAGTTAAAAATCTTAACCCAAATATTCATGTCACAAACAAGTTTGTACAAACCATGCAAAATCTCGTGTCTTCTTATCTAATTTTTGTTCCATATTCTCTACGTACCCCAATATGGGAAAGAATATGGAACAAAAAACAAACACAAGAGTGCCTTTGAATGCACTCATAACACTCTAGCATGAGCCACTACAACTACCTCTATTGTCAGCTTTCTCACTCGCTAGCTAGCTAGCTTCCTCCATCTCAAGATTTCCTCAACGGCCAAAGTTGTGGAAAAGACATGCTTAGATTTCCTTTTAAGGATAATATTTTTTAATTGGCATGTAATGTTTTTGATTAATGTAATTTTCTTTCTTGTATGGTTTCTCTAAATTTCTATTTCCCCATCTCATCTATTGAAGAAAAAAAAAAAAGGAGCTGGTAAAAAAAAATTTGTGCCAAAGGGGTCGTGATAAATTCTAATTAAGGCGAAGATCAATCCTTAATTTTACTGTGCTTCAAGTACTTTGATACTAATTATAAGCATGCCTTTAAAGTTTAAAAAACGGTGTCGGATAATATGGTGTGAAGGCCAATTAAGAAGATGCTCCCTTAAGCAATTTTGTGGCTATTTGCTAATGAGAGAGAGAGAGAGAGAGAGAGGTTGAGAAATTGCATTTGCAAAGGAATATACCACCAATTAGATTTGGGTGTAGCCGCCGGCGTGTAGGCAGGGCTGCTGAGAATTTTGGCGGGGAGAAGTAATAGCCAAATTTGTAGACCTCAATCATACGATTCATACCCCAACCCGTGAAATCAATAATTCAAACAAAACAAAACAAATATATATATTATAAAAATAAAAGCATTTTGAGGTCTAAATTCAGTGCCCTCAGCATGCATGGTCAATCATGAGTTCCCCATCACTGTTGTCGATCAACATCATGGTGTGGCTCGTAATCCATATCAGCACAGATGAGCCATAACATAACCAATATACTTTTCTTTCAGTCTTATTATATGTTTTTAGCCAACAACCTTCTTTTTCCTTTTTCTTCTTCTTCAATCTTTAGTTTCGTTTTGTTCTTTCATGTAGTCTTCTCCATGGGCCTCTTTCAATAATTGCAATTTAATAGACTATTTTAGTGTGTTTTATTTGTGAGCATATACCAACCAAACACATCAACCTCATTGGAACACACTATTTTTTTTATTCCCCATACAATATGATTAATACGTAAAACCACTTGTTTGTATAATTTTAATATAGTGGGCCCTTGATTCAACCGGTGCATTTTTTTATTTTATTTTACAATTATTCTATAATATTCATGATAAATTGGGATTACTAGGTGAACATTATAAGATAATTATCAAATAAAAATGTAATTTATAAGATTGCTCATAATTAAGAATTTTGTAGATTTTGTTTATCAGGGAAAAAATTTAGTAGCTGTGCATTAATTGGAAGTGAAATGAAATAATAAGATACGAAAGTAATGAATATTTCTTAAATATGCGGTAGCAAAAACAACAGACATTAGCCTTTAAAAAATATGATGCTCCTTTCCCCATCACATTATTATAAGCGTGATGGCCTCATTACGGGTGTTTTATAATTGTGGAAACTCCTTTAGCAACGCACCAGAAACGCTCTTCCCCAGTAGGCATTGGCTGAAGTTGATTGACGTATTGCTATCACATTATTGCTCTTCAACCGCTCCTAATTTTTAAAGTTTATGTGACATGATTTTTTTATAATATTTAATATATAAAAATTATTTTGTGATTAAAGGATAACCTTATATAAATTACTCTATGCACGTATCTAATCAGCATGTTATCAAACAAATTTCTTCTTTAATAGACTTTTTTTTTTAAAGAGTTTCTTGCAAAGTTCCAACTTCCAACCGAAAGCCCATGCCATTTGATGTGACAAATTTCAGTTTCAAAATTAAGATAAAGTAGCATGTAACATCAATTTGCGTATAATCCTTATACTCGTGTGTACTTCCTTTTTCGAATTTTCTTGTGATATCACGGAGCCACAAATGAGTTAATTGACGTGAACATGCTGGCTTGTTTGTGTTATTTATATATTTCTCATGCACAAATTTTTTATGTGTTCGGATTTTAATTTGAAACCAATTATACGAAGGTGAGTCAATACATTCGCCAACAAAAACACGTGGGTTGACGTGTCTGGATAGTTATCTGGACAGCTCGAGATGCAAAACTTATATGCTTGAATAGTTAAATTTATTGGGGTCTCTCTCAATTGGCTACAATTGAACAACCAATTATATGGTCATAATTATTTGAAATTTATTAGCCGAATTTGTTCGAGCCCGAATAAATGATGGTCTCAATAAAAAGCTTTTGTCCAAGACGTTGAAAGCGAACTCCATCATAATTCGTAACCCTCTCAATTGACTATCTAAATTAATTTAATTAAATGTAATTAGGGATCCCAATCCTATAGCATTAGGGGAGCTAAGTGGAGACGTCAATTCTTAATGAGACGTGTTTTGCACGCTAAATCAAGAGGCTCACTTATAGTCTTGGGCTTTGATTGATAAACTTTTTTTCAAAACAAAAATATTAATAAACAATTAAAAGTATTTCATCTTTACATAACATTTTTTCAACAAAAATACAAAAAGCATTAATGACACTAGGTCAGTTCTTAGAGAAGGTTAAGTAGGCTGCAAAATCACTCACTCACTTTTAACTTGTCAGTTCCATCAATGGAGAGGACAAGGGCATGGTTATGGTGTATTAATGGTGTTCATCAAATTAATATTAACATTTTTGCTTTAAATCCTTATTATTGTATGAGTATCCATTTCAAATAGGATGATGGCCGGTATTCCAGGCCGGAGAGAGTGCAAGAGAAAGAGAGAAGCAGAGAAAAGTAAGTGCAATCAAACAGGCAAAAGTGCCAAAAACATTGCATATATGGTTGGAATGATTGGTTGTTGCAACCAACAAAATAGATACACATTTTAATTAATTATATACAACTTTCATAAACTCCAAAACCAAATCCCCCTAAATAATTCCTAATCAAACTACCACGCAACACAGCTTGAGCTGTACCTTAAACTCCTGGTACAGGTACTGCTGTCCCACAATCTAACGACGTTTCCGTTAAGCACCGTCAAGTCCTGGTAGCTGTACCACCCCATCTCCCCGGTTCTCGTCCTCAAAACTCTCTCCCACCTCTCCCACCAATCTCCACAACCCTCATCATCACCATTCTCCTCCCACTCATTCGCCGACGTTAACTCGCCGTCACCTTCCCGGTCATCGTCACCATAAAACACAGCAACAAACTTCGTGCCCTTAGTCACTCCGTCGTCCACTTTAACGTCGTCGCCAACCACCATTTCCGAAGCTGGGGCTGGGGCTGGTGGCTCGTCAGCCGAGACGTCAGGGACCGATATCTCGGGAACCAGCTCAGACCCACTTGATCTTTGATCATTGCGAGGAGGCGGTGGAGAGCCGTCGGATTTCAGGTAAGTGGGAGCACCACCAGCGGCTCTGATCCTCCAGAAGCTAACGGCGGCCGTTATAACCGCGACCCACGTCCATAGATTATTGACTATTGTGAGGAACCCAACGCTCAAATAATTGAGAGCAAGGGCTTCCAGAGGAGAATCCAACAAGTCCATTGCCGGCCGACCGAAACCTGTTGGGTTCTTTTGTTTTGGTTGTGTGGGTTGTGGGGCTGGTGCAGTGCTTGAATGAATACGAGGAGGGGTGGGCATATGATTTATGGGGGAGGTGAGAGAAGGTGAGGATTAATAGGAGCCATTCGATGAGACAACTTGGGGTGCGGATCTGCTGGAGATGCCGAGAATCGAGAGCTAAGATGCCAATTCCTCAAGTAGATCCGAAATTTATACCGAATTTTTCACAGTTATGGTTTTTTCGATGACAAGTGTAAGGTCAGCAATGTATCTCGTATATTGTGTATTTCAGGGGGGCTGGGAAGTAGTAAATTCAAGAAATGTGAAACGTACTTAATAACAAAAGAAAAAGAAACGTGAAACGTGACTTTGCGTCGTGACGCTGTAGCACGTGGGAACACGTAAGCGGGATTGTACCGAATTTTTACACGCTCACGTTTACCTTGTTTTAAATTAATTCATCTTTGTCCACGTACTCTTTTTAGTTTTTACTCTACTAGCCATAATGGTGTGCGGCCGATGAGCGTTAAACGCGATGGACCTTCATTTGGATTCTCCTTTGGATTACAAAATGTATGTGGAACTGATGGCCTGTGATGCAGTTGGTGGTAGGTAGAGAAGGTTTGGTATACCATGTTGGACGGTAAGGCAAGAGCTATAGTAAATGGTGACTTAGAAGACAGTAATAACTAGATTAAAAAAAAAAAAAAACTAGATGAGAATATATAACACATTTAAGCAATTAGGTCAGTGTGAATTTATTTGTTCAAACTTGCACGTCATTATTCATATGGTTATCCCTAAATTAAATTTTATCCTTCCACTCGGCATCGATGTCGGATCATTAATACTGACTTTTGTCCATATTTGATGGTTGAGAAGATGTTGAAATCTACACAATCAATTTCATGTTGAAAAAAGCATAAAATCATTGAAATAAAGTGGCTTATAAGCCTGTTAAGGTGAGTTGACGATAAATATCCCGGATGTATAAATTAGTTGGTAGTTCTATCAAAGTCCTTGCATAAACGCGTGTTCAATTGAATAAATTGGTGGAAAACTTAGCTCATCTTTTAATTTTTTATCCCTTTAGTTGAAGGATATTTTTCTTTCGTATCACGTGTTGTTCATAAATCATAGTCATGGGCGCTAGCAAAGAGTGTCCCTAATAATTTTTTCTATATATGTTACGAAATATTTGGAGCAGGATGAGTACCCTTTTTACAATTATACGGGGAAGTTAATCTTCAAGTCTCAAACAAATTAATTTATTTCTGGGCAAAATGGATTAAAAAAATAAATAAATTTAGTAGGCACATTGTTTGTAATTCTTCCTATTTTTCTTTCTTAAGTGAAGTAGCACAAGTTACCTTCCGAGGAGGATTTGCTTTATTATAACTTCTTCATATTTATGATACTAGTTGTAGCCTGTAGGACCCGAAACACATAAATAAAGCAATATAAAAAGTAAAATCAAAGCATGCGTTGATACAGAGAGAAAAAATATACAATATAAAATCAGTAAATTATATTATGACAGCTGCTAAAGATTATTGTATAAATTTGTTTTAATATTTCTTATTATATATAAAAAAAAGAAGTTGTTGGAGTAGTTTAGACAATTGAGTAATAAATCAAGTTGGGAAAAAAATAAATAAATAAAAAATTTGAAGACTAAGTGTAGAAAAGAAAGATCTTCAAATCTTGATATAAAACAAAGTCAGGTTGAGACTTGCTATTTGTCCTTTCCTTCACGCCTTCAAAACCCCTTTGAATAAGCTTCATGAATCATGATACAGGCAGGTATCACATGGAAGAGAAAACATTTGTCACATTTTTCTATGAACAAAGTTTTCCTATAAGTTGAATTCCAAGCCCTCAATTTAGTTTATAAACTTGAAATATGTGAGAATCACATGTTTATTCTGTTAATTACATACGTTAGTTTTTTATAGATTGGATTAAATAAAATTCATTGAACCGATCGATTTTGGTAAGTATTGTGATTGAAATTAATTGATATTGGACTCATATGAATAAGTTAGAAAAAGGGACTCTTTGAAAGAAGATTATTTTTTAGGCAATGCATATAAAGTTGACATGAAACTCATGTGATTCTATTTGGAAAATTAGTTGGCTTACCCTTACATGATGATACCAATACTATAAATAAGCCTTGGGCCTAGTTAACAAAAGAACCACACTACTTAAAGGTCCGCTCCATAGAGAAGTCCATAAAAGTTTAAAAGTATATTGTATGATCAACAATTGATAATTTTTATTAGGGCTCACTTAAAAAGAAGTCTTGTATAAAGAGATTGAAGTGCACGAAAAGATGTATGGCCTTCGCCACTTAACATCCCGGCCACCTTCGCCACTTACCTTTTTTTTAAAAATTTTTTTTAATTTTTTAATTTTTTTTTTTTGATCTTTGTTGTTATTTTTTGTGGGTTTTCACCCCCTTTTACAGAAGTGGATGGATCTTATTTGAGGGATTTTTGTTGCCGGTGGTTGGCCTTCTACGGCTCCGAATCGGTTTCTGCAGTATTTGACCTGCAACAACGTGGTTGTTGCCTTTACTGCATCAGACTCTTTATCGAGTTTCTTTGCTATTTGTAACCGCCTTGTGTGGCTCTGGAAAAGGCCCGACTTGTATGCTATTGCCTGCTGTTTGGTCCTTTTGGACCAGATCCAGATTTCGTTCTTAAATTTGTACTGCATTTACCTTTTGGGCTGTGTTGTTGGGGTGCCCACTCCTTTTGAGGTCTATTAGTCAATCCTGTAATCCGCTTCCCTTAATTGAATAAAAAAAAAAAAAAAAAAAAAGAGTACTTTCTCTCAATTAACTCTCATAACATTTTCTCATTTTTCTCTCTCTAATTCAAGGATGCTTTATTAATTTATGCATCACAGGCTCTCCACCGGCTCCCAATCGACGTCATTCCAGTGATTTTCTTCTTGTTTTGCAAGTAACCGTCGTTCGGTTCGGCCATCCCAAAAAATGCAGGGCTCTATGCACTGCAAGGGTTATACAGGTCATAAGAAAAAGGGGAAAAAAATTAAAAGAGTTTGAAATTAATGACTCTTTCACTTGGAGATTTCCAAACATTAATGTCGCAGATGCTTTCACAAAGAACGTGGATTCAACAAAGCAAAGCAAGAGTGGGTTCCTGTTCTCTAGACAGCTAGGCGTTGGATTTATTGCATATATTTTTTTGTTTCAATTTCGGTACAGACTCCAGAGACTAAGCAATGGATTTTAGTTCCATTTGAAAACCAAACAATCAGCTGTGGGCTGGGCTGACTCTGTGAATCTACAAAGTACATGAAGGACTACTTTTATACTTGGGCCTAAACCAGGAGTCCAAATGATGAAAGACGGGTTTTAATTGCTAACACCCGGTATCCGGTCTTACAAAGATCTTTTCCATTTAAAATAATTTCATTTCCCATGTCTTTGACTTTGCGTAAAAAAAAACTCATTTATGCAAATGTCTTTATGTTCTCATCGTATTTTTCAGATTCAGCTTAAATGTTGTTATTAAAATAACATGTATGTTGTAATTTAATCAACGGTCAATATTGAATCTTAAAGTTGACCTACTTTTATAAGCTTTTAATAGGAAAGAGAAAATAAAGAGAGATTTTGTGAAATTAAATCTTAATTGTTAATGAAAGTACAACATACATACTGCTATTTTATTGTTATTAAAATAACAGCATGTAAGCCGAATATGTGTTTTTTTAATATTTTCTTGGTCTAAAGTAGATATTATTCTTTTAAAATTAAGTAAGAGAAATAAGAGCCAATTTCATTTTTACTTCTTTAAAAAATAATATTTATTTAAGATTAAAAAGACACTAGAAGAACACCGTAGTATAGTATTATATTGACTAATAATACAATTTACGCTTGGCGTGCATCACTGTTGATGCAGGCCGGGCGTAAACTATATCATTACTGGTATTATATTATGTATCATTGTATTATATTATGTATCATTGTATCTGTAAAATCTGAAAAACCATAAATGATTCATTTCCGTATGGATAATAAATAACAATAATTAATAATAATAAAAAGTAATGATCCATGCTGCAGGTATTTTGTATAGGAAATTCTTATAAATGTTATAATATGTAGTGCTGCAACCTATACCACATAAATTTGATAAGATTTATTTATAAGAAAAAAAGCATCGTACGGCCTGAATTCACCCAAAAGGAAAAAGTGGGAGTTGGGTTCGGGCCGGTCCAAAACTAGTGTCATTATTTTTCCCCTTCTTCTTCTTCCATCTTCGTCTTCAGCTTTCAAACTTCTCGTGAGTCGTGTGTAGAAAAGTTGTTCAAACTTCAAACAACATTATAAATAATTCTAAAGCGGAAAATTCAAAATCATACAAAAGAATTTCACGTGATTTGAAATTATTTTTGGGCTAGATTATATTATTAAAGTATTTATTAAATGAATAAATTTAATATAGTATTAAAGTTAAAAATTCTGAGTTTTTTTTAATGGAATAAATGGTAATTTAATATATATATATTAGGATTTTTTAGACCAATTAACTACGTATTATATCATAAGTGTAAAATATTCATGAAATTTTGGGCATCAATGACAACTAGAAAGGGTGCAGTGTAGGTACGGTAGAAGTGATAAATGAAACGAAAAGGCTCCTTCCTGGTAAAATTCGAGACTTCTTTTTGGGCAAGGGAGACTATATATTTTTAGGTAGAAAAGACCAGTTTGGTAGAATTTTTCCTTGAGTTATTAAGCTATCTTAAATAAGCAAAGTATTGGTCCCCCAAGGTAATTAATTTAATTCGTTGGAGATTACGCCTTATGAAACTATGATAACTGTTTTAAATCCTTCTCATCATATTCATTCTCTTTGTGTGGACATGCATATTAAAAAAGAAAAAGAAAAAGAAGAAAATTAAAGTAGTGCAATTTAATACAACTCTAGTCTGAACTCAACTAATAGATCCAAATCATAAGAGATAAAGAATCCTACACCAACTAACTACCAATTCTTAATAGACTCATCTTCAATTATAAATGTTTTCTATCTTTGGTTGTTGTATCTATATATTTTACTTATATCTTGTCCAATTCATGGTTTGTTTAGATGTGTTGTTATATTATTTAAAATGTCAGAAGACAAGGTATTATGATCATTGTTAGACAAATATATAAATAAAAGACCATAAAATGAATCATTTCCATTTCATCCATCTATGATAGAAAGGGCAAAACAGACAAAAAGGAAATCGAGAAAAGAAAAGGAAACAAAATTTGTAATGCTACTCTTCATCAGCTTTACACTGCTGTTAGCTATATCAGTCACTGTGAAAATTTAAAATGAAACAGCATTACGTACGTAAATTATATATATTAAAAAAAAAAAAAAAAGGCAGCATGGAGACGCCACCCATGTGGCAAAAAACATTTTTGAGATGGAGACTTGAAGTCAGAGACAAGAAAGTTTTGATTCAAACATGTCTATTGCCATATATTCAACTTTCCATACATACATCCAAGGTCTGCATCGCAATTGCATCATGTAATATTCGTGCCCATGACTTCCAATTCTCGTGTATTTATCACATCAAAGGCAGAGAGAGAGAGAGAGAAACAGAGAATACAAAAGATGTTGAGTGGTCTTGAACTTCTCTCAATCCAAAAGCTATCTTAAAAGGTGTAATCTTCCATTATACTTATAAACTGATCACCAATCCATTCCACAATCAATGTAAAATAACTCAAACAGAATAAGATAAAGTTGAGGTGTGCTGCTATGCATAAACCTGACTCTGTTGTGGAATCCGCCACCACAATATGTGGACAGATCGAGGATAGAATCTAATTAATGGGGTTTGAAAAGTCATGATAAAGATTAGTGTGGAGCCACCAGTGCCACACACATTATTGTTCATGTTCATGCATGGGGACTCTTTGTTAGGTATTGTCTCTAATAATTGTACTTCACCATTTCCCCTTGCTTCCTTTTCCTCCAAACAACATGCTTGGAAAGTGTTGTACTTGTCAACTTTCTCCTCATCTAATAATTGGGGTTGTTTGCCATTGGCTTGAAAAGAAAGAAAGTGGTATATATGTAATTGTAGCAAGATTTGATTGATGTGTAACAACTCAATGCTCTTATAATCAGCCGCCTTGTTGTAGATTTGATGAGGCTGATCAACATGCATGTACAAGTCAAAAAAACAGAAATGGAAATTGCAACGCACCACACCGAAATTATTATTTTTTTTTAAAAAAGGTCAAACATAAAAGAAAGTTTAGTTATGTTTGATTGAATTATTAAAATAATTAGCAAGGATCGAATGAATGAAGACGTTGCCAGTCATAGCTAGCATATATGCAGCTAGCTAGCAATTTCCGTCGGTCAAATTGAGCTTTGAAAACTGCACTAGTACGTAGTTTTCATGATTTTCATTTGAATCAAGAAACTGCATGTCAACTTAAACGTACTCCATGTGTGATTTACTTTTAATTTTAAGTAATATATATTTTTCAATTTCTTAGCTATAGTCGCTCAACTAGATCTGCCGTGGTAAAAGGGTTTAAGGTATCCATTTTTTGGACGGAACATGGCAAAGATGTGGTTGTTAGAGTATTAGGCAAGCATAAACAAGTTGTTAAGACTTAATAATCATTAATAAATTAATTAGGAAATTGACTAATCAAAAGGCAAAACAAAAAATAAATAAAAATCAAACGCATGCACGAGAGCTTTGAATCAAAAAAAAATCCTGACTCTTTACCAGGAACCATGCGTAGAATTAAACCTTTGAATCTATCAACAAAAAAGGTGACTAGTGTATCTTAAGTCTCATCTATGGTGAAAGAACGTTGATTTTCAAGTTGTTTTGTTTTCAAATATGCTTTAAACCCCATTCCAAGAACGAACGTAAGTAGCTGCCTCGCTCATTTCCTCCAACTTTCTTCCTATATTCTTCCATGTTTACTTTTCTATCTCACCAATTTTCTATTAGTAAGGCCAAGTTTGCATGAAAACGAGAGCGATCGCATCTTTTTTATTTTATATATATATATATATATATATATATATATATATAATGTACGTTGGTATATGTTAATGTATTAATGTGTTAATATAAGAAACACGCAAAGTGATTTTATGGGGTAATATTGGCTCGTTTGTTAATACTTTTTTGAAAATAATTTTTGTCTTATGCTTGAAAAAAGTATAGAATGTGACATATACCAATATTTAATTTTTTTATTTTTACATGTTCGCACAAGAGGGGGGAGAGAGGTTTGAACTAGTGATCTCCGCTTTATTAGGCGTGGTTCCAGTCGATTGAACTACCTCTCGAGGACATACCAATATTAAACGAAGTCTACACGTACAAGCCATACTTAATTAATATATAGTTGAGGAAACCGATCAATTTTTCAGAAAAAAAAGGGGGAAAACTCAATTTATTACATAAGGATTTAATTTTGTCATGAAAAGTAAGATGGTAATAAAATTCTTACTAACTGAAATATTTCCTAAAATGAAAAATAAAATAAATAAAAATGGTAAATTTGAAGGAAAAATCAGGTTGACCCAAAAAAAACGACACTCATGGCATGAGCGTAGATGAATGGCCACGACACGAAGTGAGGGCCAAAAAGAACTTGGGTGATTAAAGTCCACATGTACAACTCTGCTGCATGCCCAGTCCACATGTACAACTCTGCTGCATGCCCAGTACTGCAATATTGCATTACTTGTCAAATCCTGCCTTTTACTTGTCAAATCCTGCCTTTTACTTTCCAAATCCCTCTCCCTCTCTTATTGGGTGGATTCTTGCGATATCTTCTTTGCTAAGATCTCAATTATTTTGGTATACCATATTGAGAAATTGTTGGTATTAATATTTTACCCATGTATATATATATATATATATATATATTTTATATATTTTCTTATAAATTAAATAGATTAGTCATTAGATTTGTAGTAATTTACCTTTAACTTATATTCATAAATTTAATACTTAATTTATAAAATAAGATAAAAAAATATTGACATTAATTATTTTTCTATGTCATATATGACGACACGGCCTCATGGTGTCAGTCTCCATTAAAAACAAAAGTTTTCAACTTTGTAGAAAGAAGAGATAAAGATGGGTAAAGGGGAATTATGTTGGAAGTTGGAAGCCTTACCCACCAAGTTGGTGGCCCATGTGATTATATGTGCTTCGTCCAGGGAACGCATTGATTGATCGGTCCTCTTGCCGTGGACTGGTTTTAACATTGAGAATCACTAGCTGGCTAGCTTGCACTATACACTACCCAGAAATTCCCTTCTTCTAAGTCCATCGGTGTACATCAAGAAATTATGTGTAAACTACTTGTTTGTGTCTTTATACGATCGCCATTAATATTCCACTTTCTATCTTTTCATCTTTTGGAGTTAAATGATCTGTATGTACAACTGCTCAAGTCATATATATTATCATCTTTGGTCTCCCTGCAATATGAAAACGATGAATAAAACCACCCCCAATTACTTATTACTATGTGAAAAGGATTTGCTTGTCTACATTGTGGTCTTGTGGCAATGGTAGGTCAGGAACTTTTGTAATTAATTATATATTGACTGCTTGAATTCGGTGCAGTAATTTGGATGATTTTTTTTTTTTTTTTTTTTGAAAAGAGATAGATAAGAGATGAATGTTCATGTAATTACCGTTCTCAATTTGAATAGTCAAGTAGGAAATTCTTATTGTTATATAAAGTAAAAATGGAAATTGTGAGCGTTTTGTGTATTGAAAGGAGCACACTACTAGTTTTGTTTTTGTTTTGGTGGCGGTATATTTAAGGGAATCGAGTAGCAAATATTGCAAGGCAACCGGTAGCTAGGTACATATAATAGAAATAGAAAGGTAAAATTTGTTTCTTTGTTTTTTTTTTTCTGACATATAAACTTGTCGATCGGATTGATTGACTAGAACTAATGGAGGTACAAAAAAATTCTCTAGAATAAATTGCCATGTACCTAATTAATTAAGAAGGTGAAAGGAAAACCAGTAAGTGGACGAAAGTTCCTCTTCCTCACTACTGAATTTCACTCGATGAATAAAATAGTCATGTTTTGACCTTCACCAACCCAATATAATTATGCTCCTAAAAGTCCATTTCACGTGCTCTTTGGGTGACCAACCCATGCAATGCAAACTCCTATAAATACCGATCCTTTGCTTCCCATTTTCTCTACGTCCAACCAAACACATTTGAAGCCAAAAAGTCCACTGATATTGTTATTATTATGGCTCCCGTCGTCTCAAAAATTGCCATAATCGGGGCTGGGGTGAGCGGCTTAGCAGCCGCTAAACAGCTAGCCCACCACAACCCCATTGTTTTTGAAGCCACCGACTCCATTGGAGGAGTCTGGAGGCACTGTTCATACAACTCCACAAAGCTTCAGTCCTATCGCTGTGATTATGAGTTTTCCGATTTCCCTTGGCCTGAAAGGGACAACAACACTTTTCCGTCCCATACGGAGATATTGGACTACTTGCAATCCTATGCTGAGCACTTTGATGTGCTCAAATGCGTCCGGTTCAACACAAAGGTAGTGGAGATCAGGTTTGTTGGTGACCGGGAAGCAGCTGCTGATTTCACCGGCAAACCGGGGAATCTGTTGCCCGGACACCCTGTTTGGGAGGTTGCTGTGCAAACCAACCATTCAGAAACTATTCAGGTTGTTACTATATATATATACATATTCTTAATTTCTCCAAACAAAATTAAGGATATTGTACAACAATTGGCGTACTTGTCTGAGCCCATATATTAATTGTCTTAGGGCTCCAAAGAAAACAGAGAAAGTAAAAAAAGTAACACGATTTTTCTTGCATCTTTCTTTTCCTAGAAGTAGAAGGAAATTGCGACGTACACCTCAGTCATGAGTCTCATGATATATATATATATAGTCGTATCAACCATAAACTTCTTTGAAGTCCCACATGTTTTGCTAGGTCTTTTCTTAGACGCCGGATTTCTTGCTATTAATTATAAGAGTTTTGTGTAATCCTTTGATACTTTCATCCAACAAATTAATTAAATAATAATTATTTTTTGTCAGCTTTTGCTTAATTTGAAGGTTCGCAAACTTTTAGAATAAGTGATTTAACACAGTTGACATTAATATATATAAAAAATTATGCAACCAAAGTTCCTATTTTATATATATATATATATATATATATATACACAGTTGACATTAATATATATAAAAAATTATGCAACCAAAGTTCCTATTTTATATATATATATATATATATATATATATATATATATATATATATATATAGATGGTTGTTAATTATCATTAATACTGCTTTCACATTAACTGATCAGTTTATGGAGGAGTAGATAATATAAATAACGACTTTTGTTTATTTGCTTCATTCAGTGGTACGCCTTCGAGTTTATTGTGGTTTGCATTGGAAAATACGGGGATTTACCAAAATTTCCGGAATTTCCACGCAACAGAGGCCCTGAGATATTTCAGGGCCAGGTTTTGCATTCCATTGATTACTGTAAACTTGACAAGGAAGCTGCTTCAAAACTACTTGAGGGGAAGAAGGTTGCAGTCATTGGCTACAAGAAATCAGCAATTGATTTAGCACTGGAGTGCGCAGAGGCCAACCAAGGTATATATACTTAGACCTTAATTTATATATTTATATGTATATAGATGCAAACAAGTGAAAAAAAAAAGGTTTTCAAAAGTTCTTCTCATCCTTTTTGTGGTTGATCGAGTATTTCCTTCCTTTCCTTTCCAACACAAAAGATAATTAGTGGAAGCCTACCCTACGCCATCTTCAAAGATATAGAGAGAATTCATGAATTCATGTGGGGTGCACAAATTGTGTATTTCATTATAGTAGAAAAGACTTTCTATTTTTGGGAGTGGTGGGGGCTAGCTAGCTTGGCATCCAAGATAAAATAAGCATATGCTGCTGATTTTCCACGTCCAGTTGGAATTTGCATGGTTTGATACGATTAAGATTTATTTGACTTTTATGGATGAACATGTTTCAAACGATTCTAAATCATAAAACTTGGAATTCCACACATCAGTTTTTGACTTTATTACTGCTGATGTACTATGAGGAAAAAGGTTGGGCATGTGTCAATTTTCAACACCCCCCACTTGAACAAAGGCGGTCTTGTCTGCTCCATATTTGGCCCAATCTTGGAAATTTCTTCAGATAACCCACATGTCAAACTCTCATGACATGCATGGGACAATTTGGATGTATTATGCAAGAAAATAATTAACTTCTCTGTTCCTGATATTTTCTTCGTAAAGAAAAAGTAACTGTCATGCCAATTTCTTGTTTTTTTTTTTCTTAGATAACTAACATTTATCAAAGCAGATGCCCTGACTTTAAACTTTGATTCTATAATTTACTTAATTTCACTTAATAATTTATTTAAATTTTTGAGATAAATGATGATTTAATGTGCTGTGTAATTGTTTTTGTAGGACCAAATGGACAACCATGCACCATGGTGGTAAGGACTTTGCACTGGACGGTTCCCCATTACAGGGTTTGGGGTTTGCCATTCTACTTGTTCTACTCAACAAGGTTGTCTCAGTTCCTACATGCAAGACCAAACCAAAGCTTTCTCAGGGCCCTTCTTTGCCTTCTTTTATCTCCCATGGTAAATCCACATCTCTTAATTAGTGCATATATTTATATGCACTAACAAATTAATATATATTTAGCAGCACAAAATATTGTGGCTGATGAGGAGTACTAGCTAGAGGGGCTAATGTTATTATATGATTTTCAACAGAGGCGTGGAGTGTCAAAATTTATCGAGTCCTATTTGCTATGGAAACTTCCTCTGCAGAAGTATGGATTAAGACCAGACCACCCTTTTGAGGAAGACTATGCATCATGTCAGATGGCTATTATGCCAGAAAATTTCTTCCCTGAAGCTGATAAGGGGAAGATTGTCTTCAAAAAAGCATCAAAGTGGTGGTTTTCAAAGGAAGGAATTGAATTCGATGATGACACTAAACTGGAGGCTGATGTTGTGATTCTTGCAACTGGTTTTGATGGGAAGAAAAAGCTCAAGACCATCTTACCAGAGCCTTTTCGTAGTTTGCTAGAATATCCTTCTGGGGTCATGAATTTGTACAGGTAATTAATTAAGAAAAACATTGTTAAAATTGTTGTCATAATCAAACTATATTTCAAGGGATCAAGAATAATGGAGAAGTTTTTTTTTTTTTTTGGCCTTTTTTGATTGCAGGGGTACAATCCATCCATTGATTCCAAACATGGCTTTTGTGGGTTACATAGAAAGTGTCGCAAACCTTCACTCTTCGGAGCTGCGTTCCATATGGCTAGCTCGTCTTGTAGATGACAAATTCAAGCTCCCAAGTGTTGAGAAGATGATTCAGCAGACTACTCAAGAGATTGAAATATCAAAGAGAACCACTAGGTTCTATAAAAGGCATTGCATTTCAACTTTTAGCATCAATCACGGTGATGAAATATGTGAAGAGATGGGATGGAATTCTTGGAGGAAGAAGAACTGGTTTTCAGAAGCATTTAGCCCCTATTGTGGTGAAGACTACAAGGAAAGCAGTGATATCTGAGCGAGAGATTTCTAGTGTAATTTATATCTTATAATCGTTTAAGTACTTAAAGATAATATATATAAAAATATGACGAGTAATGCTATACTTACTCACACTTCTTTACACTTATTTTTCACACTATAGGTGACTTTTAAAATCACAATTGGATGATCTATCTCATATTCAATGGTGATTTTAAAATCTACTTTATGTATGTGAAAAAAATTGTGCCAAAAAAAGGAAGTAAGTGTAACATTATTCATATATAATACATAAAAGATAATAGATATAATAAATATACATAGCATGCAGAGGAGGATTAAAGATCTCTATGTTTAGTTTGAATAAAAAGTATTTGCAGTTTTATATTGTCCAGAAAATTGTTATATAGTAAGCATTTAATATCTCAATTGTCTTTTAAACAAAACAGTCACCACGCTTGATTTTCATTCCCTGAAAAATTCAAAATAGTTTGGTGTTCTGTTCTAGAGCAGAAATGATCACCTTCACACCTGGTGGCTAACAACTAAAGTAATTACTAATTACAAAGGGCTTGAATCATACAAGATAAAAATACTTTTCGAAGGGGAAACAAAAAAAGAAGAAGACTATAAAGAGGCTCAAAGGCTTTGAAGTAGTTTCAAGGTCTCATCAACATGCTTTTCAGGTTGGAACTGGTTGTTGTAGATGAGTTGAACCTCTCCTTTCTTGTCAAGAACATAGGTCTGTCTCCCAGGCAGTGTTCCGAACAGATCTGATGGCACTCCCCACTCTTTCCTCACCTTGTTTCCCTCGTCACTCAGCAAAGTGAAAGGAAGCCTATATTTCTTTGCAAAAGCCTACAAACATTTAAACCTTTCTTTGTCAACTTTAAGCATGATTAGCAACAACTAGCTAACTAGGAGCCTAAAATGGCTAAAAAACTCTCAAGGGTGATTGATGTTGGTAGGATGAGTTATGAATATTTTTTTAATAGCTTAAAAGTCTTGAAATCGCAAAAGCTTACCAAGAAACATTAAAAAAGAATATACTTGAAAGCATCCAAAATATAATACTAGTGCTTATGACTTCATGCATGTTTAGAATTTGTGATCTTATTATACCTTGTGAGATGATGGATCATCACCGCTAATCCCAACAACCTCTGCTCCTGCTTTCTTAAATTTCTCATAGGAATCCCTGAAAGCACAAGCCTGTCGGGGTATCAAATGGTTAGGCCCTGCTCTGCATAACCCTTAAAAGGCTCTGTATATCAATGTGAATCTATTCTCACAACAGTTAAAACCCACAAAACATTGACAATAATATTCTCAATCTAAACATGAATTATGATTCTGCAGCAGGAAGAACAACATTATTCCAGGCTGCCCATTAGCTAACATAATTCATATAGTTAACCTGGTAACAAAACAAAAAAGAAAAAAAAAAAAAAGAACCTGTTTGGTGCAGCCAGGGGTCTCATCAGCAGGGTAGAAATAGACCACCACTGGCTTGCCTTTGAATTTAGAGAGGTTCACATTTCTTCCATCCTGATCTTTCAATGTGAATGATGGTGGGACCGTACCTTTGTTCACCTGTCAAGAAACATTCATTGTAACCCTTACAAAAATACACTATAAACATAATTCTATACAGTGAGTAATGTACCTTGGCAAAAATGGAGCCCTTGGCTGAGGAAGAAGATGGGATTGACAAAGAGGAAGAATAAGAGACTTTGAGGCCATAAAACTGGGATTGGGATGATTTGGAGAGAAATGGGAGGTTATGAGACAATGGGTGTCTGGGAGATTGTGTGTGGAGTAGAGAGGGCAGAGAGTGGTTTGGGAGAGTGAGGGAAGCCATGGGATAGAGAGAGCAATGAAGGGCTCTTCTGCATTCCTATCTGTTTACATTTACTTGGGAAAGACAGGGAATGGGGATAGATTGGCTTCTGGCGTGGACGATTGCTGACCCCAACCTCTCATTTACAGGGCACCTGTCTATCTACATGAAATGATAGCACTAAATTATTTTTAAGGAAAAAATAAAAAATAAATAAAAATTGAAGGGCTAACAACTTAAACAAAAGAGAAATGCGATATACCACACTTTTATTTCACTTTGCTAATTAGCCCTGGAATCTTTTGTTATTATTAATTTTTTTTTTTTTGAAAAAACAAGAAAAGCATTAATAGAAGGGTTGATTGACATTATCACACCAACAAAGTGATATAAAAATGTGATATATAACATTACTCTTAACAAACAAGTCTTTGCACCCAGCTTCTACCCACAATTTTAACGAAAATCGTAATAATACTATATCAACATCAATTATATTATGAAATGTGTCCTTTAAATAAAAAATATAAAACAAAAAAATAAAAATTGAAATGGATGGTTCAGTCACCCCATTTGGCCATTAGGGAATGGTCCAACCCCCCCCCCCCCCCTTTCAGTTTTTAATTTTTTTTTAATAAAATAATTATATTGTTACTTGACAGTGATTCAACAAAATAGGATGACTCCGCCATTCTTTATAGCCAAATATGAGACATGTGTTACACCATAATTGGTGATGGCATGGTATTATGATGGCTTTGGCTAAAAATTTTTTTGGATGGAAGTAGGGTGGAAGAACTATTTTGTCAATTTTATTTACCATATAAAGTTTTCAGTCAATTTTTGTACTCCATAAAGCTATTTACAATACAGTAGTGATTTTGCATTTTCTTTCCTATTTTTAATCTCTTTAGAAATTGAAACAATCAAGAGGGGCCGGGGGAACTTTCGCAGTTATTACCAATATGATTTCAGCGTTTGAATTGTAAGTCTGTTGACTGCACATCCCGATCCCAGGTAAGTAATAGCCCTAAATTATACATTTTCTATATATTAAAAGCATCATAAATACAGAGATACGTTCAAAGAAACTTCAGAAATTGACTCCAAGGAATTTTCAAAAACGAAAAAAATTGGACTTATAGAAACTTCAGAAATTGCTTCTTTGGTCTTAAAAGCTTCAAACCCAATCAATCTCAGTTGGAAGTCAGAGTGAGATTTCCGTATCAGCCCTGAAAATTCAAAATAAAATTGATATTGGAATATCTATCACAGTTGTTAATACAGTTGAATCAAATTTTGAACATCATTAAGCTTGCCTTCATTTCATATTGGAATCAAAACATATGTCAGCTTTACTCTGACTAGTCTTTGCTAGACTACTTTCATAAATTTAAACTCTTCATATCTTGGACCGACTTTTACTCAAAACTATTATTGCTAAATATCAACTTTACCCTTTTCAATGGAGGAGACTTTTGTTTTGTAGCTAGTGTTCGTTCTTCATCGACAGCTCCATTCCGGTTTTCGACAGTACCTCTCCTACAACAACCATTTTATAATAGTTGTAGCTTTTACCGCTTAGGCCTCTTCATTGAGTCATTTTGCTGTTTATTACCACCTTGTGCTGCCTTTAGAGAGGCCCGTTTCATATTTGAATCTTTTAGGATCATAAATGAAACTATTGCCTATTGTTTCAATTTGTTTGTACTACCTTTCTTGCTTGGTTGCCCACTCTGGTATTATTGCTTGATCCCATGTAACCCATTTCCTTAAAAAAAAAAAATCATTTCAAGGCCCTGTTTTGACGGTGAAAGGGCCCATCCCAGGCAAATAGTCCAATATATGGAGGTTGGGCTGCATCCCAGGCAGAAAATCCACCTTCTCATTTCAACAACTCTACGGACTAGGGAGTGATGAGCGCATGAACCATCCTAAAGCCCTTAAACCACGATTCATCATCAATTTTTCTTCTTATTGTTCTTTTCCTTATCTTTTACGGGTGCGGGTTTGTTGAATTGTTAGTTGGGTTTGGTCTTCTGGGTCCGATTGTGTTCGTTTTCGTGTGTTTTGGAGGTTTGAGAAATGGAGGGGTTACAGAAATTGATTCCTAAAGTCTCAAAGGAGACGAAGTTAGGCTCTTCCAGCTCTTCTCCTTTATCCGAGACTCCCTATTTGAGTGGCGGTAGAGGGGGAGGAGGAGGAGGAGTTTCTGCCGCTTTATCTTCTTCTTCTGATCCGTCTCATGTTTTGGTCACCAGGGCTCCTCGGTACTTCCACTACTCTCTCTCTCTCTCTCTCTCTCTCTCTCTCTCTCTCTCTCTCTCTCTCTTTTTGATTTACAATGTCAATATGTTGTATTTATTTTAATTTTTTTTTTTTTGTATGAGCTTCTTCCTGTTATACAAAATGGTTTCTTTGGTATTAATATGAATGAATTTCTCAGCATTTTCCAAAGCTTAAATACTGAGGTTCGATGTACATGTTTGTTAGTATGATGGTGAAGGCTGTTAACAAGTAGTTACCCAGTAATGTTAGGCAAAGTTATGTGGATTGAGAATTTAGAACGGATTTGGGTCTTTCCTAATATATTCAATGGCGGAGCTGGGATTTTGATTCATAGGGGCAAAATTGAAACCTAGAGTTGAAAAAAAAATTGATTAAAAATATTAAAGAATATAACTAACGAAATTTATAGTCAAACTTGCCAACAGCAATCCCTCTGTCTTTATGATGGACCTTTTTATATAAGCTTTGCCCTCTTTCTCTCTTCGAAGTCCAATTTTCAATCTAAAATCCAAAAACCTATATATGTTGCTCCTAGTACATTCTCATGCACCAGTGTCAAAATTATACTCCACACTTGGACAATTCCAGCATGCATTTCAAAATGATATAAGCACCTGCAGGGCGTCAATATGCAGCGGTTACATGTCACCTAAAGTTTGCAAAGGAAACAAAACTGAAGGACTTGAAAATCCTTAAAATTCAAAAACTCAATGAACCAAAACTCACTCTTCTGCGGTTTGAGGAATTGAATGACCCAAAATAAAACAACCAAAATTGAGGGGTTATTTGCCCCCTCTCACCCCCCGACTCCGCCGCTGAATATATTTGTATTCAGAATTATGGTACCAGTCATGGTATGTGTCATTTTACAAGTGATTGGTGGTGTTTCGGTAGAGCGTGACTCTAGGTTGTCCTGAAATTTGGTTGTAGAGTGATATAAGGTTGTTTTGCTGGTTTTTGTCACCATGAATGCCACTTGTTTAGTAGTATTTTCTGTCGATACAATATGGATGCAACAAAAACGTTCTGGTGACAGTGCTTACCAAATTTTTACTGATTCCTTTGTCAGATAAAATTCCACTAAGCTTTGGTTATGGTGCTTCCTGAACTTGGTTTATAGACACCGGAAGAGTTTAGGCCAGCCATTTTGCAGCCTGAAATTTTACGCTTACACTATTTGGGCTATAGGTACTGCTTGTTTTAAATAACTTTTGGATAGTTTTAAAAAATCTGGTGTGGTGGATGCTGGTTAGCAGTTTAGTGAGTTCAGCAAGAAAGCTCCTGCAAATTGTCTAAACTGTGTAAATTGGAGATTCTATAATGGCTCTGTTTTGTCAATGGAAACCAAACTGCAATTATTAAATTTTTTTTCTTCCTCTCCTTATATTTTTCAATTTTCTCTTCCAAAATGGCTATTATTGTATGTCTGGTTGCAGACAAATGATATCACTGTGGACTTGCTCAAAGCTTTGTGCTATTTCCTTTGTTGTTGGGGTTGTATTTGGGTACACACTGAAGCGACGTGTTCAACGCTGGGCTTCCAAACTTCTCAAGAGATTGAAAGATAATTGATTCCACCCCGTCCTTCTCATTTTATGCCAACTTCAGTGTTATCATTTACAGGTAAACTTTTCTGCTGATTATAGCTACTTACGCGCAAAGAGAAAAATTTGGATAATTTTCAGCTCCAAGGCAGGCAATTAGTCTCACTTCATCAATAGATGAATGATTTTGCTGATATATATTTTTTGGTGGGGGATTTACGGAGGGGGGCCAATTTGGAGTCATTGAAGCAAGAAATCTACTATTTGCATTTTCCTTTCTTTGTTTTATAAAATTCTCTTCTGTTGGACTGAACTAGTAAATGAGTAATACATAGTAATTGCATTTACATCTTGTGAGCTACCATCATTGATACATGATATCTTTTTCTTTAGAATCATTAGAATAATTACAACAAAATAAGCTGGTATTTTGATGGCAATCCCTTTACTTCAAAAATACTCCTTGTGAAACTCGAAGCGTGTGGAGGTCTTGCGAGTCAGCTCGTAAGATAGCTTCTTCAGCTCCTTTGCCAAAACTGGCATCCCACAGTAGAAAACCCCTGCAAAGTAACAATCTCTTTTACCGTTAGACGACCTTCTGTATCCTGGAGATTATTCATGTTCATGCATCCTAGAGTCTAAACAATTGTGGGCTACATGAGTCAATTTATCATAATGTGAGGGTTTTCTGTTTAGACTACCGTGGCCACCTTAATTGATAAATAGAATGAAATAACTTCAAATAAGATGACCTACAGTTCTATACATCACAAAAATTCTAATATATTTCTGATATATCCCATTTACTTGACATTTTAAATCTCTACTTTAGTCGAGACCCCTGAATAGAGCTAGAACTGTAGGTGCAAAACATGTTGGGCAATCCAAGCCCAATGAGTTGAGTTAAAGGCTTCTTAAGAGTTCGGCTGTTTATATCTATTTCATTTGAGTCATTTGGCGCTGAGTTGTTGAATCGGATGGCTGCTAGTGAAGTTTTTTCCTTAACGGTATGCACCCGGTTCCACCCTCTGATCTCAGCATTACATCGCTCAGTTTGCATGCATGATGGCATATGGCTCTGTATTAACAATTGTGTTTTGGTAGAGTATCTTTACCTACTGTTGCATATGGATACTTTGAAGCTATTTTAGTAAACACCTCTTTCCAATTAGGCCTAGCAAAGTGCGTCCTGACCTGTAACAAATCAATACATACCACTGTTTAGGCCATAAGATTGCTAAGTGCCTTCCGCTGCCCATATTTGTTGATTGGCTATATGGAAAACTTGTGTCTGTTCACTGTAAAGGTAATGAAAGATCTTACTCGGGTTCCTGATAGGATGTCAACCCCATGTTTGGCATGGTTGAGAGCTTGAACCATTGTGATCAATGTTGACCTTGCATCGTGCTCTTCATATACACTTGTAAGGTAGTTGTGAAGCTCAATTTGACCCTAAATATATATAAGAGGAGAGAGTCAACAGTCACTTGCCTGCTCATTTGTGATGATTCAAAGTACATATAATTTTGATGGGCAGTGATTAAAACTTAAAAAAGTCATTATGCATTACTTTGTGATCCATTTCTGCTACTTCGTCCATTACTCCTTTAAACCATTCAAAGGACCCGGTTTCTCTGGTAACCCAGTAGAAATGAGCATTTTTAATTCTCTGGCACTTCTTCCTTCCACCCGGTGTCAAATTTGAAGATGTAAAACTATTGAAGCTGTCAACTGAGATGGTGGTATCTGTGTTCGAATCCTAGGCCAACAGAATGTGAAACATCAAAATCTGAAAGAGAAAAAGTGTTCTAAAAATAAAGAGAAGTGGTATGCTTGAATATGAATTCTACCAGTGGTTCTTCTGTTCTTGTATTGTTTAGAAGATCTCTAAGGATGCTTATAAAAGGGGTAGCCCCAATTCCAAGTCCAACTAGTAGCAAGACATCATAATTTTTATAGTCCTGCGCTGGAGCTCCATATGGGCCATCAACAAACAATCTGGGTTGGCTGCATCAATAAACTAAACTGAGTTGACATCTCCCTATGTATTTTGTCTGTATGCCAATCAAAGAAGGTAATGTTAGACTGTCATACCCTCTCTGAGCCACTTGCCCGAATACACTAAATTTGGCTCGACCAATGATAGATGGTAAACCCTCAACCTCAGTGAAAATTCGCTTCAATTCTTGCGTCCAGTCTCCTACAGTCCGGATGTGAACACTTAGGTAATCATCTCCTGGCGCTGAAGTTATCGAAAATGGATGCCTGGAAAGGACAAAGGATTACGAAATCACATTTCCTAGGAATGGAGGTTTTGAGAGGGGAAGCTGAGCAATTCTTACCATTCAAATTGAGAGATTTTTGGGCATTGCAGAAATATGTACTGCCCGCTTGTGTACTTGAATCCCGGAGGCTTGGACATGATTAAACAAAAAACATTTCCTGGTAGTACTGAAATCTGCAATGAACAAGAACGTGTTGAAAATCTCTGGTTCTCCACCAAAAAAAAAAAATGTTGCTATTCTTAAACATCTACTACTTCTATCATAGCCTGGAGAAGCTAATATATCAGTTGTTTTGTTATGAAAAATCCATTACCTTCAATATTTTAACTGAATAATGCTCTGATCTACACGTTCGCACACTCCGCTCTGCTATGTAGAGCAGTAATGGAACAGAGACGTACATCCATGTCTGGAAAGTTAGCAAAGCATTCAGTTCCAATACTAGTGGTTAGCAATCCTCTTGTGTCTTACTCACAAACGATCCTTACCGTTTTCTGATACCACCGGTGGCTAAAGAACAAGAAGGTTCCATGAACAAGTACCAAAATGTAGACGAGCCCCAGAAGGTGATGGGAGTACCAAAATGCATTGAAGCCCGTCAATCTGTTGAACGGTGCAGGCAGCCTCACCACATTTTTCCTGAACTGAGGTGTTGCTAGAGTGAATGAAACGGCCATTAAAACCACCATGGAAATCCCAGTCACGCCTTCAACGCCCTTCAATAGGTCTTTGTACGTGGGCTTTTTGTTTCCGAAATCGGAAGATATCAAGGCAAATTCTTCTGGAGATGAGTTTATAAGGCGAGGAAAGTCGCATGCCAGATGGGTTCCCGCATGAACGAACACTCCAATGACTATAGCACATGCAATCACCTGTCAAGTAAAATGATAAGGGAATTGTAAGAATGATTTAAACTGCACTGTGAATAAGTGATTGTCCTCTAATTACAAGGTAGTTTATATATATATATATATATATATATATATAAGGAGTTGGTTGGAATTGTCACATCATCATTGTAGGATACTTTTAAGATAAAAATGAGATTTCTAGCATTACTCTTATTTATTGGGGATAGATATCAACTCTAAAAGTATTAGTAGTAATGCTACTCTTTATACTCAATTCACATTGGCTAATGTGACATGTTGTAAGTGATTTTTTTTATTGTTTTATTTAAATAACTGATATCATAAGCCTCTTAAAATACGTTATGTTAGCCAATGTAAAATTAGTGTGATAATTGAGTGTGAAAAGTAGCACAACTTTTAATCAAAATCGCTCCTAGTACTCCAAAAGGCAGGTGTGCATACAAGCTATGATAGCCATTTTGTTTGGTATTTTTTTTCTTTCTATAGTTTGGTTTTTAATACTTGAGTATAAATAATGCTAGTCTTTATACCCAAATCATACCCGGTGATGTAGCGTATTAAGTGATTCTTTTTTTAAGCGACTAATATGAAAAAATATTTAAAATACGTCACATCAGTCGGTGTAAGATGGGTGCATGTAAAGAGTAGCATTACTCTTCGACTACAGTCTAGTGTCCCTAAATGTGAGTCGTTTCTTTATTTATAAACACCCTACTCATGAATTAGTGACTCCTATTACCTTGTGGAAATTAATATTGTCGTCAAAGGGGACAAAGGCCCTGGCTCTTGTGGACCGAAGCCATGTCAGCGTGTTTCGACAAACGGGTACGAGGACTAGAGCCATGTTGAGCTTGAGAGTCTCTGCAGCCCCTTTGGCCGTTGGCAAGCAATAACCCAGGACGTGAAATGCTGCCCTATTTCTGTATTGGATGAATTTCCAGATGAAAAGGCCTGCCATGGCAATCAACCACAACAACAAAATCCAACCCCTCCGCCAATTCTCTAGTATCAGACACCGGATTGATCCGCTTACTCTTCGCATCACATTCATAGGCGCCAAGGAACTCAGGTTCTGACTCCACCCTACACTTGCTATGCTCAGTGGTCTGCTGTTATTCATGTAATTGTCTCTTTGTAGAAGAAGTGTTTCTAATTGCCATAACTGAGTACAAGAACCAAGAAGAAGAAGAAGAAGAAAGGGTTCAAATATTGTTGTGACAGTAAAGAACAGTGACATGATAGCCAGTTGAAGAAGGGTTTTAATTACCTCAATATATCCAAGGTTTTCTGGATCTAGTTCTTCCATAATCAATGAAGCATATTCTTCAGCCTGTTCTTTTAGCTTCGATAGCTTGTTTGCAGATGCGCTGAGCATTATAAGCTGTAATTAAATAGAGAAACATAGTGAAGCTTAATGCTATCGTCCTATTCCTAACATGCAATTAATTCACGAACTTCCCTTATGAATTGTGCACCATCTATATATCTATGGTTCTATAAGAATTTTCAATTTTCAGAACACGTGAAAAGGTGCCATCCTTTTGTTGTTGCCAAGGCATAATAAGCAACCAGAAGAGTCAAATTATGAATGAGGTGTTAAATTTAAATTTGATAGAGGTCTAGCTTAATTTTTATGCCTATATATATAACTTAATAAAACAAATTTAAAGAAAATTGAAAACCAAGGGAGGTACGGCTCTCCTTAATCTATATGTAGTTTGTCCCTGCCAACAAGCCCAAGTGAGAGCAAAAACGACGATGTTTTGTGCCCGGTGAATTTTGTAAATGTGCATGCGAGATGCAACTCTTTACCCGTACAAAATTAAGGACAAATTTTTCTTTTAAATTGGATTGGAGAAAAATTTTATCAATTCAGTTTATTAAACTAACATATATTAAAAATGCATATGATTTTCGCATATAATTTTTTAAATAGATATAATAAACATATACTCTATTAAAAATGCATGTCAATTTAGTAAATTGAGTTGAAAAAAATTTCATCCACTCAATATATTTGAAACAAAACTTTATAAGGAAAAAAAAAAAAATGTTGCTCACCTCTTGCACTTCCTCCCTCGTAATTCTTCCATCCTCGTTGCTATCCGCCCTGCAAAAATAAAAAAATACATTAAAGTTCTTCTGCTCAAGAAGACAAGAACGAATGAATATTCGAAAATATTAATTTATTACTACTATTAGTCCCACCCTCGAATTGAAATGATTGTCACGAAGTAGGCAGTCTAACATCCAGGATAAACTTGTTTAATACCCATAACATGAAAAGATACCCCGATGCCTCATCACCTATGCAAAGTAGCTACCCATTATTGATCCTCTTGTTTTTTTCACTTGTATTTCGATGAGGCAAGGAAATATACAATATGTAATGTCAACTATATTTGACCCCACCCCTCCAAATTCCCATCTCTTCCTTTGTATATTTCTGTTTTAACTTTTTCTTTCGGTTATAACAATAAAATTCAAAATCAGCAAAAAGAAGAAAAAACAAGGAAGTGCAGTAAAATGAAGAGGATTCTAGGCCGTACATGTCGAAGAAGATCTGAAGGCGGGCGTCAAAGCTCTGGTCCGAAATCTGGAGCCAGAAGTCACGAAGCTCTTCTTTTGTGATCCTCCCTACATTCTGTCTCCTCCTCCGCGCCAACGCGTCGAATATCCCCACCGCAAACTCCTTCGACTCCTTCCCCATCCCTGCCCAACCACAATTTTTCAGTTTTGTTCATCTCTGTAACTAATTAACCTCTATCAGAAAATAAAATAAAAATAATTAATATATTTACTGTTAATTAATTACCTATGCATTCACCGAAGTCTTCTCGAGCAAGCAAGCCATCCTTGGCGAGCGAGTCGAACCTGGCCTCCACATTTCTGCACAACTCGTCGGCGTGGGAAGCTCCCTTGGCGGTGCTTTTGCTGATGAATCTCAGACCTTTGAGCGCTTGCTGTGCGCTCGATCTCGTCCGTTGAAGTCCCGCTCTGATTTTGCGAGCGTCGCGGGCTGATATCGTGTTGCGCTCCTCCGTGTCCGACGCCGACGTCCGCGAGCTCGACTGCGATTTCAGCCACGGGAATTTCCGCCGGATTCTCGACGTCACGGAGAGGCTCCTCGCCAAAAATCCTTCCGGCTCTACCTCTCCGGTCGCGGCGGTCGTCGTCGGCGTGACGCTGCAGACGACAATGGAGTCTTCCTCGAGCTCCAGCGTGACTTCGACTGTGTCCTGGTCATCGTTCCGTCTCAGGTCGTTGAGAAATATCGGCAGCATTGCCCCGCCGATTCCATGTTCGCCGGAGTCGTCTTCACTGTCTTCAAATTGTTCGAATGCGCGGCTACAATTGGACCGCCTCGAACTGCATCTTCCAAAAGACGACGACGACAACCTCATCACTTTCTCTCGTCAGGTAAATTCAACTCCTCCTCTGTATCTTTAATTTCTGCTTTGTAAAAGCCCATACACATACACACAGAGAAAAAGAGAGAGAGAGAGAGAGAGAAGTTAGCTTTGAATCTTGATTGACACGTTAGGGAGCCAAATGGTCTTAAAACACTAAACTAAAATAGTAAAACAAGACAAACACCTCTCAACCAATCTCCACACACGATTTCAACGCCTTCGTGCCTTAGTCGTGCTTCTAAGAGTAGTTGAGATTTTCGCCCCTACCGTATATACAATATTATGATTATGCTGTATTCATCCATAAATTTAAAATTTTAAAATTAATTAATTAATTAATTTATTGTTCTGTTATAAAGATTAACGAGTTTTGAGGAACAAATTGAACCATAAAAGGCACAAACAATGGCTCCAGACTCCGGTGGAATAGTTTTTTATTTGTTGCTGCAGAATGTAGATTCTTTTTGTTGCAAATAATTTAGAGAGCCTGAGTTTAATAGAATATATATATATATATATATAGAAGGTGGAGGAGTGAGTTGGATTACAAAATGAGGTGGAATCATTTCATTTTATTTATGGTCTAATATTTACATTTGAGTAGAGGTGGTAATTAATTAATTAATTAATAATGGGTAGTTTTTTCACAATTTTAATGCGGCGCTGTTTGTAGTTATTCAAGTAAAATTGCATGCGGTTCTGATGTCATATATATACTTAAAGCCCCCAGTTAACTTTTGACTGATGCAATCATTGCTTTTAGGAATTCATTTCTGATCATAGTTGTAATCATTGGTTTTTTGATTATTCATTCCATTTCCCATATTATAAAAATGAGATTATCGGAAATTGACTTTTTGCTACGTACCTATAATATTATGGTATCTGGTAATCATTGACTGCTACATCGGTGACTTTACCCTAGCTGCTTCTCGATCGTTCCTAGCTGCATAACATATTAACATCTATATATATATATAAAAGAAAATAGAAAAATAGAAAGAGGTGAAGAACAAATTATGTGGAGGATTTAATCAAATGGGTGATAGTGAGAGAAAGAGAGAGATGAAAGGAACAAATTAACTTGCTGATCAATATATATTGCCCACTTACCAGGAGTTGAAATTTTGGCGAAAGAAGAAGTGATCGATCACGTGGATGTTGTATGTAGTAGCTTATAGGTAATTCATGGTAAAATCATGCAAAGAAAGCCCGGATTAATTAGCTTTCTAGAAGCCTTTCTTTCTGAAAGTAAACTAAAGGGCTAAAGGGGTCTCCGCTTGAAAACACTTAATGATAGGCAGCCCGTGGTCTTAGTGATTTGCATATCAATAGGCATTTGACTTGGTAGGAAGCAAAAACACTTGGTATACTGAATTATTGTTTTTTTGGGACAAAAGTCACAAAACAATAAAATAAAATAAAATAATAATTATCGTGTTCGTGTCTTCCACTTCTGCTAGAATAAAAAAATAAAAAATAAAAAAAAAAAAAAAAAAAAAAAGGAGCTAGTTTTTGGAGGTTGTTATGAGTCTTTTTACAAGGGCACGTCAGCGTCATATACAGGTCCATCAACTGGTTTGGTAGTAGTACAACACTTCCCTCGGAAACAAGTTGGCCCAGGCCTGCACGTAGGCCCTTCTAGAATGTCTACGTACGACCCTTCTACAATTTATAATATTTATGATCTATGGATAATATTATGCAGTACATTACTATATACATTATGGTTGAGCAAGTACATCCATGTCTCTTTGACGCAAAATGCATGGTTTCTTTCCAACTTTTGCTTCTAAATACATCCAAATGCGTATCGTGTCTGTCTATACATATCATATTTGGCTAGCTACCATGTGGAAATGTTG
The DNA here is from genome assembly GCF_965113065.1 of Corylus avellana. NCBI lineage: Eukaryota > Viridiplantae > Streptophyta > Magnoliopsida > Fagales > Betulaceae > Corylus > Corylus avellana. Next base: position 242,387 of record NC_142500.1, on the reverse strand, counting down.
GCGATGTTAGGATCCATACTTTTACTTTATGAGTATTATTTCATCATATTGATATGCTAATTAGCCTTTGATTTTTTATTTTAACAAATACCGATTAACATAGTCATGTATGCAAAGTAATAGTGATAGGATAAAAGTATAATTTATAGCATTACTGGTATCAATATTGGGTGAGGAAATTAACTAACGTGTAATGTATCACTTAGTATTTAAGCACGGTAGCTAGGGCTTGTTAGCTAATACCTTTTATCTTTCCTTTTTTTTTTTTTTTTAATCAAAAAGAAAAAGTTAAAATATTAACAAACAATTTCCTTTAAAAAAAAAAAAAAAACAAAACAAAACAAAACACTAAAAATTACTCACATTTATGTCACATCAAAATATTTCTTCAACCAAAACACAAAAAAACACATCCTAAAAAACGTTATCAAACACCATCTAAAGTTTTTTTTTTTTTTTTTTTTTTTTTTTGGGTTTTGGTGGGGGGGGGGGGGGGAGGGGGAGGGGGGGGGGGCGGGGTAGAGAGTGTCATGCTAATAAGATCCACACTCTTTAAAGATGGACTAGAATCTTCCATAAATTTGCCACCTCTGACAGCTTAAGATGCAAAGATCTACTTATTTGAAATAAATGAGCTCTACAACCACTCTTAAAAATTCAAATAGCCTAATAAAAAAAATCCTGTAAAATTCGAACAAGTCTAATAAGAAAAAGATAAATGCAATCCTTTTGAAAGACGTACCCTACATATATTTTATGGTGCCTTTGCAGTAGACCCTTCTACAAGCATGTTTGAGACCACAAAATATATATATAAAGGAAAGAAAGAGCTTGAGATGACAGCGAAGTATATAGGCATATAGGTGTAAGTTAAAGGAGTAAGTGGGTGGCCATGCTTGCAGACGCCCACAACAAAAAATGTTTAAAAAACAAGGTTGGTTAGAATCTTGGACTGGGATTTTTGTGTCCTTTGGCATGGCGTAGTAGTTGAGACGCAAGTCACTCTCTATATACCTGCAGCTGGCATGGTTGAATTTCATAGGCCGCCCATGCCTTGTCTTTCATTTCAAAACACTCTGAATCACCTCCCTTGCTATGATTCCTCTCTAACGTCGTGCGTATATATTATTATAATGGAAGTGCTAAATGATATTATAAAATTCATATCTCATAAAAATATATATATGATTTCATCTCAGAATTAAGTTTGGTTTGTTAATTTGTTTTTTCCTTTTGTTGGTCTTAAACTACAAATATTAATAAATAACCCAAAACACTTTCTTTTTTTCTTTTTCTTTTTTCATATAAAAGACAAACTCCAAAACACATTAATAAACATAGAAGTGACAATTCATATTCGCATTGAAATGCTTGTCTAAGACTATATATTAACCTTAATTAAACAAATTAGACCATCTGTTAATTTTGTATTGAGTTTACAGATTGTGTCAAAAATTAATAACCCTAAATGTCGAAACATGTGTATAAAACTATAAAGACCATATCCCTCAATCTTATCTCATTAATTTCTTATGAAGTTTACATTAAATTCACGAATCTATGTCAAAAACCATCTCCCCCGAATAAACATACCCATAACAATATAAATGAACTTATTGAAAGTAACAAATGTATGATTCACCTAAACACTAACTAGGATCAGGTTGAGGTTGGTGGGTCCAAGACGTCTCATCCAAACCCACTTAGTTCGGATTATTGTTGACCACAAATGGCCATGATCAGGAAATGGCGCTACCCGCCGGCGAATCCTGTTTTTTTACACGAAGAATTTTAACGTAGTATGGAGAAAAGACAATCTTACAATAAATACGAGGTCAAAAGACTTGATGTTACGGTTTTTCTTTCTAATTTTTTATATTGGTAGACTTCTTAAAATACTAATTAAATTCATATATATATATAAACTAGTATGATGTGGCTATGACTGATTCTAGTATCATTTTCAACAGCGTTAGTAATGATGGTAATTTGCTTGAGTCGAACTTAATTAGTGTTGAATTGGGTAAAGGTTAGCTGCACGTTATTCTCGTAGAAAATGAGTGTCGATCTTGAAAGTTTTGGATGCTTTTGTGTGATTGTTATTCGACGTACCAAATTCCAAGACCTTGTTTGTTTTCTGAAGGCCATTGCTGACGATACCCCTGGCTTTATGTAAACAAGTGTCAAACAAGTTCTAGAGAAACATCCCTTTGAGAGGTGAAACTGAGCTAGCACACTTTTGACTTTAACATAATACTGTTAAACTCCTAACTACTATTTTTTTAAAAAAAAAAAATAAATAAATAAAAAATAATAAGTTGAGCTGAATGTGAATTTATAGATTGATTTATATTTTCCTAGCCTACTTTTTATTTGGCCTTATCTTGTCTTGTTTGTCACCACTTTTAGTTTCTTTATTTATTAACACCACACAATATAATAAAAATGTTGTTCTTTGGACTCTTAATTCTTTATTAATACAATTGTATTATCTCTCTCCTGCTTTCTTTCTATTCTTCTCTTATTTTATATTCTACTTAAATTTCTAAAACATCTTTTTCTAACTCATTAGCTCACTAACCAACGGCTTACAACTCCTTATATATATATATATATATATATATATATATATATATATATATATATATATATTCTCTCTTTTTGTGTCTTCATAAACTGGTCAAATCCAATAAATGGATTGAATAATTTCTTTTTGGGGATGGTACAGGGAATTTTATTTCTTATTTCTTCGACAAAGTCGGACATACTTCTCTTACACTCAAAAACAAAACAGATCAAAATTATTTCACTATGATTTCATAATTGGCAGCCTCATTACATAGAATCACGAACTGTTTCTCAACAAATCTTTAGGGTCTAGATTGTACTGAAATTGTACTGACCTACCAAAAAAAGGAAGCATGATTTCTTAAGCAGCACTTTGGCCATAACGTAGAAGCTACAAATCAAGTTGAAAGAGCAAGGGCAAATGTTTGTTGAAGTGGAGCATTCAGATAGTGAAACTTAGTGGAGCTGAGATAATATAATATAATAGTCCAGGAATCCAAGAAAGTTCATTTCTGACAGCCAAACAAAATCTATTAGAAGAGCTCCCCACCATTTGGTAACTTCGTAGTCAAGCAATCCATTTTTTCCTCATTTCAGTTTCAGATTGCCAGATTGCCTGTAAGTGAAGCAACCAGAATAACAACAACAATATATTTTCAAACTTGTTTCATTCAAAATAAATAAATAAAAATTCTAACCACATATTTTTTAAAAAAATTAACAGGGATTCTCACATGTTCTAACTAAGGAAAAAAGTTGGTTTAATAAATTAGATTGAAAAGATTTCTTCCAATCCAGTTTAATGGAAAAATTTGCCTATATGATCCAAGATAATGTCAAGTTCTGTCATTCAAAAAATTCATCACTCAACTCAATATAAAGACGTATTATAGGTAACAGTCTAAGGTAATGTCAAGTTCTGTCATTCAAAAAATTCTTCACTCAACTCATAAAGACGTGTATTATAGACAACAATCTAAGATAATATCAAGTCATGTCATTCAAAAAATCCATCACTCAACTCAATATAAAGACGTATTATAGGTGACAGTGACATTGAAGTTCAAACCATGCACAATTTGCATATGTAATAAATAATAAGGTAATAGGGAAAATCAAGAATTGTGTACAAAGAGACAATGACAAGGACATATAAAATTTTGGACAAAGTTTTCCTTTAACTTGGGTTGGAAGAAACTCTTCCAATTCAGTTTATAAAATTGTCATGTGTCCCTTAGCATATAAAAATCATATGTTTTTTTTAATAGCATATGCTTCTCACTTGCTTAAGTAATACATGAACTTCATCTAACCCAGTTTGGAGGAAAAATCTGCCCTAAATTTGAGCCCCCAAAAAAGAAGAAATTGTCCCACAAGAGTAAGAACAAAACTTAATTTAATCTGTAAGCAATAATTTAAAAATAAAAAAAATTTAAAAATAAAATAAAAAACAGCCTTTTCACATACATATTGTCAATCAGCTGAACACAGCACCATAATAAGCATGTAATGTATAGAAATATAGCCATACATGTTATCTCAGCGTCATTGCAAACAATAAACAATTGAAAAAACTGTGACCACTGACAATAAGGAGCTACAAAATTGGGATGATTGTGTCGATGCTGTGAGCAAACACTCTCCAGTAATCATAGTATTTCTCTAGTGAGGTTTTGGTACATAACCATCAACTGCAAAATTCCGTGTGGCAGCGGGAATAGCTAAACGAATTCCATCAAGTTCAGGCTTTGCAATCACTTGACAACCCAGACGAGATCTGCAAAATCCCAAGCACAGAATTTGATGTTAGTGCCCAAAAGTTTTTTTTTTTTTTTTTTTTTTTAAATATTTAATCTGGATCAAACATAATGAAAAATTATTGCAAGTTCATGCAAGAAGGAACCAACGTTTCTGTAAGCCCAAAGGCAAGATCCAGCATGTCATTTTCTTCGTCAGTAGGTTCTTCTAACTTATTGTAGTGCTCCATGTCCTGCCATAAGATTCAATAGTTAGCCCCTCAAATTTGAGCTCAAGGAAATGGACTAAACACAGATGAAAGTCCAAAAGTACACTAGTTTTGGTAGATATAGCCAAATACCATCACAATCACATGACAAGTTGAACAGGCAAGCGATCCTTCACATGCTCCTGATATGACATTAAAGGTAGAGCATTAGATTTTGGAACTCTGATCAAAGAAATCTGAGCTCATTGACAAAGAAATTATTCATCCATCAATCTTTGTGCAACTGAAAGAAAAAACTCCAATCCCAAGAAATACAAGAGCTCAGGTTTATAGTTGAAAGGGCAAGTACTCCAAACTATAGATGTCAGCATGTACTTCAAAAGTCAGTGACAAGTCCCAAAATGCCCCAAGTTATAAGAAATAACTTTCAGTAAGAATACCTCTAGATAGCATTAATCATAAGGAAACAAAATTAGGTAAAGGTGCAAAACTCTGGACAAATAAGCATCAGAATCCTTGCCTTCAAGTTCTATATCATTTTCATGAGCAGCCTCTAACATAGACATTCCAATAGGGACCTTGATGTGCTTTTCCTCTCCATCCTTGTCAACAAATGTGACGGATATCCTGCAAAATAAAGCATCCCTTTAAGAAGAATGCATATCTGATTTGGAGGAAAGGTAAAGCAATGATGTCCCCCAGGACACTTGATGTGTTCTACTCACAGAAGCCAATAACGCATGTCTTCACAATGATTGATGGCATAACACACACAATTGCACGCACAAAAACATATAATTTGCTATTACAATAAAGAGAAACCAGCATGACAACATGACAGATCCACAAACCAAAGATATATGTACTCATATCTGCTACTAGCACTGCTGCCATGGGTGGAGCTACATTATGCCCAGTGCAGGCAATTGCAGCCGAAGGAATTTGAAAAACTAAGTGGAGTTGATTAACATTGTAGAGAACTTTTTAATATCAACTGGTATTGCACTCACTTAGAATAGGTGGGATCAATGTGAAGTTCAAAATCATCGCACCATCAGAAGAAAATCAAGTATGGGTCTATTTAAAATTTTAAAAGGTCATATAGCCTCTAAAGTTAAAAGATTATGTTTAGGAGACATTTGGCATTAGTATCATCCATGTAGAAATAAAAGCTATCACCATTATTTAAAGAAAAAGTCATGGTCTTTACTATAATATTAAATTAAAAGATAATATTAAGCAGTCCATTAACAAAACAACAAGAGCACCTAAATGATGAAACCTGTGTGTGTGTGAGAGAGAGAGAGAGAGAGAGATAGAGAGAGAGAGAGAAAGAGGAGAAATAAGATTACATATCATATTTGACATTTCTTTTTTCTCTTCAAGAGGTACATAACTTTTAATGTTTTATATATATATATAATTTTAGTTTAGGCTTTTAATTGCACCCACTATGCGAAAATCTTGGCTCTGCCCCAGCTGCTCCCTTGGCATGCCTGGAGCCACCTTTCTTCCTTTACCGTCATTATAAATTTCTCTCCTATCATCATTCCTTAACAATAATTCAACAGATCAGATGAGTTGCAGCATCTCCATTGAGTACTTGGCGAGAAACTTTTGACTCCAAACATATGCAGATGTCCAACAGATGCCAAATAATGTGCGAATTCCAGCACATTACCTGTGCTACAAATTGACTGTATAAATTACCTGGCTGCTGACTCAAAATTTTAACTTAAATCTTAACACATCACAGATGCACCCGAAAAATGCCAAAATCTGCTACAGGAGTGCTGCATCCAACAAAAAGGCTCTTCTTTGGAAGAGTTCATGCTACTCAGCACAAAATGGGTTTGCAGATCTAGATCATCTACTTCACTCTTCCACAGTTATATGGCACTAAATTATCCACCAACGGTGTATATATTCATGTGACAAACACCATGTTCTTGCAATCCGTTTTAAACAACCAAAACTTACGTTTCCACAAACGCATTGTCAGCAGTAGTGGTAGAAAAATTATGTTGCTTCTGAAATATGGCTTCCCGGAATAGCTTAGTTTTTGTATTTCGTTCAGACTGTTTCAAAGAACAAGAAAACCACAAATAAAAATCAGAACTAAATATAATCTCATCTAAATTGGTTGAGTACTTTACCCAAAAAACAAATGTTTACCCAAAACTATTGAAATAGGAACAGGTGATTTCATTACGGAAATGGGCAAAATATCCATATTCTTTTTTTTTTTTTTCAATAAATAATCGAGATATCACTATAAGTGTAAGGCACTCCCAGGTACACAAGAAATATACAGGAGAAAATGCCTAACTAGTAGGAGCAAAAAGGACAAATAAACATGATAAACGAAAGCCATCATTACGACCCATGACACTGTAGAAAGATTTAACATCAAACAACCCTCTTTTGGAGGGGACCTACCACGTCTTCTTACACATGCGATCTCATAATGGAGTAGAAGATAGTCTATTGACTCCCCATTCTTGCTTACACATGCAACACCACTCAACCACAATAATATGACGTTTCTTTAGGTTGTTTATAGTGAGGATTTTCCTTAAGGCAGCTGAGCACGCAAAGAAAGCCACACTCAAGGGAGCCTTATTCTACCAAATAATCCTCCAACGAAAATGAGTGATATCATGGGAAACAAGAACCTTATAATAAGATTTAACATCAGACAATCCTCTCTTGGAAGGAATCCAACAAAGTCTATCATCACCGTCCCATCTCACTCTAACGGAATACAACAATGTGAAGAGTGAGGTAAAGTGATTCATTTCCCAATCACGAGCCACTTTGAGAAAGTAAAAACTCTATTGATGGGAGGCACTAGAAAGCTCCAAATGGTCTGCCACCGCAGCGTCCTTAAAACCAGCAATGCTAAACTAGGCTCTTATGGGCAAACCTAGATACTTCATCGGTAAGGAAGATACCCTGCAGCCCAAATACCAAGCCATCAACGTTCCTAACGTTTGCCAACCAGAATTAGCTTTGGTTTAGCCAAATGAATCCTTAGCAGATCCTAGTGTATTCTACGACTAGGATGGATTTATTATAGTTGTCTATCAATAGTGACAACTAGCATTTTATTGAATTTAACTACTGTGTAATACAGCTAACTTTGTCCAATTCATCTTCATAAACTTGTCAAGCAGAGTAAGCATCCAAGATTAAATTAAAACGTCAGCAGCAGTGACAACTAGGTTATTTCACTTAAGTTTGCAGTGAACACCACTCACTTAACATCCATTTACATCATTCCATCTATTAAGTTAATATCCTCAAACACATGGGTTAATAATCCAACACCCACTTTACAATCACTAAAGGGAATGGCAAGAGATAAAGCAAGAAAATACAAACTCATCCTTCTCAATAAGAACAAGTATACTGACCGGTGGTCGCAAATATTGGGTGTAAGGCCTTTGTACACATCTTGCTCTATTTATGACTGCAGATTTTCCTGCCAAAAAGGGCCCAATACAGAATTAACGATACTACACAGAAACCATATTATCCCCCATTTCAAAACTACTTTGCGTTCTTTGAGTCATTCAGTGCATTTTAAATTGCTAATCTGAGTTTTAGGAACATGTTATTATGGGGAAACAAAACAAAACGTATACCTGTCGGAAGCTCTTTTAGGATCCAAACTCCAAGTCGTCTTGAAAGTTTAGAAACGAACATAATCGTCGCCGCACACTAAAACGCTGGCGAAACCACAAACCACGCAATTGAAATTAGCTTTTCAATTTAAAGGGAGTGAATCCTAAATAATAACGAAACCCCCAATAATCATGTATCTACCAAGCTACTGACCACTGCATCAAAAAACAAAGCATAGCTAAAGAGTTATATAATAAGAAATCAAGTGCGGAACACATAACTGAAAGGGGAAATGAAGGCAACGAATCCAAATAGGAAGAGAAGAGTACGAGCTTCAGAACTTGTAGACAAGAGGATTCTTATGGGCCAATACGCTTATTCCGATTATGACGATTGCGATTGAAGCTCCCGCTCGTGTTTGGTCGAGCTCGAAAGAAAACTTCGTCTTTTCGGGAGAGTCACTGTGCCCGGAATTTCAAAATGGCTGGCAAAACGAGCGACCCGCTACCCGTTTAACTTACCCTTAAAGACGACTCGTTTAGTTAACGGATCGACTCTATTAAATACGACACGATACAGCAATTTTTACAGGTCACCTGACACGACTTATGGAACCTGTTTAAAATAATGGACACGACCCGTTTAACTTAAAAAATAATTTTTTTTTAATGAAATAATAATAGTTTTAGCAATTATCTCTTGTAATTAAACTCATAGGGCTAACACCAAATCACTTAATAGTTAATAGGCTTAATTGTCTAATCAAATAAAATTAAAAACAAAAAAAAAACAAAAAAAAACTACATCATCATTATAATCTACAAATTTATAAATACAAATTGAGTTTCGTTGTCGGCGAGAGATAGAGGGAGAGGCGACGTCAGCGGCGCAAGAGATAGAGAGAGGAGAGAAAGTGAGGGTGAGGCCGTGAGGGAGAAAATGAGAAAAATGAGAAATGGGTCTTTGGGAGTGGGAGGCGGTGTGACTCAGAAAGAAAGAGGGGAGAAAATTTTTAGGTTTATGTTTTACTGTTTTTTCAGGTTAAAATAATAATAATAATAATAAAATAATAATTTTTTACAAAAATTAATAGGTCTGGCGGGTCACCCATGGGTGACCCGTGACACGACCCATTAAGAGCAACATAAACGGGTTGTAAACAGGTCGACCTGTTTACAACCCAAACCCGCTAATGTTGTGTCGTGTTTGTGTTGAATTGTCGGGTCGTGTCAAAATTGCCAACCCTGGCAAATGCCGAGTTCTGTTGCTGATGCGACTTAGGTTTAAGGTCGAAACGATCCTTTGTTCTCTTCGAGCCACAGTTTTGACCATTCCAGCCATTCTTTACATCCAACGGCCTGGAACATGCCACATGTATAAAAGTTTGAATTTCAAAATTTAAATCTAAAATAGACCCCTTTGTTTTGGACACATCCACAACAAAGGACCAAAGTAATCAAAAATAACTAAATAAAGTTTGAAAGGTTGGCATGTGGTTTTTACCATCTATGCCTATTTTGCGTGACTCTTAGCAACCTAGTGTTACTATAATCTATAGTTACTCTAAATAAAATAATTATAGTTAGTTTTTTTCACACGCCCAACGAACGACACTTGACAGAGGACTATATATATCTCACTAGACGACACTTGACTAGAGCCATACAGATAAAATAAATACTCAATATAAGTGAGAGAAAGTATCTTATGTTGCATATTCTTTCTGGTTGAAATTAAATTGGAGATAAGTCAATTCCTTAAAAAATAGAAACGAACAAAGAGGATTTTATTTCGTTGCACCAAGAACCTTTCCCTCTTGCAAACATTTGTTGTATGAATTTGATCGTATAATCAACTACATCAACGGTTCATTTATAAATTAAATTACTTAGCTTACTTGTTCGACATACTTGAACCTTTCACACATATATATTTTCTCTGCCTTAGCGTCAACATTTATTAAAAAACAAATAAAAATAAAAGGCAATGGGCCCAAATTGCCCAATCACATTAACCCAAAATGAGAGTTGAGTATTTAAAGTTTTTATTTAATTTATAAAAGAAAAGGAAAATCATATATTTATTTATTTATTGGTTTCCATTAAATAGCATAGAAACCGTTGGGTTTCGCTTTGCGTGGTCAGGCGGAAAACTGAAAAAACAGACTACTCCGAAACCGTCGGGTCCAGCGTGAGAGAGATAAAAGTGTAAAAAACTGCCCAAACATTGGCTCCCTAATCTCCGTTTGGGATTCGGGTGAAGATTAAACAATCAAATTCTCTATTGGGAGATCGATTGAGCTCGCTCTCGGCATGGCCATGGCGTTTCTTCCTCGGCTTCTCAGTTAAGCCCTCCTTTCCTTTCCAGGTGCTCATCATCTTACATACATACGTACAGGCATACATTCTATTACTGCCTTTTCATTTCTCAGATTTGATGCGCTTTCTTTCTTTCTTCTTTTTTCTTGCGTGTCTCCGTTGGTGTATTCATATGATCTACTTTTGTAATTGAGGGATCTAATATGATATTCGTATTCCACTTATATTCAACGTGTAATAGAAGGGAATGATCCTCATAGTTTCTATCCGGTCGGAGATCGTAACGGCAGAGAATGAGGGTGGTGAAATTAATGTCGTTGGATCAAGAAAGCTGATGATGCATTACGATGTATATTTTCGGTTGATTTCTTATCTGTGTTTGCATCATTTTTTCAATTTCAGCTGTGTTTGGCCAAAAATGCGGAGAAACTATTGAATGAAATTTGATTTGATGCAATTACTTTAGGAGTATAATGAATCTGTGTGACATTTTTCTTTGGTTTTTAAGATTAAGAAAGAAAAATCTTAATCCAGCATTCGGCTGTTGGCCAAATTACTCCAGTTGGGAGAAATCTGTATTGTGCTAAAGGTATTTGAAAATTTTCAGATGTGATCATCAATACTTGTTGGATTGTGTTACAGACATTTCTTCGATTATTACAGATTTAATTGTTTGCCTATAGGGATCTGGATTAGCTGAACAATGATGATTATTGATTAACTATCTCATGGCTCACATTTTTGTTCTCCGACTCCATGTTAGTGGAGGGACGGAATGCCTTTGGTGTTAACTTTTCTTCAACTTACACATACATGGGTTTTTGTCTTCAGATGCTTCATTTATGCGCATAGAGACTCGTGTATTTGTGTGCATGTAGTAGAAGATCATCTGATGAGATTGTTTCATCGGGAATCGGACACCATTGAGAATTCAATCCTTGGGTCGTCCTGTTCAGAATTGTGCTAAACGTTTGGCAATGGATGACAATGGTGGCAGCAAGGCGACAGGAATCCGGCAGATTGCTAAGCTAAAGGAAATCCTCCAGAAGTGGCAGTCTGTCACTCTTGGACCAAGGCCGAGCAGTCCGCCACCCGATGCACCTCATCAAAATCATGGAGGGGGCATTTCACCGGCAGTAAATAGGAGGCTAACCAATGTTATGTGTTGTGATTCGGACGAGGACAGCTGCCATAGCCCTGAACCACCAATCGACGTCCCCAAAGGCTATTTGGCTGTTTATGTTGGGCCGGAGCTCCGGAGGTTTATCATTCCGACTAGCTATCTCAGCCACTCCCTGTTTAAATTGTTGCTGGAAAAGGCTGAGGAAGAGTTTGGGTTTGACCACAGTGGCGGGCTCACGATCCCATGCGAGATTGAGACCTTCAAGTACCTTCTCAAGTGCATGGAGAACCATCACAAGGCTGATCATCCTCATGGCAGTTCAGGTGAAATGGTTCTTTATTGTCACTTTTCCTTAATAATTTCTTGTTGCTTTATAAATGCGTTTGAAATTTCTGAGTTCAAATTCTTATAGTTGACTGAACAATTGATGAAATAAATTCTTGAAGTTGCATCTGAAATCCCTTGATTTATTTTTACATTACATGATTTCTCCAGTGTGTAGTACTCTATTATGTTGTGATGCATGAGATGAGATCATATTGATTTACTAACCTCTGGATTTTGGTAATTTTGCAGCTGGAGATTCATTAACTGTTGAAGAGTAAGTAATTACACTGATATTTCTAATTGCTCCAGATTTTAGGGATGATTTTCTGGTGTAAAGCAGGGTCTCCTTGTATGCAGATTTTTTTTTGTTCATTCTTTTCGTTTGCATTGAAGTGACAAAAATAGTAGGAAGATTTAGTTAGAAGTTTTTCAGATGTATTGGGTCATGTACCAGGACTTGGTACTCTGTATTCTCTGTAATGGATTGTGACCTACGATCTGATGTTTGATTGAATATGAAACACGTTAATTGTTCAGCAAGCATATCTTTTATGTGATCCGCCCAGTTTATTCAATTGCTATCATATCATTGAATGTTTACAGTTGTCATGTACTCTTCGAAGTCACCAAAGTTTCTTGAATTTGACAATATGAGATTGGTATATATGTTCTCACCAATTGAAGACCGTTAGTTTGCATACTTCATTAATTCCCTAATTTACAATATCGATCTTAGAGCATCCATAATAAAATCCCTTTTCAAATTTTGAAGAATACCCCATTTTTTAATTGAAAAATAACTCTTTTTTTTATTATTATTAATTTTTAGAAGATACTTGCTATTAATTTTACTTTTATGAATAAAATTGGTAGGAAACGGGTGTTTAAAGCATCCAATGCGCGGATGTGTTATGAACATGCATTGAAGAAGTCAACAAATCAAGGGCCGTGAGGGAGAAATATCAAATACATGTGCTTTTTCTTTGAATAACCGACCGGTACATTACTTGTGAGAGAAAAGGTGGTTGAAAATTGAAATATGAGAGAGAAAGCATCATCGATCGTCTTTTTATTTATTTATTTATTTGTAAAAAGTTCATGTGGCTTCTCCTTCCTTTTGGCGAGACTCTCCTTCCCAATTGAATCCCATGAATGAGCTGTCTTAATTCCATTGCTGTGGCTTTATGAAAAAGCTTGTTTAATTGTGTTTAAAGGAGGTGAAGACTTGAGTGTGAGGATTGGGCAATTTCAATCTCTCTCCCAATATGCACGTGATTCTCAGGATCACACAGATTTTGCTGTCGTTCATAAATTATTTTTTTAGTTGCTTAGCCGTGGCGGCTATGATGAAAACAACCGCGCATGTCTGGATCTGAAGACAAATATCGTCCCCAAAATCAAAACCGCTGCTATCATTAATACTTGTTATAATAGTTTTTTTTTTTTTTTTTTTTGTGTGTTAAAATATTAATCAGAAAAATCACACTAATAAGCAATTACAGGCACCATGTGAAAGCCCGATAAAAATTTTGTGAAGCCTGTGATGCAAACCAAGAAAAGCCCATTGTCCACCCCCAATATATATATATATATATATAAACTCCATTAGCTAAAATCAAAACCCCACGGATTGCCAGCGTGGCCTTTTCCCACAACGAATCCCAAACCCACGGATCACCAGCGTGGCAAAGGATTAATCCTTCGGATCGCATATAGAGAAATAGAACAAACAGGCTCCCAACCGTCAGATATGTACTGACCAAAGAGAAACAGCCCTATTGGCCTAAACCACAGCACACGGATCGCCAACGAGGCAAATTCTCGGGCTCCACACACTATAAATGAAATACCGCCCACTTCCCCTAACTTCACACCAAAATTCAAAACACAAGCGCTCCAAAGTTCGTTCAGTTTCCCTCCTAAAGCAATCTTTTTTGTTTCAAAGAGGTTTGAAATATTTTTATCCATGGAGTCCGGAAAGTCGGCGTCGAGGGGAGCCGGAGGAAGGAAAGGCGGTGAGAGGAAGAAGTCGGTGACGAAGTCGGTCAAGGCGGGGCTTCAATTCCCTGTTGGTCGGCTCGCCCGGTTCCTGAAAAAGGGTCGCTACTCTCAGAGAACCGGCACCGGAGCTCCCGTCTATCTCGCCGCCGTTCTCGAATATCTCGCTGCTGAGGTACTCTCTCGGATCCCAAAACATTTTGCTCTTTCTTGCTCTGTTTCTCTCGCGATGCGTCTTGCATTTTCTGTATTTAGAAATTTTTCTTTTGGAAGTTATGTTTGGCTGGTGAGATATTCGAGGAAGATGGGATAAGATCGGATATTTGAATATCAGATGCAAATGCTTTGTGTTATTTTCAAGCCAAGACAAAAGTATTGTATCCCAAATTAAGATACACTTTTTCCTTGAATTTCTCGGCATCCAAACAGCTTTCCCTCTCTGGCTGTAAAAGGTAGAAAATGGGGAAGAGCAGCTGATTTTTTTTTTTCTTGGTTGTGTGTAATGAAATGTAGGTGCTGGAGCTGGCGGGGAATGCGGCACGTGATAACAAGAAGAACAGGATCAACCCGAGGCACGTGCTGTTGGCCGTGAGGAACGACGAGGAGCTAGGTAAACTGCTCCAAGGTGTTACCATTGCCAGCGGCGGAGTTCTGCCCAACATAAACCCCGTTTTGCTGCCCAAGAAGATCGCTTCTTCTGACGCTGAGAAGGGTCCCAAGGCCTCCAAGTCACCCAAAAAAGCCTAAAATTCTCTTGGTTTGCTATTAGGTTCTGCTCCTTTTTTGGAAATTTTTGGTGCATAGTTGTAGTTGGTAAATTTAAAATTATCCAATGGAAAGCTACTTGTTTTCTTACTATTTTTTGATTGTATGGCCCCAATCATGATTCCCATTGGGTATATGTTTATAACAATTCTGTGGGTTTTCCTAGCTCCCAATTTGTCCCCTGTAAAGTTAGTTCCCAAGAGGACATATGTTATGCAGTAATCAACTTGCCAAAATTTTTCATTATAATGGAGCCAACTTGTCGATGTAAATATCACATATGCATAGTTATCCCTCAATTTAGCAGCAGTTAAATAATTGTTCAATAAAATATTTTTATATAAGTCAAAGATATTGATGTGATTATTGTAATGGTGCCCTTTAATTTTTAATGGACAATTATTTTGTAAGAGCGGGAGTATAATCAAACTATAATAATATTCCAAAATCTTCTCATCAACTCGATCAAGGTATTACAAGAAAGAATCAAACTATTACACTATACGGACTTATTGTGGGGCTGCCAAAAATCTTTATCTGTTTTTTTTTTTTTTTTTTTAATTTTTGGTAATCGTCCCTTTCCCTTCTCCTTTAATGATTAGGGGGGGAAAAAAAAAACTATTGCACTATACCATTCATAACTAGGTTTGGTTTCTCACAACGATCATATAAATAAGTCTATTGCATGCCACCGTGGATGGGTATAAGATTTGACGCTTAGAGACGGGGAGGAGCGAGAAGCCACTTGTTTCCTTGGATAAAAGTCATGCTCAAGAAAGGCTCTGCTTCTGCATCAGATAGAGTCTTTGCGTATTTGACGCGACCAGCTGGGGTTGATCCGGGTCCTTTGCACTTGTACTCTCCATAATACATGTCCCTATTGTATCACCACAATTAATCAACAATATCTTTCTGAAGCAACAACCTACTTAGACCCTTTTATCACATACAATTCATATATTAATTTAGACTACACCAAATCAAAGTTAAATTTGGAATATATGAAAACACCCCCCATAGAAAAGGTAAAAGAGAAGAAAAAAAAAAGGAGGAAGGTTTGATAGCATACTTTTGAGTCTGGCCGCTTGCAATATTAGACCAGCCTTGCTTGTCGATGAGAGTACCCATGTCAGTATAAGCAAACACCACCCTTGGCGTCTTCCTCCATGCCCTACCAAGGTATGTATCGCCTGTTCCCAGTATCTTGCAATGGAGGAATACGAATCCGCTGTTATCATCAACGTTTTGCCTTCCTTGTGCTGTTATCACCCCCAATCCCTTTGCAACCGAATTTATTGTGGTGCCCTGTGCGCATATACCAACCATATATATCATCCATTCAAATTCAATCACATATGTATATATATATATACAGAGAGAGAGAGAGATATGAAAATGAAATAGGTAGGTAAGGTAGGTATACCAAGTAGACGGATTTGCCATTTCCAAAGATGAAATCAACGGTGCCTTGGATGTAGCAGTCTCTAAAGAAATGCCTGCCCATATCATCGCATAAGGTATCTTGGAACCCTATGAACTTGCAATTGTGAAATGCTGCCTTATCCCCTGATATCCTCATTGCCACCGCCTGTTGATCATTCTTTCGAGGATCTGGAGCCGGAGCTGAATTCTGTATACACCATACACAAATGCGATACCCTAGCCCATTAATTATTTTTCTCAACCAAATACATTATATTAATTACTTATTATTATTATTCTAAATATTTAATAAACTTGCTCATTTAACATAACATGCTAATTATGTTGCTAGCTGAACCCTGGCTAGGACCTATATATGCATAGATCGACCACATAAAAAAAAGAAGAAGCTGGAAACGCACCACAAATGCAATATTAACGGCAACGAAGTAGTTAGACTCGACGGTCACAGTGGCGCAGTACCAAGTGCCGAATTTCTTGGCTGTGCCGTCGTATGATATTCTGGGCATGTTTCCCGGTTCCCCATAAAACGTGATGAACGGCTTGGATCTGTCAACTTTGACCATCTCCCTGTATTCACCCCCACCAATCTTTATAATCACTCGCTTTGTATTTCCTGAAGGGACGCTCTTGACCGCGTCGGTGATCGTCTTGAAGTCTCCGGTACCGTCTTTTTTGACCTTGATCACCCTGACGTTAGCCTTGTTCTCCGCAATGAGGAGGGCATTGTCTATAGACTTGGATGCTGAGACGTCGTTGAACTCTCTCATATTGCTCTTAATCCACGACTCCAGCTTTGATGTTTCCGATGGAACCGTGACCGGGACGGACACAACCGTTGGGAGGAGTCGGAGAACGAGCAGGGTGGCTAGAAACGACGCCGTGGCGGCAAAATGCGTCAGTTTCAAAGCCATTGCTCTTGGATTCTCGATCTTTTTGCCTTCGGGAGGTGTGTCTTGTGTGTGCATGCGTGTATGGTATTTATATGTGAAACAGAATGAACGCCGGGAAAGGTAACGTGAAGTTGTACGTGCATTTCGCTTAGGAATGGCCAAATTGCGTTGGTTCTGTTTGGGTGTTAACAAAACGCAGCGGAGAGAGAAACAAAAAGAAAAATATACAGGGCCAGCGATATTTTAAGAATTGGAAATTTGGAATTAATACTTTTTTTTAGGGCCAGCGATATTTTAAGAATATATTGGAATTAATACTTTTTTTTTTTTTTTTTTTTTTTTTTTTTTTTTTTAGAGGTTGGAATAATTTTTGTTAGATGTACGTACGTAGGTTATGCATGTTACAGTAGTTGAAAAAGTAAGAAGATGTTGTTACGGTACGTCTATATATTAGTGGTGGTTAAATTATTGAAAAAGCAATGTTACATATGATCACACAAATATTTTATAATAGTTAATATTGAATATTTTTTTTTATTAATAAGAGGTTATTCAAGAGCTAACTATTAGCCTATTAGACATTGCCATGTCAATCTTGTGAGATATATATTTGTAAGATGTTTATGTGATATGTAGCATTACTATAAATTGATTAGAGAGAAAAAATCACAACTCTAGGGAACCTTGATTGTTGGAATAGAATGATGGACTGTCCGAGCACTTGTTCGATCAAATAGGCTCAAGCAGACAAGCCTCTTGCTCAAATATTGAAGCCTTAATTATAAGAGACCTCTCACAATTGCTTACCTAATTATACGGGATCACGATCTCAATTTGATTGGTCATTAGTATGTCATATAAAGGGTTGGCAGAAAGATAAAGCAACATTGCCCATTGCCAGAAGTTATGTTTGTAGTAAATAGCTCTTATCCAAAAGACTTCTGATACAAACTTAGGTAGGTAGAATTTACTTTTAAAAGTTGACTTGTAAAGAGTTACGTGGGATATTTATGATCATAACATTTATACTAACGTGCTTATGAATCCAACGTTCGCAACATCCCATTTTTAATAACCCATAAGTCGCAACTCGAATGTGTGATGTGGTGCTCGATTTTGAAACTAAATAAAATAAACCTCATATAGAATTAACTCACCCTCGGAGACCGACTTGTTAAGAAAATGTGTGTTCAAAACCTTATATATACGTAATTGAGATTGCACTTCAGCCATATGAAACAATTAAAGATCATACAAACTTCCTAGATATTCCTTACTAGGCTTTTGAAGGAGGGTGAGTTTTACCTTGGGTTAATTAAGGGAGGATAAATGATGATCTATTAATGCTTAAGATAGTACTACACGTATGAAAGTGCTAGGGTGATTTTCGAAGTTTTTTTTTGCAAGGCCCTAAGGAAATAAGATTTTTGGTAATTTGTAAGTACTTAAGTTAATTTTTGAAGTCTTAATATAGGTTTAGGAATTTAGTTATGGGTTTTCATTTTCCTAAATCAATATCATATTATCAAAGAATTGAAATACGATTAATAATTTATAAATCTCTAAATAAGCTGGGAATTCCTAAAATGAGTTTGAGAATTTACTTAGCTTTATCCTCCACGCCCATCATTCTTTCTTGCAATTAGTCAAAGGAATGTGTAGTAGCTTTGGCAGGGGCGCGCAGGAATGGCAAAATGTGTCATGCCGATTGTGGCCGGGTATGCTCTTTTGACATAAATTGAGTGTAATAACCCCTTTCCCCACAAATGTGGACAACATTTCTCCTTATGAGAAATGCTACTTTGTATTATTTCAGCATTTTTCAAATAACGTAGCATGCTAATTCACCCTCAGATCAATCTTAATAAAATAAAATCAAGGGTGTGTTTAACATGTCATGTCAGCTAAGTATGCTAAACGAATGCGGAGAGAGTGCAAAGTATAATTTCTTCTTATCTAATCGTGGTTACTATGCCCGAGAGCTTGTAACATTCCTTATTGTATTTATTTATATTTTTATAGAAATTTCAAATTTGTATAAAATTGGAAGAAATGTAAAAGAAAGAGATGAGAATAGAATGAAATTGGCTATTTGAGGTAGTCAAAATGAGTAATTATAGAAGTCTCACTTGTATCACTCTAAAAATGAAGTGACTTTTAAATTCATTATTTAATCAAAATCCAATAATGATCATCACAAGCTTAATAGTGATTTTAAAAGCGACATCATTCTTGAAAACACACAAGAGTGATACAAAAAAGACTTGCAAGATTACTTAGCCAAAACCGCCAGTTTAGAATTGTATTGAACTTGAACTTGGTAGATTACAAAATGATACAAAACATACGTATTTATATACATTTAGCTGGGTCGACTTTTATTCACATGTGCTAATTCTCAGCCTATCAAGCTCTAACCGTCCAACCAACAAACTTATTTACAGTTGCAGCTCATAATTAACAACCTAGTTCACTTATTCAATTCACATAATGTTAATGTGATAGTCTCAACCAACCCTTAAATTAATAATTATTAAAAAAAAAAAAAATCACGGGTTAGTTCATACTGCAATGATGTACAGTATTGTAAAATATTTGTGAGATATATAAAAATGTGGTAGATAGCATTCCTCATCCACTAATAGCATCCTAGTATTAAATCCATTACAATGGAGCTCTTTCGTCTTTAATTCTCTCCTAAAAGCTGTCTTTCTTCTCGCCCATCTCTCTTGATTTTCCCTTGTAAAACCCATCCGAAGAAGAGGCCGGAGGGAGCCTCCCTCCCATCTCCTGCGCGTGCTCACCATGCGTCGCTTCCATCACAACCCCACTTTTATAGATCCTCGGCTTTCCCCCTCCTTTCCCTTGCATCTCCATAATTCTGCCTAACAGCAACTCCATTCTGTTACACAAAGAAGACCGCTTCTTCTTGGATCCTCTTGTTTTGCTATTAGGTCCTGCATGGTCTTCTTAAATTTTTTGGAAGTTTCTGGTGCATAGTTGTAGTTGGTAAATTTGAAATATCAAATGGAAAACTGCTTGTTTTCTTACTATTTTGATTGTATGCCAATTTCACCCAAATCTTAATTTCGTAAAATTCAGAGTCATTTAGAAATTAGAGCAAAACAATCCTATGGGTATATATATGTTTATCCTTTATAGTCCAAAAATGAATGGGCAAGCTTTTTATTCCGTGGAAGAGCATTCACATTGGTTTATATAAATTTTCATGCAAAATAGTTAACAAAAACCCACTTCATCTAGTTTGGCTAATGGGTTTTGAAAGGCACCATACATCTAACTATCTATTCTTTTTCTATATCATTTAAAATATTTTTTTTTTCTTCTCTTTTTTCATCTCTCTCTATTTCTTTTCTAAATATTGTATTTTTTTGACCGTATTTCTTCCAAAATCTTTTTTATTTAAACGGTTATTTTTAAAAAAAATGGTTATATATTTTTCTAACGCAATAAACTTTCAATACAATTACAAACTGTGTATAGATGTGTATCAGCACACAAGTACGTTAATCAATGACAAAAATTATTGCTTCAAAAAATGAGAGGGAGAGAGAAATAGTAAATAAATTATACGGATACGTGAACAGGTCTACAAGTGCATCTAAAATGCAAAACGCTAATATGATATGGGGGCACTTTTACTAATTTGCTTAGTTATTTTGCATACAAGTGCAATATGGCTAATCCAATGTGAGTGCTCGATCTAATGATTATAATATTAGGCCCTTTAATTAGTAATAAAAGGTCAACGTATTGTATACCTTTTTAAAGTCTGTTTAGTTGTTTAATTCGTTTTAAGATTGAGTCTCAAAAGAAGAAGATTTTGAATTTGACCCGATAGTTTCAAAGCTTCAACTTTTTCTCCATTTTACCTTTTTCCAAGGCTTTTAAATTCAAGATATTTTTCTTCGTTATACCTTGTTTTTGTGATATATATATATACGCATGACAAAAAAAGAAATTAGGGGTATGGGATTTATTTGCTCCAATACTCTTGAGTCTTGGCCTCCATCATATATATATATATATATATATGCACGACAAAAAAGAGATTAGTGGTATGGGATTTTTTTGCTCCGCCAATACTCTTGAGTCTTGGCCTCCATCATATATATATATATATGACAAAAAAGAGATTAGTGGTATGGGATTTATTTACTCCACTACTCTTGAGTCTTGGCCTCCATCATATATATATATATATGCACGACAAAAAAGAAATTAGGGGTATGAGCGAGATTTATTTGCTCCAATACTAGCTAGTACTCTTGGCCTCCATCTCTCTCATTTCTTGCCTGAATTTCTTACAATTTGGGGTTGAAATTGGAGGGAATCCTAATTGCCGGGATTGGACATCCCTTATTTAATTGACTAAATTATTTTGTCATTACAAGAAAGCTAGAATCATGTCAAACAATTACATTTTACCAATCCCAAGTACCAGGTTTGGTTTGTCACAACGATGAGGACGAACATCGATCCTATATATGCATATAATAATAAATATGCATGTCGTTTGCATTCCCTGTACGTTGGTATAATAATTTGATGCTCACAGGCTGGGAGGTCCTTGAATCCACTCGCTTCCGTCAATAAAACTGGTGCTCAGGAAGGGTGCTGCTTCATCATCACTAAGAATCTTTGCAAATTTGGCGCGTCCCGAGGAGCTTGCCCCTGGTCCTGTGCACTTGTACTCTCCATAATACATTTCGCTAAAGTATCAAAACCATCATCACAATTAATCAACAACAATAATAACATTAATAATAATAATAATGAAAAAGGCAAATTAAAGTTTGGTAGCGCATACTCAGAGGACTGGCCGCTTGCATTATCAGACCAGCCTTCCTTGTCGATGAGACTACCCATCTCAGTATAAGCAAACACGACTCTGGGCATCTTCCTCCATGCCCTACCAAGGTATGTATCGCCTGTTCCCTGTATCTTGCAATGGAGGAATACGAATCCGCTGTCATCGCTAGCATCTTCCCTTCCTTGTGCTGTTATCGTCCCCAATCCCTTTGCTACCGAATTTATTGTGGTTCCCTGCGCGCATATACCAACCATGCATATATATCATCCATTATTCAAATTCATTCATATATACATATATATATATATATATAGAGAGAGAGAGAGAGAGAGAGAGAGAGAGGGAGAGAGATATTTGGTAGGTAGGTGTAGGTAGGTACCGTGTAGACAGATTTGCCATTTCCAAAGATGAAATCAACGGTGCCTTGGATGAGGCAGTTTTTAAAGAGATGCTTGCCCTGATCATCGAATAAGGTGTCTTGGTAACCTATGAACTTGCAATTGTAAAATGCTGCCTTGTCTCCTGCTATCCTCATTGCCACCGCCTGTTGATCATTCTGTCGAGGATCTGGAGCCGGGGCTGAATTCTATAAACACAATAAATAAATACCCTACGTTATCATCAGGAATATTCATACGTATACTGATATACATACACAACCAAACCATTAACCATGCAAATTAAAAGTAAGTAAATAGGAACCCACGTACCTCAAAGGCAATGTTGACGGCCATGAAGTTGTCAGACTCCACGGTCACCGTGGCGCTGTAATACGTACCGTATTTCTTGGCTGTACCGGCGAACGATAGCGTTGGCATGTTTCCCGATTCCCCGTAAAACGTGATGTACGGCTTCGACTTTTCAACTTGTATCTTCTCCGTATACGTACCCGGACCAATCGATATAATCACTCGCTGTGAGTTTCCTGATGGGACGCTCTCCACGGCCTCGGTCACCGTCTTGAAGTCTCCGGAACCGTCTTTTCTGACCTTTATCACCTTATTGCCGCCGCTACCCTCGTCGTCGGTCGTTTTGAGGGTCTGCCCAAACGATTTGGTTGCTGAGTAGTGTTTCATGTTGCTCTGAATCCATGCGTCCAGCGGTGATGTTTTGTTGTTCGGGACGACGGAGACAACTGTTGGGAGGAGTTTGAGAAGCAGTAGGGTGGAGAAAAACGATGCCGTAGCGGCATAATGAGTCTGTTTCAAAACCATATTATATTATTGCTCTTGGATTCTCTTGTTGCGTTCGTGTGTGGTATTTATATTAACGGGGGGAAATGTAACGTGAAGTTGTACGTGCATTTCGCTTACTACTTGCCAAGTTTAGTTGTTTTTGTTGGGATTTTTTTTTTTTGTTTTTTGTTTTTAGGTTGGAATAATTTTTGTTAAGAGGTTGTTGGTTAGGGTTTCTGGGAATTACATGCTAGTATTACCATTGAAAAAGTGTTGTTACACTACTGGTCAAATTTGGATAGGAATGCTATGTACCACACAAAAATTCTATAAATATTTTACCAATTAATTAATTAGTTAATGTGGCAAGGTCTAATAATTTTATTTTATTTTTTAACAATGACTAATCCACTCAAGCACTTTTCAGTGGATTACTCATTGTTAATCCACACAAAAATAACATCTGTTTTATGAGGCGTCGTTGATAGTCAATTGAGCTACTCTTTGGAATTAACATTAATCCTGTTTGAATAGAGATCTCACAATTAATTGCCTACTGGTTGTAAAGATCCCGATCCCTGATGGGTGGGTTTAGGGCCCTCCTCGTAGCCTCAGCTTGGGCCGCCAAGGCTGTTAGAATACGTGGAGTCACAGCTGGATATATTGGTGGACGCCATCTTTAAACAATTGAACTTAAAAGGCCCATCTCTAACTTATTATTCAAATGGCTTTGTGTGTGGCCCAATGCACGAGGATTATTTCCAGCCAGATCAGAGGAGGGCCCAGGTAGTCAGAGAGTAAGCATGCAAGAGATATTATTAACCATCAAACTCAAACCCTCAAAATTGGACAACTCCTTAGACGTACAGCAATGTCAAATCAAAACATCTGAAAACATTCATCACTCTGGACAACTGGTTGCAACTGGAGAGGGAACATTCTTCAATTCATAAGCTAGCTAGCTAGCTATCGTCGTATTAAAGGGTTGGCACTTAGCAGAAATTACATAAAAAGCAACATTGCATGCCGCCAACTTAACAACTTTCTAGGTATATATTCCTTAATTAATTACTAGGTTTAATTTCCTCACTTTGAAGGAGAAGGCCAGGAGTCTCTCACCTTGGGTAAATCAAGGAAGGGTGGATTCATAAGATGATGATCTATTAATGTTTAAAGATAGTATGAAAGTGCTAGGGTGATTTTCCAAGTTTATTTATCAACCATACTCTTTCCATATCTTTTTCTTATATATAACAAAAAAAATCCTAAGGAGATAGGATTTATATATGATAATTTATAGTAAGTGGTCAAGTTTTTAATTTGTAAGTCTTAAGAAAGGTTTAATTATGGGTTTTCATTTTTCTAAATGAATATCGTATTATCAAAGAAATACGATGAATAATAATTTAATTTATAAATCTCTAAATTAGCTGCTGGGCCAGAATTCCTAAACGAGTTTAAGAATTTACTCAAGCTTAATTGCTTATCCTCCCCGCCCATTCTTCTTGCAATCAGTAGGCAAAGGAAAGTATAGTAGCTTTGGCAGGAATGGCAAAATGGCCGACAGCTTGTAACATTCATTTCCTCTTTGTATTTAGGTATACTTTTATGGAAATTTGTATAACATTGTAAGAAATGTAAATGAAAGAGATGAGAATATATATATAGAATGGAATTGGCCAAAACCTCCGATTCAGAATTGTATTGAACTTTCACTTGGTTGATTACAAAATGATACAAAACATGCATATTTATTTACATTTAGAAGGGTCTTTTCTTCACATTTGCTAATTATCAGCCTATCAAGCTTTAACCGTCCAACCAATAAACTATTTACTAACAATTCACTTCACTTTTTTTAATTTACTAAGAATAATGCTAAAAACTATTTTTTTTTTTAATTTTATAATTATTTCACAATATTGATGTGCTAGTTTTAACTAATTTTTAGATCAATTTTGTTTAAGAAGAAAAAAAATCAAGGGTTCGTTAATACTGAAACAACAACATTATAAAATATTTGTGAGTTAAAAATGTTGTATATTACATAGCACTACTCATCTACTATGAGAACTGTTAATGTCTAAGGGTTGATTACATCAAACGCTACAATGATACACTTCTTCAACAACTTTGGTTTTTCTTCTTTCAAGGCTTAGAGTACTAGTAACAATTTCCTTTTGATTTTCTCTAAGTCTAGGTCATAAAAGCTACTTTTTGCTTATTTATGAAAATATATTTCGCAATAGTTTCCTTTACTTTTTTATATACCATTCAAATATTATTTCTTTACAAAATATAAATTCCTTACCTACCCTCACTTTTTTTTTTTCTTTTCACAAAATCTCAATATAATCCCTAATTAAAGACAAAAAGATGAAAGAGAATAAGGGAAATTAAGAGAAATGTTTATATTAAAATAATATATAGAGAACCACCTTTGGTTCCATACATATTGGGAAATACTATAGCAAGTAGCAACCCTTGAGAGTTGATTAATTGTAAAAAATCTGATATGAGTAAATTTTTATGATTGTTTTTGAAATTTTTCCTAAATATAAAGAATGAAATGACATATAGAGTATCTAGCGCTCTCCCTTCAAATTGCTTTATTAGGCTGCCCCTTTCTTAGCCTTAGAGCTTAGAATTCAATCGACCGGGTCAATTATTTGAACAATTTTCAATGGTTTTTAATCATTGTTTAGCTCTCATATTTAATGAAATGACATATAAAGCATCTAGCGCATCCAGCGCTCTCCCTTCAAATTGCCTTATTAGGCTGCCCCTTTCTTAGCCTTAGAGCTAAGAATTCAATCGACCGGGTGAATTATTTGAACAATTTTCAATGGTTTTTAATCACTGTTTGGCTCTCATATTTTGTGTTTTTTATTTCATGTGTTATTCTCCTCCCCTTATTCCATTGTACTTTGATTAGAAAAAGACAAAAAAATCATAACGTTTATCACGTCTCTAGGCCTAGACTCCTATAAGCATATCCAGTGTGGCTCATTAATGTTCCCACTCACCAGAAAAGGACCAGGGATGGCATCACCTAACTAAAAAGCTGACTCCAAACAGTAATAATAGATTGATTTATCATTTACATTTAGAGTGGACCATTAGAGCATGATATGGAAGGTTAGTGTGGATGAGAATATAATTGAAATCCATCAATAACATTTATAGAATCAACCAAGAAATAAAAATAAAACTCTATTCTCAATATATAATTTATCACTAACAAATAAAAGACCAAAGCATATGTTTTTATAGGGTGTTGGACCATTCAAATTGTACGTAGCCTATTAAAACAGGAAGCTAGCTAGAGACCCGTTTGAAGGAGATCGAGGAGGCTTTAGTGCTATTTGTTGTACATTAATAGAGAGAAGTAGCCTGCTATATATATATATATATATATAGAAACTACCTCTCACTCCCTGGCCTTTGCTGATGATTGATCACGTAGATTGAGCAAGTTATGATCAGTGAAGCAAACAAAACGACATTGTTCTGTGTAGGCTGACAGTTATCCGTATTTCTGATTCCACATGGCTGCCGCACTATTTTCTTTGACCTCTCTTTCTCTTTCTCTTTGTGCTGGGGGGAATGAATATTGAATATTATTGAATAGAACCCACAGCTTTAGATTTAAATGGTGGGATGGGAACGTGGGAATTTAGATTTGAGACATCACATGCCATGTGTTGTGGTTATGAGGTTGTGGAGTCTAGTGGCGACCACAAGCTATGTGGAAAACGGAAATACATTGGTCGTTGAAACTTGAAAGGAACCCATGTATAGCGGCGTCTTCTCTCTTTTTTCCTTTATTCCATGGACTCTGCAAACCACGTATTTACTAGCTAGCTACACAGAAGCCAACTCCCATGCCACCATTCCTCACATGTACATCACCACTCTTTCGCAAAACATTTTTGTCTTTCTTATTGTAGCCGAAAATGTTTGATGTCATACAAAGTTTTAAATTTTTTGTATTTCAAAGATTTTTATCTATCCATTCCAAGTGAAGAGATGAGCAAGAAATTTCTTTTAGTCATCATGAATATTTCTGGGGATAAAAGCAACTAAAAAAAAAAAAAGGGTATAAAAGGTAGCATAGCACCTTCTCTCAAAAACCTTCTTATTTCAAAAACATTAATTATTCCAATACCATGTTAACTTGAACATCAGAGTGCCTCCAATCTCCCATGTTATCATGATAATGAGGTTGATCTCATTTTGGAAAGATCCAGGTAGGGCCTTACAGAATCGCGAGAACAGTAGTCGATGCCATTATATGTTATGGCACTTGGTATGCAGATTAAGGCCACCTGGGGCACTGGGCAGTGTGGTGACGGTCTTCTCTGTTTATCTACAAACTGACGCTTTCTTTTCTTCTCAGCACTTGTCCTGTTGGTGGCCAAAAAACCCCACACGCAACCCCCCGCATATACTAAATATGCTGTGGGCCGTGTACACAAATGTTGCCTTCCATTCCTTCCCATATCATTTCGTCCCATCCCATTCATCTGTATTTGTGTTTTTCTTCATGGTATCTTTTGTTTTCAGCCTCCGACACAAAACATGGGTCATCGTTTTATCTTTAATGCCTCGTACGTGGAGAAGTATATTATTTGAGGCAACATTGTCCTGCTTTAGATGGTCGACTGAGTTGGTACAGCATGTTCTTAGAAAATTATTGAAAATATATAAGCAAATCAAAATTATTAACTAATTAAGCTCAAGGAGAAAATATTATCAACTATATGGTCCTCTTACAAGTTTATGCCAATTCAAGGACCTCACAAGCAACTAATTAAAATGTTCTTCCCAACTAGTCCGGAATCAAAATAAGAATTCGATCTATATATACATGCTGCTGTGAATTTGTCTTAGCTCAACAATGAAATCAAGAGGCGAGCTAGGGGATCAATCATAATTAGATATGGCAATTTGTGTTTGTGTGTTAAGTTCGGATTTTACTGAGGCATGCGTATACAATTATATATATCAACCATAATCTGACTCCTTAATACTAATTGCCTGATAGTTTTGTATTGGATTTGTGGGTCGTATAAGAAATTGTCAACCTTAAATGCCGCATGTTGAATTCGAGTTGTATCGAAATATGGGCATAAGACTATATATGTTAAACATAATCCGATTTATTTAATTAAATGGGTCCGACTCCTCGACTCCAACCCATTAATTTTGTGTTGAGTTCATGTTAGGTTCGCGAGCGTGCCAAAAATTATCAACTCTAGTCATAGCCCTCCGGTCATAGTCACATCTATATTATCATTCCAAAATGATTAGCCCAATTACAATTGAAGCTTTCAAAAATCACTTCTAAAAAACTCAATCTTACTCGATAAGAAACTAATATAAAACTTAGCGCTCATAAATTCTTTTATAATTTATAACCAATAAAAGCTAGAACCTTAAATATCATACCATCGTAAAATAGAATCATCTCAATTTCAACAGTAAGAATTTAAATTTGTGCCTGTAACTTTATATAAAAAAAATTAATATTTGCATGTCTTTTAAAATAATTGAATAATGTGAAATCATGTAGTTTGTTAGAGCATATGATGCAGAAACTTAAAATGCAGATGATGATGATGATGAAATTGAAATTAATTTCTTTGAAAAAGAAAGGTTAGATATGAAATCATGAATAACCAAAGGTAGACATATAGAGACCAAAAAGTGTTGGAGCGCATTCATAAATATTGGGGACAAAAATTCCATGAGTAACATGGACTCGTGAGGTGGGGGGTCGCCTTTTTTTTGAAGAGCCAAAATCTGATTTATCGACCCGCTTCCCACGTGGGCTGGTCTTCGGCCTACTGACTGACCGAGGTCACTCTATTGAAAGACATAAATGCCCCCCAACGGGGCAAGCGTATCCATCCAAGTCTGATTGGGGCATCTTTTCATCAAAAGCCGCGAATGACGGCCTCCAGCTTTGTCGTCTTCGATCCTGACAAAGTAGGCAGGTCCAAGGGCATTCCCGTCTTCTTCTTTTTCTCCTCTTGAAGTTGTTAGCACCGTTCGTTCATTCTCCATGAACAAGTGCCTTTTTTATTTTTTATTTTTTCCTTTTTTGCCTTTTTCCTTTACTCGCGCGCGCTAATGTGTAAATTCCCATATAAAAAAGAATATTTCAGACTCCAAATCACTATCCGTCAAATATCTTTGAAAAGCTACTTTTCTCTGAGCTTCTTTTTTTTTTTTTTTAAATAAAAAATTATTTCACTATGTCTAACAATGAAGGCACATAGCGATCGATCATCTTTATATTGATTTTTTGTTTTACTGATCGACCCACTTAGACTTTGTCCTGCACTAGCTTTTTTGTATCTGTTCAAAAGCAAGCATGGGATAGTCTCAATCAGTTTAACTTTTCATGCCCTACTTATACATTCCTTTGTCAACCTGCGGTTCTTTCGTCTTTAATTAACTAGATTAATCTTGATCCATCCCCTATTCTTTACAAAATTACTATCTCAAAATGTAGTTTAATAGGGTACTGTACATTTTAAAAACAACAAAAGGAAAAAAACAAAGAAAGAAAGAAAAGATAATAATATTGTATAAGAAAGCAGAGCTTTGTAGGGTGGCAGTGGCAGCTTGGAAACGCGTTACAGGTACTAAAGCGTGGATTGGGCGGATTCCATGCCATGTCTAGCTTCCACTTTGCAATATGAGGTCTTGAATATATTAAAGAGGTCTGATATCGAACCAGCAAAGCAAACAAATAGGCCGTGTGTTGCGTGTATATTGCAAAAAGCATCTCGAACAACCTAATGATTAGCACAATAAACTATACACTTGTCACTTTTGGAGTAGAATATTGTAACAAGTCCAATATATATACTAAACCTACTCAACTTTAATATGGACCTGGGGTTAATTAAGGTGCTTCCTTAAAAGTTGTTGACTTCCCTGCTGTCTCAGAATATGGACATTTTCTGCACCTCCCTTTCTTATTGAAAAAGTGGCCGTTTTTGTTTTTGTTTTTTACATGTTACTTGCATGGCGAGCTAGAGATAGATCCCGTGCAATTGGTTGGTTTATTACCCTACAATAAAGCAACTTCACTTGAGAGATTGTTCTTGTCCAAAATTTCAAATAATTCGTAAAACAATTTCATTGCACGGGATCTAAATCCACTAGTCCCAACATTATATTGCTAGGACAATATTGACTAATTAATTAAATGCAAATGTTATTTTTGCCTAAAAAATATGTTAGTTTTGCACCCCTTCTCTCTTGTGGTCGTGGATCCCATAACACAGTAGAGAGGTTGTGGAAGCAACATTTTTAAAATACCATCATTTAATTAAATTGTTGACCATCCTTATATAAAGCTATTATATTGAATTTCCACTAAAACAACCCCAAATGTACAACTTGACAAAAACGACAAACCCAATTTAAAAAGTTTCACAATCAAGTACAGTTCATTTTTTTTTTTATCAGTTTAAATTTTTAAGGTAACCGGTAATTTAATAAAAATGGTAAATAAAGTTAACCAGGCCCCAATTTTGTCATCCAATATTACAACAACCTTGTTCAAGGATTTGTTGTCTGATCTGTGGTATACAGCATGATGCCTTAATATCTTCAAAGACTGTAGCTGATGTAACAATTGAATTTGATGAGGCAATTATCTCAGGAGTCCATGCATCTAGCTACAAGGGTTAAAGTGCATTTTCCGTTGCTGTACAAGTCTTGTGATTTTCACACTCCCCCTGATGGAGTTTCTAAGAATGCTGGCGGGCGCGGTGGAAATATTTCTTCACTATCAAACACTTTATACTTGGCAGAGGCCCTACTACGTATTACCCCTTATTGAAAGAAGTTAAAATCTCATCTATTTTTCCAAAATGTACTCCCTCTTGGAAGATATATGAATGAGAACATTTTTATTTATTGTTATTTTACTTATTTTACTATGTGACATCACAAATCAACTCTTAAAATAAGAGTCTCTTAACAATACGAAAAACGGACATAAAGATGTACCAAACATGTTATTGCTATACACTTTTCAAGAATAGTCATGTTGACATGGATTGATGGACAAAATTTCCACATCGATCCTCTTTCCATGCCAAGATGGACGTCTGTGCTCGACTTGGCTCGATTATAAAAATTATTTATATCGCTTAATTTTGAAGGGCAAAAAGTTAATTGACATAGAATAAAGCAATGTATGAAGCAGAAGAAAGAAAAAGGAAAACATTTCTAAGTATATAGAAATAAACAATATCTTATAAGTACAAATGAACAAGAACAATGATATATAATACTGATAATTTCCACCGGGCCAAGAGATTAGCCGGAGTGAAAAGGGTTAATCCTCACCGTTCAATCACTCAAATGCTCATCATCACAGGCGCATGCCTTTGATCTCCTCTAGCTACCTTCCATTTTTTTTTTCTTTTTTTTTTCTCTACGCGCTAATCGCACGTTATTAAACTTGAAAGAATGTACAATTAACTATATTTTATACCGTGAGGATGACCACAGAGAATCACCCATAGGATCGCAAATTAAACCACACCCACCCCAAGAGTTATAAGGATCGATGCCAACTCAGTGTTGATCAGCAAGCATAGAACTCAACGAGTTCGTCCAATGACTCGGGCTGTGGATCAGCATTCTCGAGCATCCAAAGCAAGTGCTCAAACAACACGACTTCGCATGCCACGTTGATGGTGTCGTCGGAGTCGCCGGACCTCTCCACAAGCTCTCTGAAGAGCGGGTGGTCAACGACGTCGGAGTTAACAAGGTAGCGCCGCCTTGACTTGCCAACGTAGACCGGGTGGAGGTCTCTGGCGAGGGTGGAGGAATCGTCGTCGTCAGCAGAGGCAACGGCGCTGACGTTCACTCGGCCTTGCTTGCTGAATGAGTTCCATTTCTTAAGAACTGACTTGAGCTTCGTCAGCTTGCCACCTTTGGCCATCTCAGCTATATTGCTTAGATTTGATAAAGAATGAAGGAGAAGGAGGTTTTGGAAATTATTAGTTGGTAGAGAGAGAGAGAGAGATCGGTGCGAGTTTGGGGGGGCTGAGAAAGGGGGAGGGAAGCTTCCTATAAAAAGGGCCGAGAGAGGGGTGAAATGGTAAACTTCTTTGTGTTGCTGTAACGTGTCAGTGGCTTTAGGACAAGAAAATTTTAATTATTTATGAGAAAATGTTTTGAGAATTATAATTCTTTACAAATTCAGTTCACATTGGAGTCTACAAAATAAGTGTTACAGAGCAATATTTTTACATTCTCACCACTTGAACTCATGGCATTGATTTTAATATTATTTGTTAAATCGAGTCTTTGATCATCTCATTTTAAAAAGTCAAAATCTTTTACGATATTCGAAAACACAGCCGGCAACAAAGCACGTCTACATAATCAGAGCAATTACAGTGTTTATTTATATCACAAATCTTTTACATGCCATACATTTTATTTTATTTTTGGCATTTGGTGTGACGATGGTTTAGAAAGGCTCCTTTCCAAGAATTTTATTTATTTATGCAAATACTGCTTGCCAGTTGCGACCTTTTCTTTGTGGCTTGCATATTCTCTCTCTCCCATGGTGAAGCCCCTGCCCTGGTTGTATTTGTATACATACTCTTTTGGAACGATGTGTTTTACTTTTCCCAGTTATTTTAAACTAATAATTTTACCATTAAAAAAGGATTAAACAAAAGAAAAGGTTGAGAATACAAGAGGAAAAAAATATAAAATCTCAGCTTTTCAGTTCGAATTTTCAAATTGTTTGAGAATGGAAGGACATTTACTAACTTTTTACATGTAGTAGGTAACAATGCGGAGAGCTTTTGTCCAATTTTGCTCTTCGTATTCACGTACCAACTATAAAGTTGTTGGTTTCCATAACGGTGATCGATTCCTCTACTAAAAACTAACAAATTTTATTCTAATTTCTTTTTTATTTGGAAAAACTGTTTGTGAAAGCGACGGGCATGTGCAATAGTGTCGCCAAGGTCCGCAACCTATTAGTCTATTTATTTTCTGGTTAATTCTTATTTGATTGACTTTCGAATAGGATCCACCCGGCCCCCTCTTTCTAGAATTTGGACCAACCCGTGGTAACTATCAACTAATCAATTTATAGGAATAAATGTAGAGTTTGATTAATCATATTTGTAATTAGCTTTATATAATACAAAGATTTTTCAACCGAAAGTTCTTTGTGGTATGCAAAAAAATATATAAATAGATTCTTACATTTAAATTTTGTCTAAAAATTTTTTATGGATACCATCGAATGATATGTCAACACCATTCATATTGTGACATGTATCATATATAATAAAAAAAGTTATAAACAAAAACTAAATATAAATTAAAAAAAAAAAAAAAGGTGTTACGGTCAAGCCCTTTTTTTGGCAACATGGAAATAACCCTAAGGCTATGAACGTGGTTCCACCTCCTCAAATTAGCGAGAATGGGTGGTGATAGTGGTCGAACCACCACATAGTTCGATTATCCCTATTTGATCAAGGGGTGGCCCCCATCTAAACCAAAGGCACGTCAAAGTATGCCCTTCCAAGAGAACCTATTGACTATATGTTTAATGATCAAAATCTAACAAGTTTATTCACGAACATTAAGTTGCAAGCGCAGGAACAAGATTCTCTTCAGTCCATTTTGAATTGAAGAATATTCAGCTAATGGTCAGGATCTCTTTAAAGAGATCATGAACTCATAAATAGGACATTTGTCCCATTAATAAAATATATATATATATATATATATATATATTAAAAAAAATTATAAAACAAAATTATAAAAAAATTGAAGGATAGCCGGACCACCCCAGTTGGGGCTAGGGGTGGCTTCGGTCACCCCAGACCGGTGGTCTGGGGTGGCTTTGGCCATTGATCTAACAAAAAAAAAAAAAAAAATTTGTTTGGCCCTTGGGGGTTGGCCGGACCACCCCCAAGGGCCCTGGGGTGGCTTGGGCCACCCTAGACCGGCCAGCCTGAGGTGACCGAAGCCACCCCATGGCCCTTGAGGGTGGTTCGGCCACCCTAAACTCCTAAAGGGCCAAATGATATATATATATATATAGTTTGGGTTTATAGAGTGGTCCTACCACCCCTGGTCGGTCATTGGGGTGACTTGAGAGGATTCTATTCTTCAGTCCATTATGAACTGGAGATGATCCTATTCCACAAGCGTAACG
This sequence comes from Corylus avellana, assembly GCF_965113065.1. NCBI lineage: Eukaryota > Viridiplantae > Streptophyta > Magnoliopsida > Fagales > Betulaceae > Corylus > Corylus avellana. Next base: position 208,129 of record NC_142500.1, on the reverse strand, counting down.
GTGAATATAATTAATGAGTATATCTTAGTCGGCGAATTGAACAATTTTTATGATTTTATTTTTTATTTATTTATTATTTATTCTTTTTAAGCTTTCTTTAAATCAAACATAGAAAATGATTGGAAACAGAACAATTAATATCTTGTCATCTTATGATGACAACTTAAATTAATTTCTGATTGAGGAACAATTTTTGTGTCAGTGATAATTAAGGTGATTATTCTTGCTACGAGAGTGATTAATGGCTAATAACACGTTGAAAAGAGACAAAGAAATAAAAAAATGGGTTAAATACTAAATTAGTCCCTAGGGTTTCACAACTTTATTTTTTCCCCCCTGGGTTTTCATTTTTATCACAGGAGGTCCCTGTGGTTTTGATAAGTGACCAAATTAGTCCATCCGTTAGTTGACCGTTAGTTGACCGTTAAACTGGACACGTGGACCAATCAGACGTCGACACGTGGCACATATATTAATTTTTTTTAATTTTTTTTAATTAAAAAAAATGTTTTTTTTTAAAAAAAAAAATTAAAAAAAATATATTAAAAAAAAAAAAAAAAAAAAAAGAAAAATCGGAAAAAACTGGGGGTGGCCGAGCCACCCCCTTGGCAATTTGGGGGTGGCTCGGCCACCCCCTTTGGCCATGGGGGTGGCCAGGCCACCCCCATCTGGCCGGATGGGGGTGGCCGAGCCACCCCCTGGGCACCAAGGGGGTGGCCGAGCCACCCCCTTGGGCCCCAAGGGGGTGGCCGAAACCACCCCCGGTTCCCACTGGGGGTGGCTCGGCCACCCCCATGGAGCCTTGGGGGTGGCCGAAACCACCCCCAATGGTGGTTTCGGCCACCCCCAAGGCTCCATGGGGGTGGCCGAGCCACCCCCAGTGGGAACCGGGGGTGGTTTCGGCCACCCCCTTGGGGCCCAAGGGGGTGGCTCGGCCACCCCCTGGTGCCCAGGGGGTGGCTCGGCCACCCCCTGGTGCCCAGGGGGTGGCTCGGCCACCCCCATCCGGCCAGATGGGGGTGGCCTGGCCACCCCCATGGCCAAAGGGGGTGGCCGAGCCACCCCCAAATTGCCAAGGGGGTGGCTCGGCCACCCCCAGTTTTACGATTTTTCTTTTTTTTTTTTTTTTTTTTTTTTTAATATATTTTTTTTAATTTTTTTTTTTAAAAAAACATTTTTTTTAATTAAAAAAAAATTAATATATGTGCCACGTGTCGACGTCTGATTGGTCCACGTGTCCAGTTTAACGGTCAACTAACGGATGGACTAATTTGGTCACTTATCAAAACCACAGGGACCTCCTGTGATAAAAATGAAAACCCAGGGGGGAAAAAATAAAGTTGTGAAACCCTAGGGACTAATTTAGTATTTAACCCTAAAAAAATATATAAAATAAAAGGAAAGCATGACTTCATGAGTGAGAGTGAGAGTGAGAGTGTGAGAGACAAGGGTGTTGATCAAGATTCTTCATGTCCATGCTAAAACAAGTTGTTGTATTAGATGTGTAGTGACAGAGGGGGTTGGATGATAGTAAGGATTTGTCCAAATCAGTGAACAGAAGTTTATTTTGGATGATAATGGATTTTGATTCTCTTTTAGAAACACAATCTTATATTTGCAAGATATGCAATGAATATATAATATGAATAAATGGATACATATACCTGAGAAAGACCCACCAGAAGTGTCTCTGTATCTTTGTGCTTAACAAGTTCATTGTAAGATTATCAAGGTTTTAGGCATGTGCTTAAGGTTATCAACCCATGAACAATGTCAGCCTTGTCAGGCAGGGGCTCTATTAATGCCCCTAAATCTAATATATACTATCTTTAATTTAATATATCAATGTTTTAGGCCTGTTCATTAATTTCCAGTACTTTTGTCTTTGTTTGATTTATTTATGTCGGTTTCTATTAATTAGTGCTATAATTTTATTTTATTTTATTTTATTTGAAAAAATTGAGTCTTTATTAATAGTGTTCATGGTACTTGATCGAATGAATTTATAATCTTTGATTTTCTTTTTAAAATTTTAATTCTTATGTTGCATTTCTCTTACAATTTTTACTAATAATCTTTTTTTTTTTTTTTTTTTTTTTTAACCTTTTAGTTACAAAATTGTATTGGTATTGTAAAATTTGGACAAAATGAGCAAATAATGATTTGAAGTTGAAAGGCATAATGAGTTCATCTTTGAACTTGATTTGGCCCCACATATAAAATCCACCTATAGACTTAATCATGAGTGCCCAACCTTATTTATGATTCATGAGTAACTTGGAAATTAGAGAATCGACTTTCCCTAGCTATATCTCCATCATAAAGTCGATCTTAGGTTCTCTTCTTTTTCGTTGCTCTTATGAGCCATAAGTTCATGGGTTCTACTTTGTTAGTTTCTTATGAGGACTTCTCGTACGTGTTTGTGGATGTAATTTGGTTTAGCTACCATGCACCATAAAAAGAGAAGTTGACAAAAGGGAAACAACCTTACTCTATTGTCAAATCCTAAGGTTTTTTTTTTTTTCTTCTAAGCAACCACAAGGAAAAAGGAAAAAAGGAATGGGAGTAACATCACGTTGGCAGTGGAGAGCAGGGAGAAGTGATAAATATGGCTTTCAAGAGAGGGGGCCGGGGGAGTGGGGGAGGAAGAAGAAGAGAGATGGGCTACTTGGGGGAAGATAATGTCAAATCCGAAGTCCTACGGGCCTGGATATAGTGCAAGCGTTGGAATGCATATCTATCCTGTTCATGAGCATCGGCCTTTTTGTGAGTCTCAAACTAAGTGGGGAAATGGGCCTGCCTGGCTTTCATTCAAGTTACTAATATTTGTTGGAACTTGGAACTGATCTCAACGGGCTCCAATTGCGCATGGCCCAACCTTTTACGGTCAACTTTTCTGTCGGTACCTTATTCAAGATTTAGTTGGATCTTTTTTTCTCTCTCTCTCTCTCTCTCTCTCTCTTTTTTTTTAATAAAAATGACATAATAGTATTTTTATTATTTATTTAAGAAAAATTAAATAAAATCTTAATAATGTTATTAAAAAATGTGTTTTTTACTTACTCAAAAACATACAACAGTTTGATGGATTAAAAAATAATGGCTTTATATATAAAATAAAAAAGAAAACAGAGAGGAAAAGGAAATAGAATAAGGACCGTGGAAGCTGAGTCGGTGGCGTTAACTTTGTCGGACCACTATTTTCAGCCTCATTAAAATTTTTTTTTTGTTATTTTGGTGAAAAAACTTTAAAATCTTTATTTCCAGCCTCATCAATTTGACCCCCCCAAAAAAAAAAAATAGCGAGAGAATAGTACTCACTATGAAAAAAAAAAAAATTGGTTTCTCCTTCCTTTCTTTTCTCTTTTCTGTTTCTTTCTCTTCTTTTAATAGTTAAAAAAAATAATATATAAATCTTTGAAAAATAATATTTAAATAGAATAGTAAAAGTGAATTGTTAAAATAGTGAAGGCGATAAAAATACTCTTAAAAAAATAAATTGTTAAAATAGAAAAAAATTATATTTTTAATTATTTTAATGAGTAAAATTGAGTGAAGATCATAAATTCATAATAATGCTCCGAGAGTCAAAGGAAAAGAAGTGAAAATACGAGCAAAATAAAATAGAAAAAGGACGGTGGAAGCGGAGTCGGTGGGATCCGCTTCATGGAAATTGGTGACATGGAAACTATTTAAAACACGTAACTTATTAAGCCGGCAAAATGAAAAAGAATAAGGACCGTTGAGGTTGAGATGGGTGGGATCCACAATCTGGAGACTCCCATGTCTGCAAATTCTCAGCCATCCACGCTCCTCTCCCTCCCTTTCTGTAGCTTTCAAAGCTTTCCATTCTCCTTTGTCGTGTCCTCCTTCCCTTCCCCACCACCACACCACTCTGTTATCACAAAACACTTTAGCCTTCTCAAAAAGTTCACAAACGAAGACGCCCGCAACAATGACTCTTGCCTCAACTCGGCTTCCCACCAATCCCAATCCTCTCTTCTTCTCACCCAAACGACACCGCTTCCAACTACGCGAGTTCCGCGTTTTCCGACGCCGGAGGCTCAAAACGGTTCCTATTCTCTCAGTCCAATCCCAATTCCAAGACCTTTTTCACAGCCTAATCTCCCAATTCCCTTCCCTCAGCTCCTTGGAATTCGTCGCTCCTATGACGCTCGGTTTCGCCTCCGGCGTCGCTCTTCACCACTCGCGGTCGTCGAAGACGAACACGCTGGGAGTCTCGGACAACATCGGAGAGTGGATCCTGTTCACGAGTCCGACGCCGTTTAATCGGTTCGTGCTGCTGCGGTGCCCGTCGGTGTCGTTCACGGGGACCGAGCTGTTGGAGGATGTGAACGAGAAGCTGGTGAAGGAGGACAGGCACTTCGTGAGGTTGAACAGCGGGAGGATGAGGATTCTTCAGGCGAGCTCGGAGGAGGAGAGATTGGAGTATCAGAGGGTGTGTGTGGGCACGGAGGATGGCGGGGTGATATCGTTGGATTGGCCGAAGAACTTGGACTTGGAGGAGGAGCGTGGACTGGACACCACCTTGCTGCTTGTGCCAGGGACCCCACGGGGTAGCATGGAGACGAACGTGAGGTCCTTTGTTTGTGAGGCGCTCAAGCGCGGTTGTTTTCCGGTGGTCATGAACCCCAGGGGGTGTGCCGGTTCGCCTCTCACCACGGCGCGGTAAGCGGCTCTGTCTTTGGTTTCTATTTGCTTGTTTTCACTTTTCGGTCCGATTGACAAATGATAGAATTGATTAGTGGTTATATATATATAGGAAGAACCATTGCAATTTCTGGTGTGGGTGGTGTCCTGTTTTAAGCACGAGCTTAAAGTCAGTGAAGGTTGAATAGAAACTAAAATGTGATTGTTCAAACAAATAATTTTCACTGTTCTCTATTGCATAGATTTCTTTGAGTAACTGGTTATCTTGAACTGGTTTGACGGGTTGGAATCATCCTGGTGAGAGTTCATGGATAGAATGATTTTAAAGGTAAAACCAATGGTCTTTGGATCTAATGCATCTTCTCATTCGCCCATAAACAGGGCACAAGGGGGCAGAGGTTCGTGGGTTCAATCCTTTATGCGTGAGCCAATGCTCTTCATTTGGATTGGACTTAGAATTTACCTTTTCTGTTTTCGTGGGTATGGGAGGAGACCTTGACTGACTTTGCATTCTAACAGCCTGTTTGGAATTGTGTTTGAGAAATAAAACTTTTAAGCCAAAAAGAGGTTTCGGGCAAAAGCTTCATTTTTAAGCTTTTGCCAAAAGTGCATTTTGACTTTTTGGACTTTTAAAATCGCTTTTAATTTTTTTACCAAATAAGTACTTTTTTCTTCAAATAGACTTTTTGAGTGTTAAAAGTACTTTTAGGCTCTTCAAACGCAATCCTAAACAGGCCCTAAGTGTTTGTTGTCACGGTAAAGTTGAGGTTAATGCACAGGAGAACTGTCTAATCCAGGTTTTTTCTGAATGTTTCTGCCAAAAACCGCTGATAGTAGGACCTTCTTTACTATTTTATTTTATGTAGGTTATTTACAGCTGCTGACAGCGATGATATCTCCACAGCTATACAGTTCATCAATAAGGCAAGGCCGTGGACAACATTGATGGGTGTGGGCTGGGGATATGGAGCAAACATGTTGACAAAGTACTTGGCAGAAGCTGGAGAAAAAACACCGCTTACAGCTGCCACCTGCATAGACAATCCTTTTGACTTGGAGGAGGCCACAAGGTCCTCTCCTCATCACATGGCTAATGATCAGAATCTCACTGGTGGACTGATAGATATTCTGAGATATAACAAGGTTGATGATTGCTTTCAACCTTCTATCATTTTTGGTTCAAATGCCCCTCCATTCTAGAATGTTTTAACTTTGAAGAAAAAAAATTGATCGATTTGGTATGCTTCAAATTTGTGTCAGCCATATAGTGAATGTGATATATCTCTTCATTGTAGTAACTTATGCTTATGAATGACTACTTAATTTCTAGGAACTATTTCAAGGAAAAGCAAAAGGGTTTGACGTGGAGAAGGCTCTTTTGGCAAAGTCTGTTCGTGATTTTGAAACAGCAATATCTATGGTATCATATGGGTTTGAAGCACTAGAAGATTTTTATTCTGAGTCTAGCACAAGAGATGTGGTTGGGAACGTGAAGATTCCTGTTCTCTTTATACAGGTCAAATTTATTTAATTTAAATCTAATTTGCTTTAATTTTTGTACGAGATTAGTCTTTTCTTGTGTTTGCTTAATGTTTAAAAATCCTTCTGTAGATACTCTGCTTATTTCAACAAAAGAATTTCGTGGCTTTTTTGGGATTAAGATTTTAGGTGGAAAGAGATGATTTACCTAAAATTTACTTTGACGCTTTGCTAAGTTCTACCAAGTTTCACTTTAAAAATAAAAAGAGAAGAAAGATAATGAATATTTTATTCCAAGAAAATTTCTGGAAACTATTTGCTGCTGGAACAATAGGACCTATGAGCTATCATTGTTGAACTTTCTTAGCAAATAAGGTTGCAATGTTCTTATTTTTTTGTTTGGAACAAGCTCATCACAGATACTTTTATTACTTAATATGAAATTATCAACCCCACCACGTCACTGGCAATAAAAAAGGTCTAACTAGTTGAAAATCCGTTAATTTATCAGAATGACGAAGGGATGGTGCCACTATTCTCTATTCCACGCAGTTTGATAGCAGAAAATCCATTTACAAGCCTGCTCCTGTGTTCTTGTATGCCATCTAGTGTTATTGGAAGTGGAAAATCTGTTACATCCTGGTGCCAGCATCTTACGATGGAGGTAATAGCCTTTTTAACTTTCTTGGGATCTTATCTAAAAGTAGGGCCCTCTTTTGTTGTATTGACAACATAAGTGTATGATATGGGTTCATCATTGAGTTTAATTTCCTTTCTTGTCTAACTTTGACTTTTTTGAATCACTTATGATTGTTCTTCGTGTTGATTGAGCCTTGTTCATCTGTAGATAAAATTTCATCTATGCAGAGTCCATGTCTTGCAAATGGGAAATTTTCAGATTTTATTATTATTCAATATCGAAGGAAGTGTATATTTCTTTCTTTCTTCTTTTTATTTATTTTTTATTTTTTAATAAAATGGGATTCTCCTGTAATTTGTTTTTTTTTTTTTTTTTTTTTTTCTTTTTTCTCTTTCTAGAAGTTTCAGTTCCATAATGCAGGCCAGCTACATGATTTTGTTTCTTATGGAGCTCTGTCAAAATTTAAATGATTTTAACTGGTCTGTACATTATTGAATTTTCCATACCTGCCTTGCTGTACATTTGTAGGCTAAAATGTGCTTCATATATTTTTCACTATCTACTACTCTTAATATGATTCTCTCTGGTTGGCAATGCTAGTGCTCTGTCTTTTCCCCTAAAAGAAGCCCCAGTTGGAAAACTTGGTGGAATTAAACCTGCATTCTTGCAAGTGATGTTTTGATGTATGTTACATGCAGTGGCTTACAGCAGTGGAGCTGGGACTTCTGAAGGGTCGTCATCCTCTCCTGAAAGATGTGGATGTGACGATCAACCCTTCAGAAAGCTTGGCTCTTGTAGAAGGCAGAGCATCTGAGAAGAGTGATGAAGTTGACAAGCTCTGGGATCTCTCCCAGGCAAATGCTCTGAATGGATACACTGTAGATCCTATAAAGGATATGCTTGAAGATAGTGATACTGCTGCTGACATCTACTTAAGGTCCAGACGCAATTCACGAGGAAATTCTGACATTGAAGACAAAGGACTGCAAGAAGTGGAAAATGGTGCTGTGCAGCAGATTAGCCCTGTTGATGCAGAATTGGTTGAGGAGGAAGTTGGTTCGGAAGATAGCGAAAGAGGTCAAGTGCTACAGACAGCACAAGTGGTTATGAGTATGCTTGATATAACCATGCCTGGTACTCTAACAGAAGAGAAGAAAAAGAAGGTAATGCTTGGAATTGTCAGTTCTATGATATTTTCTTCATGATGCTACTTCCATTATCATACTAATGTCCAATATTGTAATTGCATCATCTTATGTTCTCTATCTATCTTCAGTGAGCCTAGAAATGTTATAACTGGCAAAGTTGAGTCTAATATTCTGTCATTTGTCTTATCTAAAATTTTCTAGTGCCGTATTTGGGTGTTGCTTGTATGCTTCATATATACTTGAGTTGCACCTTTTTGTGCTTTCTATTAAGATTGATTTACTTATAAAAAAAAAAATTCTAGTGCGCTATTGACTCATATATTGCTTTATTGATTTATGACTTGGCTTACCTTTAGTTATTAATCTATGTAATCTGGATTAGTAGGATTTTGATTGTATTTTACATTGTTGTTGTAAATAGTTCTTTGCCCATTGTTCCGTGAAGAAATTTGTAGGCCTAACTCATCTCATAAAATTAGTTCAATAAAAGAGGCTCACTCTTTATAAACATGCCCAAGGTCTTATCCACAAGTAATGTGGGATTATTCATCAACACTCTCCCTCATGTACAGGCCAGTATTTTTCCTGGTCCTTGTCACGGGGTAAGTAGTGTGGACTACATTCATCATGTGGTAAGCTCTGATACCATGAAGAAATTTGTGGGCCTAACTCATCTCATATTTACAATCACATTGTTGCTTACCATAGTTTTGGATTTTTTTTATATTGATCTAGTAATTATATCCAGGTCTTGACTGCTGTGGATCAAGGAGAGACACTTAAGAAAGCTTTGGAAGATGCTGTGCCAGAAGATGTTCGTGAAAAGCTTACAGCTGCTGTAAGTGGAATTTTGCATACCCAAGGCACACACTTAAACTTTGATGGACTCCCTGATATTTCTCGGATCCCTGATGTTTCATCAGGATTAAGGGCAAAGATCCAAGAAAAAGTCACAGGAATATCAGGTGCAGAAGGTTTCAATAAAGATCATCATTCTTCAGACCATATAAAATCAGCAGATGAACTTGCAGATAGCTTGAATAACACTCAACCTGGCACAGACAAACCTACTGGAGAACTGGAATCAGATCTCTCTTCAGATAAATCACCAAATACTGTCAATTTGGGCCAGTCTCAATCAGCAAGCGGTGATGGAGTTGATATATCTGGTTCAGTCATGAAAGACACCAGTGAGTTGGGGAATAATGATGAGTATGTTGAGTTCTCTAAAGAAAAACCTGCTCCAGTTCTTGACTACAGTGAAAAGGAATCAGAAACAGGTGTTGAGCCGAATTTTCCCAGTCAGGCTGAGAACGCAGGTGGCACCAAGGAAGCAACAGTTAGTGAGCACAAAGACCTGGATGGTGGAATAGCTCAAACAGAGACAAAAGAGGAGAATAATAACCTGAAGACTGAAGATAAATCCGCAGATTCTTCAACTGACCAAAGTAATGTAGCATCAGCCAAGATAACAGAGGAAGTACCTACCGAGTCCTCCTCTGAGGCCCAATCATTGGAAGAGGAAGGTAATGATAATCAAAAGGGGGACAATAAAAGTATGCAGGCTGTTCAGGATCAAGCTAAGTCTGTTGTGTCTGATCCTAGTCCCCCCACCTTCAGTGTATCCCAAGCATTTGAGGCTTTAACAGGGGTGGATGATTCTACCCAAGTGGCTGTTAACAGTGTTTTTGGTGTAATAGAAAATATGATAACTCAGTTGGAGGAGGGTTGCGATGAGGAAAATGGATTCAAGGATAGGAACAACGTTGAGGACAAGAAAACTGATTCTGTGGATGAGAAACAAAGCATTATTGACCACAAGTTGGAAAAGAAAGGAGAAAATGAAGGTGAACAAAGCATGCAGTCTAATCACTGTGAAAATAGCATGCAGTCACAGCATGATCCAAGAACTGGAAGAGTAGAGGGGGAAACCATGCACGACCTCAATTCCTCTAATGGGAAAAGTATGGATAGATCTTGGGCTAGTAAGAACAATATCAATGCAAGTAAAGACAAAAATGAAAAGAAGGATCAATTAGTTGGTAGTAGATTACTTGCTGATAATCCAGAAAAGCTTAGACATGTAAAAAGTATTCCACTGTACATAACTGCAAATCAAAATGGGGCCTTTCCCAACGAGTTCTTACGTCAATATCTAATTTCAAAGAAGCATACTAAATCACTTGACTTGGATACAACAACTGCTTTATTGCTTGACTATTTTCCTGAAGAAGGTCAATGGAAGCTGTTGGAACAACCAGGAAATAGTGGAATCTCTACCAGTGATGTTGCAACTCATTATGTTGATGAGAGTCAAATTGAGGCTCACTTGCCTGCAAAATCAAATGATACAGACAACTTTATTGAACCCTCATATGTTATATTTGATACGGAAAAGCAACAGGAACCAGTTTCCGAATATGAAACAATGGACCATATGAATAGAAAAGTTGAAATCAGCAATGATAAATTAGAGCAATTGATGCACTTTGTGAAAAAAATTGTTATGGATTCCTTGAAGGTTGAAGTTGGTCGTAGGATTACTGCATCTAAGATGAAAGAAATGAAACCCAGGCTTGCTAGAGAATTGGAACTTGTGGCAAATGCTGTGTCATTGGCTGTTGGACATGACAAGGAGCATATTTGGTGTGTGGATGGTAAGAATGGCAGTATTCAATGTACTTCAGAAAAGCTTGGTACTCTTCATGGAGAGCATATTATTAGAGCCATTTCCTCTGCTGTTCAGGACACGAGTTACTTGAGAAGAGTGCTCCCAATTGGAGTTATTGTAGGCTCCAGCTTAGCTGCCTTAAGGAAATCTTTCAACGTAGTTACTGTAAATGGTAATAGTCAGAGAGAAGTTCTGACCCATGTTCAAACCAACAAGTCTAGGGAAAAGACTCATTCTAAGGTCAGTGTGGCAGAGACTGATCAAAATCCTTCTGATAAATCTGGTCACAGTACTAGTTTGGACAGTACATTGAGCAGAGAAAAGAAAACAGATGAATTGAAATATTTAAACAATAACACTGTCATGGTTGGTGCTGTTACAGCTGCCCTAGGGGCATCTGCTTTACTGGTGAAGCAGCAGGTAATAGTTTGTCCCTTTTTTTTAATGCTTTCATATTTTTCTTTTTTTTTTCTTAAACTTGTATGAAAATGTGGTTGAGTAAAGTGGATATCATGGCTAGAGGGATCTGAGGATTTATTTTTTAGATTTGCTTCAAATGCGTAGAAATTTAACTATGTTAAGCTTTTAGGGAAACTGATGATTTAATAGGGTATCAAAGCAAAGATTTTGAGTTCGAACCTGACTCTACGGTTTATCCCAATTCAATTAAATATTCAACGTATTGGGCCCTCAATTGTTGAGAGGGGGGGGGGGGGGGGGAGTTTAGTCCACACATGAGGTAAATGTTAGAATATTTAATTAAATGATTAAATTCATTATTTCCAATTAAGTTAAAATTGAGGGATAACTGATGATTTAATAAACTGTCCCTTCTCATTGAGAATAAAACGTCACTAATATTTGTTGTGATTGTTAAGTACTTGTTATATTCTCAAGACATGCATGAGCTGGTTTGATTTTCCGCTGCCCAGTAATTTTCTCTCTTTGAGATCTCCTTATATCCTTTTATTGAATAATCACACCGCCAAAGAGGAGATCCACTTTGCAATGAAAAAACCTTTCTCCCTGGTCTTCTCATTTATTGTGACTTCCTTTAAATATCTTCCTCACAAAAATATAAGCCTCTCAGTTGTTTGTTGATGATTTATTCTCTTCTTTTTTCTTTTTCTTTTTTTCTTTCTCTTTTTCATATTAAAATTCTGCTTGCGTTTGAAATATAATCATCTGACTTTTTTCTTGGTATTTGTGCACTCTTCATACTTTTTGCTATGTATGAACACAAAGGTTTTTGACAAAGGCAATGAAACTGCTGAAATTTCATCAAAATCTTTCAAGGTGAAAGATAATCATCATCAGGGGCCTTACAAGCTTGAGGAGTCGGTATCTGAAAAGGACCAGAATAACATAGTTACAAGCCTTGCTGAGAAAGCCATGTCAGTTGCTGGTCCAGTAGTACCTATGAACGAAGATGGTGGAGTGGATCAAGCAAGGTCTTAGTAACACATATGTTCTATGTGTGGATTAAACTGTTGTTTTACTTTTACTAAATTAACTCTTTTCTTTCCCACACGAAATAGGCTGGTCGCAATGTTGGCAGACTTGGGTCAAAAAGGTGGCTTGTTGAAGCTAGTTGGCAAACTGGCTTTGCTATGGGGAGGTTTACGTGGTGCAATGAGTTTGACTGAGAAGCTTATCTTGTTTCTTCGTTTAGCTGAACGACCCTTCTTCCAGAGGTAATTTAAATTGATTGATGTCACAGTCTGCCATCCCTCCATTCTATCAAAGGATGTTGCTTGAGATAAACAAATGCATGTTGAACATTAGTAGTTTACCATCTTTGGGACTGTTATAATCTGTCTGTGATGATTTTATCCATCCATGTATTATGAATTCTGTCAATTTTGGTGGGGAGCCTGACAGAATTCATGTGTTGTGCAACTTGGCCATGCAAAATTGACTCTCACTGCTTTTATTTTTTCACCTGTGCTTAACTTCTCCTTCCACTGTGGTTGTGTATTGATCTGTTTTAAATAATTAAGTTTTACTGTTTTTTAAACAAAAGATAGGGTGCTAGGTGAAGCAGAGGTGAAAAGTAATCATGCGCCCAACTCTTAATGATTTGGTTAGGCACTGTTGCATGGAGTAAAATAGAACGGAACAATGGGTTGTTTTTTGGGAAACTTGAAAAGATACATGTATATGTCACTTGTTAGTGGCTGGGGCATAGCTTCTCCTGAAGTTACGGGGCTATGTTGTATGTATTATGCAGTTGTATTCAGGATTTGCAATACATGGCAAAGTGCAGGATGCAGCTAAAATAGATACCTCTACAAGAAGGAGTTAAGATATAAAAAGCAGTTAAACATTGTATTCAAATATTTAACTACAAACTAAATGAGTGCCTTCATAGTTTAAATTAAGGCCTTGTTGAGTCACAGTGCCTGAACCATACTAGAATTCTATTCCTTGACAAAGGCAAATAACAATCGTTGCTTCTTTTTTCCTTCACCTGTGAAGAGCAACTAAACAACTGGATCAATGTTAACTGCCTCTTTTTAAAGGTAAGCCATGTATGTGGTTGATGTTACATATACTAACACGATTTTGGTTGATGTTACATATAAATAGATTTCTTGGAGATGCAAAAGGATGAACTTATGTATATATCTATTATATGCTCCATAGATTGCAGTTTTGATTCTTAATCTCATTGGAATCTTTTCTTGGCTGTTTTGGTTCTTATGTTCATGTCAGTTTTCTATGAACTTTTATTTTTCTTTATTGATATATACATCTGTAGAATTTTGTATTTTCTGCTCGGTGTTTTTATTAACATGACAATCCTGCTTCTCCTTAGGATTCTTGGGTTTATTGGCATGGTTCTTGTTTTATGGTCACCGGTTGCTGTTCCATTGCTTCCTACACTGGTGCGCGGCTGGACGACAAATACTTCCTCTAGAATAGCTGAGCTTTTTTGCATTGGTGGCCTTTACACTGCTATTATGATCCTTGTTATGTTATGGGGGAGAAGAATACGTGGGTATGAAGATGCACTTGAGCAATATGGGCTGGACTTGACATCATCACAAAAGGTGTGCTTTCGAGCTAAATCTGTCAGGCGAAATCTAGATGCAGAGACAGTAGGGTCATTAGCTTGTTATATTGAAGAGTGTATGTGTGGTACATATTTAGACTTGTTTTTCTGTCAAAATGACGGCAGTTCTGAGCTGTCTCAGCAGCTCTGGACAGACCTAGTTATGATAGGGAGAAAATGTTGTAAGGATCTAGGATACACAATTGACTGAATAGTAGGCCTCAGACAGGGAGTATTATCAACCTCAAGTTTCTTATATTTGATTACTCTCTCTCTCTCTCTCTCACACATGCAAAAGCACATGCAACCACGCAATCCTTTTAGCAGCTTGAATCCTGCACCCATTATTTTTTATTATGTATAATTCATTCCTCTATAAATGCACTTGCCCTCATCTTTCTTTCATTCAATATCCTGTTAAATTCTGTGTTCTTTTGAGGGGGGTAAACATTCTCTGGTCTTGTGTGTCTTGGCCAAAATGTGCTAATATTGAGCTCCCGCTTGCAGATCCAAAACTTTTTGAAGGGCCTGATTGGAGGAGTCATGCTTGTTTTATCAATAAATTCTGTCAATGCATTACTTGGTTGTGTGAATCTCTCTTGGCCTACTACTCCATCTCCTTTAGATGCCTTAACACGGTTGAAAGTATATGGGCAAATGCTTATGCTAGCTGGTCAAGGAATTGTAACAGCCACCAGTGTTGCGCTTGTGGAAGAACTGCTTTTCAGATCATGGTTGCCTAAGGAAATTGAAGTGGATCTGGGATATTATCGAGGAATTATTATCTCAGGGCTTGCATTTTCGTTATTACAGAGGTATATTATTGATTTGCTGAGTTACATATTGCTTGCCTCTGTGTGCGTGTCTGTGATCAGTTTCCGACTAACCACCACATTTGGCTAGCATTCAGTTCTAAGGTTCCAACCAGATCGTTCAAAGCATGTCCCCTATAATTTCCTTCTCTTAATTGTTACATTTTTCCTTATATCTGGATATTAGTGAAATACTTTTCTGGAGTTTATGCTTCTATTGTTCCCTAACAGGCATAACATTCAGTCAAAATATAATACTCCTTTCTTTGGATGGGATTTCAGGTCTCCACAGGCTATACCTGGGCTGTGGCTTTTATCTTTGGGTTTGGCAGGTGCACAGCAAAGAAGTGAAGGAAGTCTCGCCATTCCAATTGGGTTGCGTGCCGGGATAATGGCTTCAAGTTTTGTTTTACAGAAGGGTGGATTTTTAACCTACAAGCCCAAATTTCCTCTTTGGGTAACTGGGACAATCCCTTTCCAACCATTTAGTGGGGCGGTTGGTTTTTCATTTGCTTTAGTGTTGGCAATATTTCTCTATCCAAGACAACCTCTGCGAAGTAAGAAACTGAAAAGAACCGTTCAGAAATAAGGGATAAGTTTGTTGGCAAAGATTGTTATGTTGCACTTATGTAGATGCCTTTGTGAGCTGTGGTCGTGTAAGGAAAAAGAAAGACCAACAGAGATGGGAAGATACGTGAAGAAATTGAAAGTACAATGCTCTGTTCTCCCGGTGTGGTTTCCAATGCTATATGCACAAAGGCTTCGAGTACAGTTGGTAAATCCCGAAACTGAAAAGCGATGTATACTTGTATAGAAGGTTTTTGTCTCGTGTAGTTTTGGTCATTCCCATACCCATTCTTTTTGGATAGAGAGTTTTAACAATTTTGATATTCAGATTGCTAGCAATTTTGCCAGTTCATGTAAGAGTTTTTATGGGACTTACCTATCCAAGCAAGTTTTAGACAGCTAGGCTGCCTACCGAGGCAAGTGGGCTCCGTAAAAGCTCTTGCAGCAACTTGCTGTGAATCCGAATTTCTCTCTCCAATATACCTTGAGTTGTACAGTGTATGGAACAGATAAGAACACAGATGCTGAGATTGTCACGTACAGATCGGAATTCCTAAAGTCAAATGTAAGATGACTTTTGTTCTTGGATGTTCGGAATTTTTTCTGTAAATATATGTGGTTTGAGTTGTCTACCAGATGTGCTTCACTAACTTTCAGTCATGCTGCATCCAGGTATTATACACCTACTAGCTAAAAAAAAAAAAAAAAGTAACATTACCACAAACCATGCAATGGATTAGATAGAATGAGGTTGTTTCCATTTGTACACATGATGAATGATCTTCTTGTTAACGAACGGCAGCAATTTTTAGATGCTCCTCAACCCAGATATTCAGAAAATTTTCGGGTGTTCTTTTACTCAAATATTTTTGATAATCTGGCTCGTTTTAAAAGCACATGAATTGATGAGCGTTGATGAGTTGTGGATCACAGCCCGTCTGTTAGCCTGGTGACATTGATTGTATTGTGCTCACCTCCATCTTATTGAGATGTCTCTGTTAGCCCAAGTGAATTATTACAAGAATTGGACAAAGGATCGGGATCTCATGGAATTCCCGAGGCAGGTAATGATATCGAAAGTCTCATTCAGTTTCTATGGTGATTTAATAATTGAGGTGGGGGAGTTCATGATAAAACTGAAGCGGCCATGGTAAAAGAAGCAACAGAATTGGACAGCAAAGAGGGAAAAGAATGAAGAAATGAAAAGGAATAAGAAGTAGAAGATAGAGAAGAAGAGAGGCATGATGCATTGCGTGAGTGAGCAGATATAGAGGATAGAAGCAGTGGTCTTCAAGCAACCGATTAAAACCCTAATGCAAGCCTCAACCGCATAAAAAGTAGAATGGAGTATGTGAATAAAAATGGAAACAAAAATCTTATCATTTTCTTGCCTTAATTGTGTCATAGCAGAAAATTTGCAAACAAGGTCACAAGGCTTTCTTTTTCTTTTCTAGACAGTTAGCACAATGCTTTCTTATATGCTGGGGGCCTAGGATTGAGAACCATACGAGATGGTGCAACAACCCTAAGACCATTCTCTTGAAAACTAATCTAACTATTATAAGTTCAGAAATTAACCAATGCCTTTGCAATAGAAAAGCCCATTTTTGTGAAACACGCATCGCATGAACAAAGCCATATTTGAAGGGATCAAAGCTCCGTAACTCATGGTTGGAAGGATGAGAGAATGACACATATGGCATTGTTTAATTCCCATAACAAGAAAATTGAAAATGAACTAAAAACAACAAAATAGGCAGTCAAACAAAGTCACCACTCAGAATTGAATTGATATTTGATGGGCTAAACAACCCATGTTCAAATACATCCAACAAGCATCAAGAAAAAAGAAGAAAATAAAAGGCCTTGCCCCAGAGCCCAGTGCTTCCTCAAAAATAAGGGACATTATTCCTCAAAACCCAGAAGAAAAAAGAAAAAAGAAAAAAAGAAAAAAAAACTTCACTAGTGCCAGCCCAGTGCTTCCTCCTTTATTAGCATCTTCGAATTTTCTTTACTCGACAGCAAGAGGAACAGACTCAGCCTGAAATGTTACAAGAAAATGAATCATAACTAGAACAAAGTATATCATATACCCAAGCATGACATGGTAGCACCAAAACACAAGGTGTAGGAATTATTCAAACTAGATAAAAACTTACCAGCTTACGGTACTTGAGAGCATAGAACATCTCAAGATAACGGCGGCTCTCAAGGCGATCAAGGTTAGACACATGCTTCCAGAAGCCGTACACCCCAGTCAGGGTCAACAACCTCTCAGAATAAATCTTCCATGTGTACCTATGCAACCATAAAAAGAATCAGAAAATTGAATATAAACAGTATCAATAAAGATATAAAAGTGATGAGGAAAGACAGTTCACTTACTTCTCAAGGATCCGGTTCAAACCTCCCAGAGAGATTTTGTCCCAGTGAGAAGGGTCAGCCTTAGTCTTCTCAAAGAAATCAACAAGGAGCTCGGCAGCTTGATCACCATGGTATGGATCAATATGGAAGCCAGATTTACCGTGTACGATGATCTCAGCTGGGCCACCATTACAAGTAGCAAATGTTGGCAATCCACAAGTCATGGACTCAACAACTGTCAAGCCAAAAGCTTCATATACAGCAGGCTGCACAAAGGCTCCTTTTGTGTCCGCAATGTACCGATATAGTTCACCGTTCCTCACTCGGTTCATCTGGGATGAAATCCATCTAAACTGGCCATTCAACTTGTAGGTTTCAATAAGTTCATGCATTTTCTTCATCTCAGCTTTCTCCTCATTGTCCTTAGACTCCTTTCTCCGATCCCCAGCAACAACAACAAGGTTAACCAACTCACGAAGACGAGCATTCTTACCATACCACTCAACAAGACCAGTGATGTTCTTCACACGATCGAGCCTCGCCATTGTGAATATGATGGGCTTGTTCCGGTCTTTCAAGACACACCTGTTAGACAGCAGTAGATGAATAACAATTTGTACAACTAGACATAGGAATTGGAAATATAAGTAGTGGAAAATCAGATGGAGACTCACAAGTGTTCTTCATTCTCCACAGAGGAGTAAAGGAGCTCTTCTATTTCAGCGTGGAAGGATGTCAACCTCTTTTCCTTCTCAGTGTAAGGAAAGTAAATACTCATATCTGCTCCAGGTGAAACAATGTTGAACTTGGGATCAAAGACATCAATTCCATGTACAACACGATAGAGTCCCGGCATGGTGAAAGCAGTGTGACTCTCGTACTGACCAACAGTGTCTTTGCTGAAACCACAGAAGAGAGACAATATTAGGGCCTCGAGAGAATAGCAATTTCCGATTAAAAGTGGATTCTATAATGTAAGAGGGACATATCACCTTCCAGCAATTTCTTGGAAAGTACTGGTGATAATGAAATCGGTATGATTCATGGCTATAAGATCAGCAGTAAACTGGCAAGAGAAGTGATACTTCTCCTCCAAATTTTTCCAGTAAATGTCAGATTCAGGATACTTTGTCTTCTCCAGGGCATGGGCTATGGTGCACTGCAAAGGACAGTAATACATGAAAATTATTCAGTAGTTTAGGATGCAAAAGTCATTGACCAAATGCAGCAAGAATCGCAAGAGATAAAAAGAATATCTTTTGACAAACCTGTGTAACCCCAAATTTATGTGCTAACAATGAGGCAACAATGTTCCCATCACTGTAATTTCCAATTATCAAATCTGGCTTCCCTTGAAACTCTTTAGTAAGTTCATGTGCAACATCCTAATAAAAATAAATTGTTCAATTTTAGAATCACATAGCACAATAAGGGCAGAAGAAATTTTACACTGGAAAATTCAAGAAGCACAATAATGAGCAAAAGAACAACTCTAAATCTAAAGTTTACCTCGGTGTAGGTCTCAAGATATGGCCAAACTTCAAATCTTGAGATCCATTTGCGGACAATCCCCTTCTCTGTTCTAAAGGGAACACGAAGAATATCTGCATGTTCTGTCCCAAATACTTTCTCAAGACGCTGACCACATGTGGTTCCAGTTGCATCAGGGAGGAGTCGTGTGACCTGGAAATGGAAATAAATTCAAGCATCAAATCAAGGGAAAAGGACACAAAATAACATGAATGTATGAGCTAAAAGTATTCCACCAAAACATAAGCAAAGCTTACAATGAGGATACGAGGAGTAATATCCAAGCCTTGTTGCTTGATACGAAGAAGCATCTCACTCTCCAAGGCCCTAACTTGATCCAAGATATAGACAACCTGAATGAGAAACCAAGTAGTTAGTGAACCTAAATTGACACAAAACTACTAATTTGAACATCATGGATCAGGATTCTTCGCTAACCTGTCCACCAGTATCAGGATATCCCAAGACATTATCCTGTGCAAAATACCCATGGGGAGACATAATTACAACATTAAAGACCATAGGGATTTTGCCAAGAAATTTCTCAAGGGTGCAAGGATCAGGAGCCTCAAGAAGATCCAAAAGAAGTTGGATCATTTCAAGTACGCGCTCAGCAGTGTCACCCCACCCTCTCTCCAAACCAATCTCCTGGAACTTGTGCTCAAACTCAGCATATGGTGTTTCAGGGGCCAGTGTAGACAGGTACTCCTCTGCCTTCCTAAGAACATATTGGAGAGCATTTACGTTTTGAATCCTGTCGTTGACCATCATATTCTGCAGAAGAATACCAAACAATTTTGTAAGATACTTGTGAAGTCATTAAAAGAGAGAAAAAAAGAAAATGTTCACGGACAGACCTTCCCCTTGTAGCAGTGAACTCTGAGAAATTCAAGCAGAGGGTGCATGCTCTCCTTGTCATGGAAGAGCTTTGCAGAAAGGTGACGGTTAAGGAACTCCACGCCATTCCCAATGGACTTTGAAAGAGTTGGGCGGGGAAAAGATGCAGTGAAGGGTTCAAAATCCAACTCAAGCACAAAGTTCCCGTTGGTGCTGCATCGAGATGAATATCACGGTTAAATATAGCAAATCTAAAAGCAAT
This sequence comes from Corylus avellana, assembly GCF_965113065.1. Taxonomy (NCBI): domain Eukaryota; kingdom Viridiplantae; phylum Streptophyta; class Magnoliopsida; order Fagales; family Betulaceae; genus Corylus; species Corylus avellana. The sequence continues at coordinate 188,093 of NC_142500.1, read as the reverse complement.
TTAGTAAAACCCAACAACAAAACAAAAAGTCACCTTCCATCAACGAGTTCCTCTTTGAAGTGCAAGTACTCGGGCACACGCAGCTCTTCAACCACAAGAGCGTGGACATTCACCCTGATGTATTCCCAAACACCAGGCCTTGGACGAACCGCCAAGGCAACCCATGGAGGTAGAACAATGGCTTCCTATGTCACCCCAAAAAAAAAAATAATAAATAAATAAATAAAAAACTAATTCACAGCCATAAAGCCTTTAAAAAGAATAGAAATCTAAAAAAAGAATGTGATCTATATTTACCTGAGTGGATCTAAGAACTTCACCGAAGGCCCCTTCAAGAAGCTTTTTACTGGTGGCCTCAGGGATTGCTTCCACCTCAGCAATAAGCTGATGGTGCTGCAGAATACCTTTTCCCTTGCCCTCGATCCTACAATACCATCAACACCCACATGTTACTATTTAAGCATCGACACCCACAAAAAACCACTTGTTCCCCAAAAATCATCAATATTTGAAGCGAACATTAAACAAAATAAGGCTGCATGTCTTTTTGTCTCTCTGGGTTTCTCTAACTTTTAGCACCCATTTTTGAGATACCAACAAAAAAGAATCAAATGCACAAGACTTAGATGAGTCACCTTGACAGTAGTGCGACAATTTCGTTGCGGTTAGCAGCCAGAGTCTCATCCAAGCGCTCACGGAGGCTGTGGACGCGGGTCAGAACAGTTTCCGCCATGCCTAACTTCTCAAAAAACCTTGAACCAGTACACACGCAAAGAAACAACTGTCAAGCAACAGATCCAATTTTATCCATACAGAAAACAAACTTATAAGAAGATGGATAAACACCAAAAAAGTCAAACGATCTGAACATAGGTAGATTTAATACTATTCTAGAAGGAAGGCTGCTTAAATTTCTAAACCTACCCCAAACCCCACCAACCCACATAGAAAAATATTTAACTCGGATTTATGGTTCAACAAAGATTTCTGTCTTAACCAGTGCACAGAATGACTGCATGTGCGTGTGATCCAGTGCCCTTGGGCGGCATAATCCCTCCATTAAATAATTTATATACCACGAGTGGTAGCCAGTTAATAAAGTACAGATCCACTGCTAAAATTAGTCTTTATGCGAATAAAATGAGCGGTTCAAAGCACAGAAAAATTTCTGACATGAACAAAAAGGAAATCAAGCAGAAACTTCTGCCTTGAATGAAAGTTTTGACCCGTAAGACATTTTGAATAAGCATTTTTCTCTCAAAAAAAAAGGCTAATAATAATAGTCGTTGAAAAAGAGAAGCAAGAAAAACTATCATAGAAAAAAAGAAAGGAAAAAAAGAACCAGGACGTACGGTACCTAGAGAAACGCAAAAATGAGAAACGGAGAGGAGAAAATGAAAGAGTGGTGAATGAAACAATGGTGGTGGCTATGGGATTTATAGCCGACGCGAAACCGCAAGGGTAAGTGGCCAAGACAATCAAGGTAAGAGAATCACCGTAAAATCTCTTTCTTTTGTCTCTAAGTATTGTCTCTAAAGTCGTAAGATATTCATCCAGAGAGATTCGCGGGGACAAGGGTACTTGGGTCAAAATGCATCCCAGTTTCACCGTATTTACTTTTCTTTGCCTTACGTCTTTTCTCAAGTCTTGGGAGTTAGGAGAGAATACAGGGGCACTCTTGTAAATGTGCCACTGTATTTTTACCTCAAAATGAATATCTCCTTGTCTTTCTTTCCGAAATTGAGCAAGAGATTTACGGGCAAAATGGTGGGTAGTTTGGTAAATGCATCAAAGGATTTGCGTATAAAATATTGGAAATTAGGGGAGCGTTATTGGAAGAGAGTGGGGATCAAGAAATTGACATAGACGGACCTTGATCCCCAAGCAAGAAAACCCAACACTCCCAAGAGAAAAAAGATTCTGTTTCAATCGATGGGCCTCTGTATATATCTTTGGAAACAATTGATGGCGGTGAATGGGTGAAGGGAGAAGGCACCAAGAAGCTGAAAGGCAAATGTGGGGCCTGCCCTCTGTCTCATAGGCTGGTGCTGGTGCTGGTGATGATCACAACCTAGACTTTTGCAGTAGCTGGGTGTGAAAAAGATGACCCAATATTAATTTACTCTCCCTACATTTCACTTTCTACATCGTAACAATAATACATGTTGTTTAAGCAATATATGGATCAGACAATTGCAGTAATAAAGATTCGAAGCATCGATTCCTTTACCTAGAAATCAACAATGCCAAAAGAATATGCGACGAACTTGAGGAGGAGGAAAAAAAAAAAACAAACAAACAAAATGAACGCAGATCTTCCAAACACACGAAACGCAAGAATGCCAAGAATGAAAGAAATGCACAGATAGGTTTTTGGATGAGAAAGCTGTGAGGCCTAGACACCCTTATATACTAAAAGAGGAGGGAGCTCATACTTCTTCTCCACCTTCCTTTCGGCCATTAATGGGCCTTGCATTTGAATATAGCATAGTGTCTCTGTTTCCGTGAAAAAAAATAATTAAAAAAGTCATTATTACCGCCACACCTTCCTGTGGTTTCATTGTTGCTTTCGCAAAACCGCTTTTCGCCATCACAATTTTCCCTATGGCTATGGGCCCTTTTTTAAAAATTTTTACTCAGTCCCTTGTCCGCTTCCTTCTCCCTTCTTGATTGTTTTAATGAATATAAATATGTTCGTTCTATCAAAGCCTTCATCATATGTAATACAAGTTGTAATATTTAATTAGGTGACCATGAGTTTTTAAAGGTGCGCCTGGTTTTTCAATGCTTCTTCCTGTTGTCTTTGACTCGACGATGGTTTTGCTTCTTTTGGTTTTTCTTGTCCTTTTTCCTTTGGAAGGTGTCCATGGGTTTTGGCGCGGACTGTTTGTATCCCAAAAATCTCCCCCATGTGAGGGCCAGCCAAGTCACTGTTTACGAGGATGTGTCGGTCATTTCATAATTAGATATAAAGAGTTTAATTCGGATAATTGAAAAGATAAAAAATAAATGACAGTGCTTTCTGAGCGAAAGTCACTGCGCACCGGTCGCAGTACGTACGGGTGCTGGGTCATGATGTCGGGACAGTGAAACAACACATTTTTTTAAGATCTCATGTGATGCTGACGTGGTATCTACTGATTGGATGACTGGCAAAGCTGAGGTAACTGGGAGAGACCAGAGTTCGTGAGAGTAGGAGAATAGGATTTAGATAAGTAGATACCGTCGATATGGTCCCAGTCGTACACGTTGGTTTTGGGCCCCCGGAAAACTAATGTTAGGCACAGCGAAGTCGTCGGAGTAATGGGCTTGGTTGTTGATGTCTGATGTGGCAAATAGCACCGACATTATTTCATACTAATAAACTCTTTTCTGTTTGGATAAGGTTCTATCCGAATTTTATTATAATTTTATTTTTTTAATGCACTTTATGTAAGAAGTTTTTTTTAAAAAAATAAAATAAAATAAAATATTTCTTTAACTTTGTGATTTGGGCATTGTTTATGATTGTGCTTTTTAAAACTTATGATTTAAAAATATAAAAAAAATATGTATTTTTATATCACAAGCAAATAGGTATTTTAACTACTCCCTTAAATTAGTTTTCAAAAATTACATTTTAACATTACAAACTCAAACAGACTCTTAGAAACGCATAGAAAATAATAAAAAAAAAAACAAAAAAAAAACTTTGTCATATTCTTTTGGAGGTTGTTTTAAGGAAAGAAAATGGAGGTGATCCATTGATTAGCATTGTAATATTTTCCTTGGTCCAATGTGGGAGAGCAGCTTCTTCAAAATCTGTTGGCTGCAGTGAATATCAATTGTCGTTTTAGGACATAGGACTTATTGATGGATAATCACGTGTTCTGCGCATGAAGTATGGCGTACAAAAAGTCCAACGCTTGACATTGGTTTGGCACTGCATTTCTTGAACAAGAATGTTAAGTGCAACAAGGAAAACGAGGAACCCCACTGGGCTCCGGCCCTGGTTGGTTGTGGGGCCGGTTAGCCTTCCATTATTCTTATTATTATTATTATTATTTATTTATTTAGTTCTCTGAGTAGCTAGCCTTCCATTATTTATTGATTGAGTTAAGGAGCTTGGGACCAGGCTGATCTGGCCTGTCCCTGCTGGATAAATTTGTTCCACCCTTCGATCTGTCATCAAGGTGTGGGGAAAGTCCAACTCGGACAGGTTGTTTGATCAGGATACATGGCCCCATTTTAAATACGCCATTTAAGTTTGGTACTAGCCAACTTTGCTCTATAATAATCGTGAAATGGTAAGCATATGTCTTGCGCGTGCACTCTCACTTGTTGCTGGTGTGTCTATTTTTTATACCACTCGTGAATTAAATATTAATTTAAAATTAAAATTAGTTGATTATAATATAAGAATATAATTCGTTTAATTAAATATGTTAGATTAAGATTAATATATATAATTTTATAGTCATGTCGTGACACGACTTAAATTCGACACTCGAACATGAATCGTCACTACTTATGACAAGCTTTTTTTTTTTTTTTTCATGCAACGTCTTGTTAATGTTCAATTTTTGTCATGTCCAATTTATCATTGGAGTTGCAATTCAAAATCACAAAAATATTTTACATACGATAAAAAATGACTTCAACTTTTTTATATCCAATGCAATATATACCTAGGCCTAAGATATTGTACAAAATCTCGAACCTTGCATTTCAATAAGTCATAATGGGTACAATTTGATGTCCAAATATGTTAGTGTGACCAATTTGAAGAATAAATCTCGTGTAAACTCTCTCGTATATGCCCAAATTGAGAATAAAGATCTCAAATAATTTGCTATTCAAATGTGAGAAAGTTAGCTGAAGGATCCAAAATTTATTTTAACAAATAAATTTCATATAAACTATGTATTTGGAGTGGAGATCCCAAACTCCAAATTGGACCCGAGTGACTGTTAACGTCAGCAATCTACCAATATTGGGCATGGGGGTCCAGTCATAAAGTGCGTCACAGGTTGGGCCCAGTAAATAGAGAAAAGTAGGGTAAGTTGGAAAGTGTGCGATGCATGATGCATGATGCATGGGGTAGGCCGGCCATTCTCTTTTCTCAATGGATGGTTTTTTTCTTTTTTTTTTTTTTTTTAATTGGAAAGGGGAAAAGAATGGATGGTTGTTCGGTTTGCCTAACACCTTTAACGTAAAGTCAAGACTACTTCTCCCTCCACAAACAGCATATTGGAATCCATGCAGATTGGAATTGCCGATCGTTGGTTAAAAAAAAATTAAAAAAGAAAAAGAAAAAAAAGAAGTTATATATATATATATATATAGAGAGAGAGAGAGAGAAAGACAGAGAGAGTCATTGACCGGTCATTCTCAATTCCTTTCAAGTCATTTATACAAAGTTAGTGGAACGTCTATGGCCACATTAATTCTTTGGTGCACTCGGATTGGTCCGTCTAATGTTCCATGTGTTGGCCCAACCTAGCTATTTTGCAACATTTTGATTCAAATTTAGGTCCTAGTCCTTATAAGTCTTTACTAGGCATTTATTAATAAAGGAAAGCCCTCTTTTTAATCAACCCTAGCTATGTTTCTGAAGTTGGATTATTTCTTTGTTTCACCAAATCCCTTTGTACCCGTTACTGAAATTATGAGAATAAATTGGTTGCCTTCAGTTTTAAGGAACACTTGAGAACTCAAAAAACACAAGAAATGGAGGTAGCTAAATGATTGACTTTAAGAGACAGTAGGACCCGCAACATGCAACCCACTTTTCTCTGCCTCCACCAGCTGCGCGCTGGCGCCAATTATGCCATTTTCTCATCAAACAAAGTTGTCATACGTACGTACTCCCCGTCTTTTCTCTCTCTCTCTCTTTCTCTTTCTCTCTCTCTCTCTCGTAAGTAACGAGATGCAATGGAAATGCGAAATAAATTCCATTATTATTAGATTAGAAAACAAAAAAAAATTCCGTTCTTTTTTGCGTCGTAATCATAATTGCACTGCAAACCGATCATTGCAACAATTATTGTACAATATATGCTAATAAATTAAGAAAAAGAGTTTTCTTGCTTATTTTAAGGTTTTGAATTGCCTAATCCTACGTAGTACACACTCCCCATTTCACCCCTATTTTGATAGGTTGATGCGAAAGTATTAATCGGTCTTTACATTAATTATTGTTATAAATAAGAGTAATCTTACACATTATACTTCATTCGGTTGAATTGATGTTTTAGTATTCGTCAACTCATAAATTTTTTTCTAAAAGTTGATGGATATTGTTACATCATCCCAATGAAATAGGAACATAATACGTAGCATTATTCAAAAAAATAATAATAATTTAAGGATTGATGAATAGTAAATACTGTCATATTAGTCCAATAAAATGAGTGTACAATATGTATACTCTTCAACTTTTTATGTCAACATACATAAGTTTTCATGGGGTGATAATTTGTGTTCACGTTGGTTGATTTAGATCGTAATATCAATGTTTTAAGTATGATCCGACAGTTGAATGTGCTTAATCATTAATAATTTAATTGTAAGATAAAATCAAGTAAGATCTAAAGGTTGAAATTAAGTGACCACTACTACTACTAATAAGTATGATCATCATTAATAGTAAAAGCTTGTTTGGGATTGCATTCGAGAAATAAAGCTTTTAAGTTAAAAAAAATTTTTGTCAAAAGTGTTTTTTGACAATTTTTAGACTTTTTGGACCCTTAAAAGCGCTTTTAATTTTTTTTATCAAACGAGTATTTTTTTTTCTTCAAACGGGCTTTTTGAGTATTAAAAGTACTTTTAGACCTCTTAAACACAATATCAAACAAGTCTTAAGTATAATTTGATGGTGGTCTGGGTCGATCAAGTGCCTACTAGTAAAAAGATAGTTAATTAACTGATGAGGAAGACTCTCTAGGTGATATATGGTTCATAATCACTTTTCGTTAATAAATAACTCACTTATTTGCAGAATCAGTATCTACAATTTTCTTTCTACTCAAAGGCTTTTTATATTATTCTGCGAAATATATATGATCGATGTTGTTATAGTTTGACTTTATTTGTGCATAACACAATCAAATTAACATCATAATAATTTAGGGATTCATTGTATCATAGAGGTAATTAATTAATTAACTTTGTTATTATTCAGTGCAGACCATTAATTGAATATAATTGATAAGAGCAAGTATGATCTTAAGAAAAGAAACTTACTGACGTGGTTTGGAGTAGTTTACAATTATTGTCAATTTTAGAAGAATTTGCACCAATGTTACTACTAAACCCATAATTAACTACTACTAATTACTATATATGAGAAACCATGTGTGTAGTTTGATTGGTTTGTCGGGTACCAACTTCAAATACTAATCGCTTTTCAATTGTTTGTTGTTGAATGACTTTTCTTATACTCCAAGCGTCACTAAAAAAAACTCATTGGACATTGGTCCACCATGCACTCTAGCTATTTATTATTATTATTATTATTATTATTATTATTATATGCATTTCCGAGAGGTTGAATCTAAGGTAGCATGGCGTATTGGCGTGCTTTCTCCTAATAAGATAAGTGGAGTACAAAAGGGATAAGGGCATATGCTTCCTTCAGGTGTCATTGTTATATATACATACATGCATGTCATGACTCATGACTCATGACTCATGACTTGAAAGGGCCACATATATGTGCATGTGTTTGATTTATATGTAATGCTTCTTTCCATGATGGTGTTGGGCTTTAGGTGGATTTTAGCGTGTCTACTCGACAGGCTTGCGAGCCACATGAGGTTTCTCATATTTGTAGCTTGTATATAATGTGAACAATTATTCTGCTTCATGTCCACGTTGATTTGAGCTTTTGATGTTATTTGCCACTCATCTTGGAAGAGGACTCCTCTTCTATATATGGCGCGCTCTCTTCTCTCTTAGCTAGCTTTCCTTTGTCTCGACATAAATTAATTTTTGTTATAAAATATATACTTGTTTTCAAAAAAGTTGGCTATTATAAAATCTGCCAAAGTGGTTCAAAATATATATTTTGTTGAAAAATAGTTAAATATTTCTTATATTTTTTATATAATTCGTAGAACTACAAGAAAATGAGAAATAGTGAAGAGTAGATGCGGCAGAAGAATACTATGTGAAAATAGAAGACTTTTGAGAGTGGGATTGAGATCCAATATAATAATTTGGGGAGATATGATAGGGGTTCAACTGGACCTAACTTTTGTGAACATATGTTTTGATTTTTGTATCATTTTTAAAATTTCAATTTTAAACCCGACACAACTCTTATGTAACTTATGCTATGTAAGTAAAAGTTGAGTTTTAGATGGGACTCAGTTGAGCCCCTATCATATTTCTAATTTGGGTGGACAGGTACTGGTTAGAAGACTTTTATAGGGCTCACATGTCTGCTAGGTGTTCAGATAGTCCGAAACTTACTCGGACAGGTAGGCATCATAAGGGTTCATCTCACAATTGCCTATCTAAGGGTGTAGCCGTGTAGGAGAGCGGGAAAAAATTATTTGCATAGATGAGAAGTGTAAACCATTTTATATCTCATGAATGTTATTTTCCTTAGTTAATTGAAAAATATGCATTTTTAGGTTGGCTAATATTCTATGTTACGGCAAACACTAAAAAATGAGTCCAAAAAAAAAAAAAATTGATGTTGAAACAAACAACCTTAGCCTCTCTATCTCTTTAAAACTCAGGTCATAAGCTAAGATTATTTGTTTAAAAATTATTTACTTCACATCCAAAAATTTAGAAATAAAAAATGTAACTGTTAATGAGTCACAATAACACAGAGCTAGGTACCTCGTTGTTGGTTTAGAGGTCAAATCACTGCAAACTCTAATTAAGTTAATCTATTGTTAGTTTTTTTTTTTTTTTTTTTTTTATTGGCACCTTCCCAAAATATAATAAAAATATATTTTATTCTCTTGACTCAGATCCAGACACTTCGATATAATCCATTGGTTAAAAGCATTTTTGTTTTTAACACTTCATTACATCCAATGGTTAAACATGCTATGATCTTTTCAGTGCTCAGCAGTTGCTCAGAGTAACGTTTTCAATTACCTAAAAAATAAAAAAACAACGCTTTGCATTGTCTAAGCATTTTATGCTATAAAATGGTAAAACGTCAATTTGTTTTCCACACGCAATTTTCCCACTTACTTCATCAACCATAATTTTATGGGCTGTACGTGGAAAGATGGATGGAACTAAAATTTTAGATGAGAGGGAATTAAAAATAAAAAATAAAAAATGGAGGTAAAAAATTAATTTAGTGGGGTCCAACCCATAAAAGAAAAAAAAAACAATATATATATATTGTAGAGGGGGCAGAAAATGGGTGGTTCTACGGTAGTTCTGCCGTGTAGAAATGATTTATTTTAAATTATTGTTAAGGATTGTTTGTTTTGGTTTTATGTTATGTCCGTGTTATTGATTAATTAGCTTTGTTCTTCTTCTTGTTCAACTTATCTATGTAAAAAAAAAACCAATTCACTTATTTTTGATAAACTACCAAATATTTTTCAATGCTCTCATAAACTTTAAAAATTTACAATATGGAAGATGATTGATGAGCACCTTTCAATCACCCCCAAAAATTTACAATATGGAAGATGATTGATGAGCACCTTTCAATCACCCCCCACGTACTACTATAAATTTTTGTTAACTCAAATGGTTAACTTGTAAATTTGTTTTACCCCGGCCCATAAAATTTATAAAAATTAAATATACCCTTATACATTTTTTATTTTTTTATTTTTTTATTTTTTTAAAAAACAGCTAAAGAGTGACCCAATTGTGGGTCATGAGCATTATTATTTTTTGTTTCTCTTTGAATTTTTTATTTTTTGAAGGGTGTACGTTGATATTTTTGTCTCTTTCCTTAGGATTTAAGGAAAAAACAAAATTAAAGATGGATTGATTGAAAGGAGGTTGATAAATTAGCACCCTACATTATAATTTTTTTAAATTTAAGAGATAAAAATGACATGTTGGCTTAGGAAGTCAATGAAGTTTTAAAAACAATATATATATATATATATATATATATATATATATATATATATTGATTTGTATTGAAAATTTGGTGAACTTTTCTAGGAGATAACCCAATAAGTGGGTCTGGTCGAGTGGGACATGTTGATATGAAGTGGTTGCTATCTTTTGTTACCAATTTTGCCTTGCGCCTGAAAAGAAATAAGAGTTGGGTATCTGTCAATATATCACTCTTTGATTCTGACTTCTGTGCACGTGTTTCTTTTTTCTTTTTTCTTTTTTTTTTTAAAAAATACAAATTATTTTCTCTGCCATTTTTTTTTTCCTAATTATTTTTCTCTGCCAATTAACTGGAGAAACTTTTCGAGATTGGTTGGTTTGGATTTAAGGGGCCCCCTTTTTTTTTCTACGCTTAAAAGGATTCTCCTTGGAATAACTAAAATAATATATATATATTTTTTAATTTAAAATCTGGCTAAAATTCTTAAAATCACCTTATATTGGACTAGTTAATTAGTTCTTGCTACCGGAGTTTGCTATAGTTTCACTCCCAACATAGCTAGCAACGTAGGGGAAGATTTTCCTTACAAACAGTCAACTCTTAAATAACAAGACTTTAAAGTGGAAGATTTTAATTTAACCCACACTTTCTTCCTATATATACCCTCTACTATCACTCGCCAACTTCGTGCCAAGAAAAAACTTGCAAATCTTTTCTGTTTTCTTCTTGCTAGTGAGTATTATTCAGAGCTTAGAAATGGCACAAAATGGGCACACAGACCTTGAGAAGCAGCTGCTGCTTCTCCAAGACCACGACAGAATAACAATTATCAATGTAGGGGAAGATTTTCCTTATAAAAATTTAAATGGTTCGACTTAACAAGCTTATATTTATTGACAGAGACTACCTAAAAAAAAATCTACTATCAAAAAATGAGTATAAAAAAAAAAACAAAAAAAAAAACACTCAAACTCAAGGCCCGTTACGCCCAACCCTCTTCTCATAAAAAGAGAAAAATTAACCGAAGAAATAAAACCTCTTTCTTCTCTTGGTGTAGGAATTCATGTCCACCTTGGACTTCCTTTAATGACCCAACCGACTTTGCCTAGTACATATAGGCATCGTGTTGTGCCGTAGGGTAAGAGCAAAAAAGCAAAGAAAATTAGCTTTGTGTTATTCTCATAGGTTGGAGTGCCACAGTACACCAAGAGACGAAAGAGGTTTTCTTTCTTTGGTTAATTTTTCTCTTTTGTGTGAGAAAAGGTTTGGGTGTATTGGGAACTTTTAGTTTGCGTATTTTTCTCTTTGTTAGTCTCTTGTACTTATTTTTTATAGTGAATTTTCTTCGAATCGTCTTCACAGTGAATGTAAGCTTGTTAATCTGAACCACTTAAATCTTTGTATCATGTGTAATTGCTTATCTTTATTGTTTCGCATTCTTCTTATTTTTCGCATCTCACGAATTTTGAAAAATATGATTAATTTCCTAACAACTAGTATCAAAGCTTTTGGTTCGAGTATGAGCGATGGCAAAAGAATAAGGTAAAGCAACCTGGATCGAAAAATTAGATGGCACAGAAAGAGTTGAAAATTTTTTGCATATTGTTATGAGTATACTTGTAAAAGTTATGTTCCACATTAAGAAAATATAAATGAAAAGAGTTCTTAATATTTTTAAGTGGACTTTAGGCCATAAGCTTAAACTTTTGGACTAGAATTATGTTCAATTAATTATATTAATGTACTATTGATAAAAACTCAATAACCGCTTTACCTCCCACCAATTTAAAAGGAGATATACTTCCTACCGGTGAGAATTTGCACAAAAGGAAAATTATTACGGATCCTGTTTGTCCGCTGTGTGGTTATACGGTGGAAACTGGGTTTCATATATTGTGGCAATGTCCAGCAGCGATGAATGTGTGGGGTATGGGAGGAATAAAGTTTCAAAAGAGCACTTTTACTGGGCCGGGGTTCTTGCAGGTGGTGAAGGCATGTTTAGTAAGTGCAATAGTGAGGAAATGGCTCTTTTTGTAGGGTTGGCCAGACGTATCTGGTTGAGACAGAACGATATCCTTCACGAGGGTACCTTCTCTCACCCACAAGCGATCTCGTTACAAGTGAAACAGGCCGTGGAAGATTTTAAGAAAGCTCAGATGGAGGGGGACGACGATATGTTGGTCAGGGAGCATCAACGGTCGAATTATTGGATGGCTCCTAGTCTGGGCTGGTTCAAAGCTAATTGGGACGCATCGTTCGATAACAAGGCTAGTCGTATGGGACTGGGTGTTGTGATAATTTGTGACCAAAATGGAGGTTTATTTGCAGCTCGGTGTGGGGTCCGGATGGGGAGTCTTTCTCCGGCAAGAGCTGAAACCATGGCTGCTTTACTGGCAATTCGGCAGTGTAAGGAATTGGGTCTCACCCATGTTCATGTGGAGCGAGATGCAAAAAGTATTATTGATGCTGTCAATTGTGAGCTAGCAAAATAGAAGCCGGTTGGGACACGCTATAGAGGACATCAAGGTGGAGCTTTGGGAGCTGGACCAGTGGCAGATGACTTTTGTGAAAAGAGACGGGAACAAGGCTGCACATCTTCTTTTTAAATATGTTGTACGACCATGTAGTGGATAAACTGTGTCATGAGCCTCCTGATTGTATTAGAGAGACTATTTTGCTTGAGCATATTGCTCTAGCCACGTGGATTTTTAATGATAAGTTGATCTTTCTCTAAAAATAATAATAATAAAAAACAATTTAGAGGGTGTCAGGTGAGATATATGATATTCTGAAAACATAAATAGTTAATTTTTTAATTAAAATTTTGCTAAACTTTAATTAAAATTTTGTTTGAGACAAGTGATTAATTTTTGTTTTTGACCGCGGGTGATGAGGGGATGAATAAGTGGTAAGATTTTATTCCTTGCAAGCATAAAAACAGAGTTAACAAAGTATGTTGAATCCGAAGATGCAAGCCATTAATGATTCATATGATGCCAACAATCTGACCATGCATTAACAACAAGAGTGGGCCCCAACCACCTGACATGGCATAGTCATCGATTGTAAGGGTAGTTGAGTGAGAGTATGTTTAATTAATTTACTCTCACTGACCCTGCATGACCTCTTTGCATACCACTTTAGAATATTTTCATTTGGTCAGCCCAACTATTATTTTGAATACTGAAATGGGAGTAAAAAGAGTTGAATCCGGCGTAGTAATTTAAGAAAATATTTGGTGAGTTTCTATAATTATTGAGCAATGTTCAATCACTAAATATAAAAATAAAGCGTTCTTTAAGATTATATTCTTAAAAAACTACAAGTTAAAATCGTATAAAATTTGTATTTTCAAATTGCAAAGAAATAAGGTACTTTTTAAAAAATCTAAAATTTTAAAGGTTAAATTGTAATTTTACCAAATGATTAACTGTGTTCTTAAAATCCCATTTTTAAATTGTATATTTTAAAATTACTAACATTCTTTCTCCTCTCAATAAAGAACAATAAACTGTAGATGCATAATATATTGCAATTGAATTGTAAAAGTGGATAATTAAAATAGAGACTTGAATGTAAGTGTTTTGAAAAAAAAAAATGTAAAGAGTACTGTAGCTAGATAAAAATAGGTTATTTTTTAACCAAAGTGAATAGCAGATTTACTGAGCTGGATGTGAATGATTTTAATTGGTTAAGACTGAAGAGTTCGAAGCATCTTCTTCTAAACATACCAAAATATGAAGGACTCAAAATTCAATCGAATAATTTTTTTGTTTTTGCTTGCAATTTAATCTATTAAATTGACATGTGTTATTAAAATATTTACATGTATTTTTAATAAAATATGTCATTCTCACAATACTTTTTTAAAATATATATGTAAAGATTACATACTCTAAGAACACATGTCGGTTTAATAGGTTGAATCGAAAGAATTTCTTCAAAGAGAAAAAAACTTTGGTCATAAAGAGATACTCTATTGGTGCATAAGAAACTGTTAAAAAAAAAATTATTGTGATGACATTTGTTTAGAAGTATTGGATTAGAGTAATATATATATAATCCTTTCGGTTAATTAGTATTAGTCAACTGTGAAATTTTGAATCTTGATTATTTTATTAAAAATAAAGTTTAAAGGATCTTATCTCACATTGGATCAGACCCATTAGTAATCAGTATTGGTCCAATTTGCAAACTGGGCCTGTCAAACTAAACCCAAACGCATCAAGGCCGGGATGGGGAAAATCGGATTTGTCTTAGAGCGGTGGGATACGTAGACGTGTCTGCAAGATAATGCGGGAGGTGGACCCCCCAAAAATTCAAATTCGCATGTTTTCAGGTGCGCGCATACGAACGTGAACGGAAGAAAACGAAATAAAGAAACACTCATAGCCGTTAACTGTTACGTGTTCTCTTGCTCTCTGCTCAAACCCCACCCCACAGCCACAGGGCAAGAATCTCTCTCTCTCTCTCTCTCTCGATGATCACTGATTTCACATAATTTTCCAAAATACCCTAACAAACATTCGTTCCTACTCCCACTCAAAATCGGCGTCGTTTCCTCTGCCGACGTTCCGGATTCTCCGACCGTCTGGAGGAATTGATATATATCATTGTGATTTGTGAGTAACTCATTTCTACTCTCTTTTGTTAATTTTTTGCTCTACATTTTCCATTTCAGGTGATTTTTGTTGGATTGTTAAATACAGGACAACAATTTCTTCTTCTTCTTCTTCTTCTTCTTCTTCTTCAATTTATATATTTACTTTATAAATATAGATTTCTGTTTAATTTATATATAAATTTCAAGAATAGTGGTCCTTTGGAGTTTGGAAAATTTTCTGAGTTTTTATGCAGTGAAAAAGTTTGTTTTTCTTTTTGACTCTTGATTCTTTCAATTATATTTGTACTCTTTTTTTTTAACCTTAAAACCAATTTCAGGTGGATTTTGTTGAATGCACAAGAATTTAAATGTGCATTTTCTGATAGGTGCTCCGTGAGGTTTTACATTGTTGCTGATTATGATATGTATGAGATTCGCTGAGTTTACGATTTCTTGGGGAAAACTTCGTATGCGAGTACATAGGAAATTTAACTAGTTTTGTTCAAGAAACTAGGTTTTCTCTCTTGCAAGTAGGTTTCTGTACAGTCTAATTCTTGTTAGTATTGCATTACAACAATTAGCTGCTGAATTAAAATCAAGCCCCTTATTTATTCCCAATATTAGATATTACACGGTAATAATTTAGTTTGTCTACCTTCAAAAGACTTGAGACTATTAATGCCAATGATATCTACCTCAAATGGCACCTATTCCCTCTATAAGAATAGGGTATAGATTGAGATCATGGGTTTAAGGTGCACCGGATGTGTCATGTGTATGCGACTTTCCAATACAGTAAAAAGAAAAAAAGAAAAAGGGGAAAAATTCATTTATTAATTTAGGGTTACTAGTTTTCAAAAGGTTGCAAAGTCAACCATTCCGTCCAAATTTAATGTTAAATCATAACGGAGGAAGTGAAACCCCCAAAATACCATAGTCCAAATTCAATATATTTTTGTAATTTTATAAACATCGGATTTCACTCATTAACCATTTAATTTAACACTAAATTTTGACGAGAGGATTGACATTACAAACTTTTGAAAGACGGTAACCCTAAATTGACACTTTTAAAAATTTAAGGGTATGATTGCAAAAGTAATAAAAGATCATGGGCGTCGAGAGATTAGTGAAGTTTTCCCAAAGAAAAAAGAAAGGACTTATTATTGATAATGATTATAATATTGTTATTTTGCAATGATTATATAGTGAAATGATGTGATCATATTGAATGCCTTGCTTTAGATAGAGTGTATTCATCCATTAACATATATGATTATCAATTTTGCACAGTGGAGACAGGTAAAGAAGAAGATGGTTGGGACTCCAGCGACTCCATTGTCTAAGGTACATAGGACCCTGTCATTCACCCCAGGTGGTCCAAAAATTCATGAGGAGAAAATATTAGTCACTGTTCGGATGAGGCCTCTCAGCCGGAAGGAACAAGCAATGTATGATCTTATTGCTTGGGATTGCATAGATGAGCACACCATTGTATTCAAGAACCCAAATCATGAGCGCACTGCAACCACCTATGCCTTCGGTATATGTTATGTGGAAACTGTTCTATACTCATTTTGCTTTTGTCTAGGTTTTTTTTATGTTGTATGTCAAACTCTTTTTAGCATTAACTGGAAAGGATTTTTAGAACATTTTAAGGCAGTAAAATTGACGTCCTTTAGCTTCTTGAGAGAAATTGAAAGCTTTATTTCCTGTTGTTTACACATCACAGATAACGTTTTTGGACTTGAATGCTCAACTCAGAAGGTTTATGAAGAAGGTGCTAAGGATGTTGCTTTATCTGCACTTACAGGAATGAATGGTAACTACAGTTACTGCAAATGTAGCCAGCAACTTGAAGTTTTAATCATGTTTCCCTTGTGATACTCGTCCTTTTGGATGATTCTAAGTACTTCACAATTTCTTTTTGCAGCAACAATTTTTGCATATGGGCAGACTAGCAGTGGTAAGACATTTACCATGAGAGGAATTACTGAAAATGCTGTTAAGGACATCTATGAACACATCAGGAATGTAAGTTCAATTCGTACCAAAATTCCTTATATTTCTTCTAGATCCCATTCATATTGTGAGCGGGAGAACTTTGGTCATTGAAAAATATTTATGAAAACAAAATGAGGGCAAGAATAATAATTTCAAGCCCATAAATTAAGTTGAATGTTATACCATCTTATGATATTGGATTTAGAAAGGACTAATTTCGTGCATTTTAAACCTTATTGCTTATTATTACCAAAAACTTTAGTTGTTTCTTGCTTTTGAATGTAAATTCTTGGTATAAAAGTTTTTCAAGTTGATTCTATATCTGCTCTGCACGTGTGAATTATTTCAATCTCACAGCACCCTGAGAGGGATTTTGTTTTGAGAGTTTCTGCAATGGAGATTTACAATGAAACTGTCATAGACCTTCTGAATCGTGAATCTGGTCCTCTTCGGCTTCTAGATGATCCTGAGGTACTTGAAAGAATATTTTATAATTAAGAGCTTTTAGATGTACTCACCATGTTTTTGCCGTAACCCTTAGTTTCTTGTTTTTGTTTTCTTAACACATAGAAAGGGACCATTGTGGAAAAACTTGTCGAAGAAGCTGTTAAGGATGGCCAACATCTACGGCATTTAATTAGCATCTGTGAAGGTATGAGTCTAAGATAAATATATACTGCAACTACAAGGCGTTTTCTTGCATGAAGTTCCTACTGTGCTTGCATCAGCCTGTTGGCAATGCATAAGAATACTTAAGCTCATGAAGGGGGCTCGTATGTTTTTAGTTTGATTTGGTTCTCAAAAATGAAAAGTTTTTATCTACCAGAATCCAATCTTGCTTTGTTAGCTACTAGAATGAACTCACTTATATTGTATAATACCAACTAGCTTTTCCTTCTCCTTATGCATACCACATGAATCTGAATGGGCAATGAGAGATAAAGCCTTCTGCATTTAATAAGATGGTCCTTGAATTGTGTTTAATGTTTATGATCTTATGGTAACAAGATTTGTTGATGCAGCTCAAAGGCAGGTGGGAGAAACTGCTCTAAACGATAAAAGCTCAAGATCACATCAAATAATCAGGCTGGTATATTTCTTTAATGGACACTTTGTATGAGATTTTTCCAGTATAAATAATGCATGCACATGTTGGTAAACTATTAACTACAAATTACAATACCTTGATCCTCAATTTTATGGAAATTTCACTTAACTTTTCTGAATTTTTAGCACTTTTGCAATCATCTCCCTAGACTTAAAAACACTCAATTTATTATATCAAACTTTAAAAAGCTTGCAATGTCATTCCTCTGTTAGGATTTGCGGTTAAATCCTAACAGATAAAGCCAAAATACATAAAATACCCTTGTTTAAAAATAAATAAATTTGTTGTCGAGTTGACCCACGGCCAAGCTGTGGGTTCTATGTTTTTTCTTAGAATTAAATAATTTTTAAATACATGGATATATGGGACATTTCACCTATAATTTGTCTGATTTAATCTCAAACCCTAATGGTAGGAGTGACATTGCGAACTTTTTAAAGCCTAGAGGGATGATTGAAAAAGCGCCGAAAGTTCGGGGGAGGGGGAGGATGTTGAGGCGGTGCTAACTCTATCTATTTGTTTTTTTAGCCTTACTTTCACGAATTCACATTTGCTTATCAATGGTATCATGTGCTTTATTTGAATTAGAATTAGCCTTTCTTATTGTCTTCTCTCATTTTGATTAGGACAAACTAGGTTGTTACGCACTCTTCCGTCCTGTTTTAGGATGATATGTCTTTAACTACCAAGTGTAGATATATCCTTCTCACTTTCTTAGGTTTCAGATATAATCCATCTTCTTGTACTTGTTTATAATGATGTATACGTTTCTTGGTTACATATTCATGCATAACGCTGGAATTTTCACTTTTTTGGTTTCAGACCATAAAGAGTAGCCTGCGGGAAAGTTCAGGCCGTGTTAAATCTTTCATAGCAAGTTTGGTATGGCATCTGCTTCCCCTCCTTTTGGCTTCTTGATGGTAAAGATTTGTTAAATTATGTTGATTGGAGTTCTGGAACTCTGCAGAATCTTGTGGACCTTGCTGGAAGTGAGCGTGCCTCCCAAACAAATGCGGATGGTACAAGATTGAAGGAAGGCAGTCACATCAACCGTAGCTTGTTGACACTCACAACAGTGATCAGGAAATTAAGGTAAGCAAGTGCAAATGCTGAAGCACCACGGTTCAATACATTTGGAACTTCAGGTTCATGAGTTTGTTTTAGCGCTATATTATGACATTCAGGAAACAAACTGAACTATTGAGACCTCAATATAGTTTTGTTAAAAAATAAAAAAAAATTGAAAAAAGCCTCAGTTTTTGTTAATGGCAGTTGTATCAAGTTGTTGTCATGTGAAAACTGCTAACTTTATTAGAAACATAAGAAAGCCTCTGGAAAAAAATCCCTCAATTCTTGTTAACAGTTGTATCAAGTAGCTTGCTTTCAAGTGAAAACTATTAAAATACCAGTACCATAAACCTATAAAAAAACAATTTGTAATTGAACTGGATAGTTGAACATGAGTTTTTGAAAAATCAGTTCAGCTGAAGACTAACTAGAAGTTTCTGATGAATGGATCTCATAGGATCTGAAAACTTCGGTTTTTTTTTGAAAAAAAAAAAAAAAGTATTGGAATTGAAATATATTTGATTTGTGAAAATTCAACTGCAAAGTGACTATTTGTCTTGGCGATTTTCCTGTTTGCAGTGGTGGCAAAAGGAGTGGTCATGTACCATACAGGGACTCAAAACTTACACGAATTTTGCAGTCGTCACTAGGGGGAAATGCTCGGACTGCAATTATATGCACCATGAGTCCAGCTTTGAGCCATGTGGAGCAAACAAGGAATACACTCTCGTTTGCAACTAGTGCAAAGGAAGTTACCAACAATGCGCAAGTAAACATGGTATGATAATCAACAAATTATACTTCAGTTGGTGAATCGTACGTTATATTGGCCACAAACACTTGATGTTCAATGATATTTGCGACAGTAATTACTCTGTTATCTGTCCTTAATGTCTAGTAGTACATGCTGTATATTGACATTTTTTTAACAAACTTTTCTGTTCGGTCAAGTGTCACACTGATGAGGTTATTAGAAACTTAGAAAAGGTTAACATAGTATGCTAGAAGCTAGGATCTCTTCTTTATTAAAAAATAAAGCAAATGGGCTCCTATTTTGCAATGAAGGAGATCAGATTATGCTGAATCAGGAGGCTGCTTTATGGAAGAAGATTTTTAATGACTTTAGAAACTACTTCGCTTCGGTTCAATCTAAATGCCTTGCTTTCCTTTTTAGAATATCTCGAAATAGATGTCTAGCTTTCAAAAATAGAAACATTTACTTTGACATTTTCATAAACTACCCTCATCATTTTTCGAAAAAGTAAACAAATTTCTCAAAGTTGTACTCACCTCTAATACACAATGAAGGATATTTTAGGAAGTTAATTAGACTTTCTACTTCTCATTAATATTCGTGCATTTGAACCAAGACGTGTGCTCGTAAGTGGACTCTGAAGTTGAGCTTGTTGGGTCCAATAGGGGCACACATCTTTTATGAATGTGTACGCATGTAAGCATAAGTGGATGTATTTATGTCTACATGTATCTATATAGTTACTTTTTTGGGGAATTATGCAATCACTGCTGAAAACATATTACTTTGGCAGTATGCGGTCTATCACAAGAATAGCGACCTGTTTTGCGGTAATTATTTAAAAGGAAAAAAAAAAAAAAAGGATTGGAAGTATGGTGGACCTTCTCAAGATTTTGCTTTTAATGAAAACATAACAATATATTGTTAATACTGATCTATCCATTGTTTCTTAAGTATACATATATACTTAAACATTTTGATAGCCAAAGATACGCAGATAAAATCTTATATCTATGTATATGTATTTATTTATTCATTTGTATATGTAATGTTGGATCTTTCTATTGTGTCAAACAATAATAAAAAGTGATTCAGGTTCTTGGTTATCCATAGTGATTGTTGTGTTGTTACCTCGTCTGCATGATTTACAAAGTACATAGAACAATAATAGAGCATAAATATGCCACTGGATTTTTGTGTAGGTTGTTGCCGACAAGACACTAGTGAAGCATTTACAGAAGGAAGTGGCCAGACTTGAAGCAGAGCTGCGAAGTCCTGAGCCTTCTTCATCTTCATGTTTGAGGTCTTTACTCGAGGAGAAGGACTTAAAAATACAGCGGGTATGCTTTTTTATTGGGTAAATAATAATTTGGAACTTCCATAACTATAAGTTTCTTTATTTGTTAGTTGCTAGTTGTTAGAAAGAAAGGGACAAGCGTCTCTATTCTAAAACGTGGTGAGGTATGCTTATGAGTTGTCCAGTATATATATATATATATATATATATATATACTTTTTTCTAGATATATGTTTTAAATGACATGACTTAATCCTGGTGTCTTGATAACCATTTAGCTGTTGTAACAGTCTTGCCTTATGGTAAATGGCTTCAACAAAATGCAATTCAAATAAACTTAACTCAGTGAAGCCATAATCCCAATTAAAGGTTTCTGGCTACATGAATTCTTTTTCTCCACTCAATTCTAGGCTAGATATAAATGCGACACGAATGATGATATATGTCATATTTTTTATACCATCTTGTGTCTTTCACATCATCGCACGAGTTGGGCTTTGAACTAATTATTGACTCTGGTTTTCGAGCATTAGCTTGATCAGGAAGTGGTATGTGCTACTAGTTTTTATATCAACCAAAAGGACATAGAAAAGTGGCAAAAGAATTTGCTTGATTTGAAAAATGAAAAAAGAATATGACTTTCTTCAAGCTCTTTACATATTTAACTGTAAATAAAGTTCCATTTTATAGATGGAAAGGGAGATGGAAGACCTAAAGCGCCAGAGAGACCTTGCACAATCCCAACTTGAACTAGAGAGAAAATCACACAAAGTGCAGAAGGTACTGGTGATCACTATTGTATGACTACAATTATAGTTTTGTTCTTATCTCATGTGAGTGTTTGTCTAAAAATCATATAACACTTTCAGGGGTTAGACCAATGTGGGCCTTCTTGTCAAGTCGCTAGGTGTCTTTCTTTTCCAGGTGAGAATGAATCCGTTTCCTGTAAATCTACGCCAGTAACTAGGCCCAGGAATGCAGTTGGAAGACAGGCAATGATGAGGCAATCGGTTACTTCAACAGATCCATCCATGCTTGTGCATGAAATCCGAAAGCTCGAGCAGCTGCAGAGGCAGCTTGGTGACGAAGCAAATCGGGCACTAGAAGTACTGCATAAGGAGGTTGCTTCACACAGAATAGGAAGTGGAGAAACTGCTGAAACAATTGCGAATCTGCTGTCTGAAATAAAGGGCATGCAAGCAGTTAGCTCCGCTTCAGAAGAAATTGTGATTGGCGATAAGGCCAACCTGATGGAAGAAATAAATCGATTAAAGTCTCAAGGAGGCACTATAGAATCTCTTGAAAAGAAGCTTGAGAATGTTCAGGAATCTATAGACAAGCTTGCTTCATCTTTTGCAAGTAGCGAAGAGACTCCTGACTGCAAGACCCAATCTAAAAAGAAGAAGTTTCTTCCTTTTGCCATGAGCAACAATGCAAACATGCAAAATATAATCCGATCCCCATGCTCACCTCTGTCGTCTTCTCGTAAGGTGATGGATTATGAGACAGAGAACAAAGTCCCTGAGCAAAATGATGTTGTGCCTAGTAGTGTTACATTCCCAAGGCCTTGTCAAGCAACTCCAGTAAAGAGTGATGAACATGGTCATTTTATCCCATCAAGAGAGGGAACACCTGCTACACAGCAATCGAACTCAGTTAACGTGAAGAAAATGCAGAGGATGTTCAAGAATGCTGCTGAGGAGAACATTCGGAGCATTAGAGCCTATGTTACCGAGTTAAAGGAACGGGTGGCAAAGTTACAATACCAAAAGCAGCTTCTGGTTTGCCAGGTAAAAAGCATACATATATGTTCCATAGTTCCATAAATTTTATTTCACAATTCAAATTCTTACTAGGTATGCATAAAGAGTCATTAAGCTATACTAGTTACCATTATATATGTCTCATAGTTTCAAGTGCATGCGGACAAATTTAGCAATAACCTTATTAATTCATCATAACCTCAAGCATCTTGCTCATGGATGATTGATTTTGTAATGTCGAATGTTTATGCCTAATGGATGGTTAAAGGTATTTGATCATTATTTCTCCTCCAGGGGTGGGTGTCCTGTGCCAGCATGCAGAGTATAACATGTACAATTGCTGTATTGATATTTTTTATGTTTGTCAGTGGAATATAGTAATCTTGAATACTTCAAATTATTATTATTATTTTTTTTTAATTTTTATAATGGAATCTGAAATTTCTATGTTAGTTTTCATTTTTCCATTGTGTTGAACCAAAACAAGGAGAGCCGGTGCCGGTGGCTTAACTTCTACTTTCGTTCCATATATTGATTTAGGTATTGGAGCTGGAGACTGTGGCCGGAACTGATGAACCCAATGTAATTGATAAGACTCCACCAAAGCCATGGCACTTAAAGTTTGAGGACGAGAGAAAGCAAATTGTGATGTTATGGCATTTGTGCCATGTCTCAATTGTGCACCGTACTCAATTTTACGTGTTATTCAGGGGAGACCCTGCCGATGAGATATATATGGAGGTGGAACTTAAAAGGTTGACATGGTTGGAGCAGCACTTCGCAGAACTCGGCAATGCAAGCCCCGCACTTCTAGGCGATGAACCTGCAGGCTCTGTTTCGGCAAGGTATTTATTTAAAGCATTTGCACCAGTGAATTTTGTATTAGGACATTGATTTATATCAACCTTTTTTTTTTTCTTCTGTAAATTGGTTTAAAATTGTAGTATCAAGGCTCTTAAGCAAGAAAGGGAATATCTGGCTAAGAGGGTGAGTTGTAAGCTAACAGCAGAGGAAAGAGAAATGCTTTACACAAAATGGGAGGTACCTCCGGTAGGAAAACAAAGGAGATTGCAATTGGTGAACAAATTGTGGACGGACCCTCATAACATGCAGCATGTACAAGAGAGTGCTGAAATCGTTGCCAAGTTGGTGGGCTTCTGCGAATCCGGCGAACATGTTAGTAAGGAGATGTTTGAGCTTAACTTTGCACGCCCTTCCGATAAGAAGACATGGATGGGCTGGAATTTAATTTCAAATCTCTTAAATCTGTAACCAAACCAGACAGACAGACACTCTTCTCTTCTGTGGTTTAAACTTTAAACTACATTATTAAATCTTTCTTGTCTTAATGTAGAACCATTTTTGTAATTAATTTGCATTAGTAATAGAGAAATTACAATTCTTCTCATACATGATACACTGACGCGGCAAGTTGTTGACGTGGAATTTAAATATTCTTCTCCAATTAGTATTTTTTTTCCTATTAAAATGTCCATTTTAAGAGAGTGAGAGTGAGAGTGAGAGTGAGAGCGGTGAAAAAAGAAAGAAAGGAAGCGGTGGCATATAGGTAAATATAGAGAGTATTGGGGAAGAATTTAAATATTCTTCTCCAATTAGTATTTTAAATGTCCTTTTTAAGAGAGTGAGAGCGGTGGAAAAAGAAAGAAAGGAAGCGGTGGCATATAGGTGAATATAGAGAGTGTTGGGGGGTTAAGATAACGCATAGCCTAAAACCCTCGTTGGTTCTTGAATCCGGAAGTCCAGTGAAACCCAAATCCTTCTCTCTGAGTCTCTTAGAAAAAACACACAAGTTTTAGGGTTCGCGATTTGGGAAAAATAAAAATGGGAAGAGAGGTGGAGGTGCAGTACACGGTGGAGCAGCTCGTGGCGGTGAATCCTTACAATCCGGACATCCTTAATGATCTGGAGAACTACGTGAACGAGCAGGTACGCACGCTAATCTCTAATCTTTGAGTTATGTGATTGTCTTGTGGCGGTGAACGAACGAACGAAGAAGATAAAGAGACGCTTCTTTTTGTTTGGTTTACCAGGTGTCGTCACAAACATACAGTCTTGATGCAAATCTCTGCCTTCTTCGCCTTTATCAGGTAGCTGTATTCTCACGTTTGATTCATTCATTCATACATGTATAATTGGTTTGGTACATCTCTTTGTTGTTGTTCTTTCTTTGTTAATTACTTGAGAAAAAGAAGAAGAGTAAAACCTTTTCATGTATTGGGTTGTTGCAGTTTAAGCCAGATCGAATGAGCACCCAAATTGTCTCCCGCATCTTGGTTAAGGTCTTTGCTTGATGCCTATTTTCCTTCAACCAATTAGTATATTATTTTCCAACACATTGCTGCCTAGATAGATAAAATCTCTTCTCTATTTTTTTTTTTTATTATTATTATTTTTTAATATTTTCGTTCATTGAACAGGCACTGATGGCTATGCCAGCTCCGGATTTCAGTCTGTGTCTCTTTTTGATTCCAGAACGAGTGGTAAATCTTTCTCTCTGATTTTGCATATTTCTCCTTTTTCTTTTGGATTCTGCCACCAATATCACATGGTTTATGACCCTGCTATAGATTTCTAGCAAAGTTTTACCCAAGTAGATATATAGATATATCATGTGTATGTGAGAGAGAGAGAGAGAGAGAGAGGTTATGTATAAATAGGGTTCTTTTACATGAGACAGAGCAAATTGCTTCCTGATATTTATGGTTTGCTAAACTTCTTTAGTTCTTCAGTTTTCATAAGCTTCTTTATAGATGGTATAAAAAATATCATTTGATATATATTCTTTTATCTCAACTTTTGGTCTACATAGCCATTGTTGTTCAAACTTTTCCTTCTTTCTTTCGTTTGATTATATCAGCAAATGGAGGAGCAGTTCAAGACTCTTATTGTTCTTTCACACTACTTGGAGGTATGTTTTCTGCTTTGTTTCTTGGCTCATATATGCCATGCCTCCAGTATGAACACCCCTTACCTGCTTTGTTTGCAGACAGGAAGATTCCGTCAATTCTGGGATGAAGCGGCGAAGAGTCGTCACATAGTTGAAGCTGTGCCAGGTAGTAATGAATTTTGATGGAGTAAATTTGTTGGTATATGTCGGTTGTTTAGGCTATTTAAATATTTCATTTACCTAGTTGAATCCATTTATCAAAAATCCGTGTTATTAGTAGAAGAATCACTTTATACCTATATTTTATGGAATTATGAAGAGAACAGTAGGGCGTCATTATTTTCACAGAGAGTGCCTTTGACACATTGGAGAGACGTTTTCGTACAACTACAAGAACAACAACTCCTGATATTACACTTTTTAGATGGTGTTATAGATTTGGATAATCAGATGGTTTCCCTCTTTATTATATCTCCTTTGGACGTGTTATAGCTATTGTAATGAATTTCCAGATATTTCTGTAATGATATTTAATGGCTATGATTTTTGGATCATATTGATCCAACTGCTGGTATCATAGTTGTATGTATGGTATTTTCATAAGCATGTAAACCACAGATGTTATTGTTGTTGTTGTCATCATTTCGTGGCCCGCATAATATGTTGTTGACTAAAGTTCTTGTGCTATCAACATTTGAGTTATTTCCTTTACTGCTCAAATGGCTCATGACTCATTATTCTGATTTGCCGCTCTAGGAAACAATTAGAAAGTGTAACTTCTGTGCTGGCCATATTGTTTCTGTCATTTTTTGTTACTGCTCTTGCTGCTGTTTTCTATTTGTTCCTCTATTGGTTTTAGGGTGCAGTGCCCATACATTATTATTGCTTATAAGTAAATAAAATGCAGGTTTTGAGCAAGCAATACAAGCCTATGCAATTCATGTCCTTTCCTTGACTTATCAAAAGGTCTCTAGACCTGTGCTCGCTGAGGTATGCCTTGAAACTATGTGCTTTCCACACATGGTGATTTGTATTTCTAGAATATGGTTTGATGGTTAGTTCCTTGTAGCTGGTATAGGGCTTGTGTCATTTAGGAATAGAACACTTGGCTGATGAAGACTATGTATTTCAGTATGATAATGGAAACCAAACATTTCAAGGTTATGCATGGTAGGATGTGTAATATTAAAAGAAGAACAAAATGTGTTAGGCTTTGTGACATGAGCATTGATAATTTTTTATGTTACAGGCTATCAACATCGAAGGTCTGTCCTTGGACAAATTCCTTGAGCACCAGGTAGCAAATAGTGGTTGGATTCTTGAGAAAGGTCATGGCAGGGGCCAACTCATTGTCCTACCTCGCAATGAATTCAACCATCCTGAGCTAAAGAAAAATGCGGCAGATAGCGTCCCGTTTGAGCACATAACCCGTATTTTTCCCATTCTTGGTTGACCTTTCTGCCAGAGACTGAGTCTTTCATTTCTGTTGCATGTTCTCTGAGGAAGCTTTGGGATTCTAAGAGTAGTTCCGGTGCCATCCTCGTGTCATTCGTGTTGTTGAGATGCTACTCTTTGGAGGACTGCTTTGGACACTTTTTTCCTGTATTTTTGGGTTTATGTTGAAAAATTAATTTATGCTGCTCGACTTAAGGAATTGATGATCCGGCTACGCTCCCTCGAGAAAATTTATTTTTTCCGAAGACATTTTTGCATAAAAAATGATACTTAACACATCTTAGCTGGATGGTTGACTGAAGTATCTACTTGCCCATTGAAACTTCTGGTTCCGGTACACAAGTAGAGTAGCCTATGCAGATAATGTTTGGGGGCAACTTCAACCCTGAACTTCAATCTGATATGAAAAATTCTCCTCAAACTTTAAAATTTCTTAATTTAGTCCATTGACATTTCAATTGCAATCAATTTTGATTCTTCCGTCAGATTTTAAATGTTAAATGATGTTTATACCCTTGATATTTTTAAAAAATTTAACTTTACTCTTAATTTCAAAACGTTTTTTTATTTAAAAACAAAAAAAAACAAAAATCAAGGATATTTTTGTTTTTTTGATATTTCTAACAGCTAAATTTAACGAAGAAGATTCAAATTGAGAGCAATTGAAAGTTCATGAGACAAAATTGATAAATTTTGAAGTTTAGAGAGGTTTGTTAAATCGAGTAGAAGTTCAAGGGTTTTCAGTGAAGGACAGCGATGATATATGCAAATAAAATGTGCAACGCTGTAATTCCTTTTAATAGTCTATTCACCTTGGGAAGTCTTTAACCGAACAAGCCTCGCCTCTCTTAACGGTATTAATCATGTTCTCTTCGTACATTCTTCTTATGTTTTAAGCTATCCTGATGTCTCCCACATCCAAATTTTGACCTCTTACATATAAAGGGAAAAAAAAGTCCAATTGGGTCATTTGAGAATATTATAATTTTATTATACTTCTTTCATTTCTTCATTATTTATGTATTAACTATTACCAGATTTCTTGTGCCTGCAGTTTACAATGGATGGTGCAAAAACTTACAAAAAGCCTGGCTTAAAAAGACACGTCCGTCAAATGAACAAAAAAGTGTAGATAAGTAGGTCTACACGAGCTCGATCTCCAGGCTCTACGGCTAGACAGCTCAAGCGACGGGAGTTGCTACAATGCTATAGGACTTTCCTCCAAGCACCTGGATCGCATGCATGCTTCACCACAAATAACATAAAGAATCAATTGACCTGCAATTCTAAAAAGTGGAGCTGATAATATTTACAGGAGCGAGACCTACGGAGTCCAAGGGGAGGAAGAAAACAATGAGCTCCAAAAAGAATTTTTAACTGTTGCCTATTTACTACTACTACTGCACGTTGGTATCGTGTTTTGTTTTGACTGGGGTTTCTCCGATGGAATTTAATGCCGTTAGTCGTAGACAGGGCTATGACAGATTGATTATTGGGAGAACATCTTATAAGAAGCACCGGTCTCTCTCTCTCTCTCTCTCTCTCTCTCTTCTTCCTGCTACCCTTGCTATACTCTCTACTGTCTCTTCTCCGTGGATCAGCATTGTTACAGCAACCTGAGATACAGAGAGTGGGAATATACCGAACTAGGTGGAATAACAAAACAATTAGCCTAACTTCAATGGCAGAGTGTCTCTCCGTGGTTCACCCAGTCCACAAAGCTATCTGAAAAATCCTCCAGAACTTCGGAACTCAGTGCTCCACCCAAGGATAGCTCTGTTCCAGTACGCTCCCTTCCCTACATGACATGGCACAGGAAAATAAGCAACATTAGAACATATCACCCTGCTCATTCTGGGTTTTGTTGTATAACTACCAAATATGAAATTGGGTTCACACCTCAATCAAGTCTCAAAAAACTATAACTAATTGTTTCTCCCTCCAACAACCATTCAAAATAACACTCCTTGATCACTGTATTTTTCATTGAAAGAAAGATAACAATCAAAGAGACGGCTGCAAATGAGATACTTGAGTGTATCTACTAATCTTCCATCAGTGCATGTACAATTCATACGGTACTACAACTTTTAGCTAAGATCCTGTCTCCATACAGAACAAAATAACAGTTTTACATAAAGACTACTAACATCCAAAGGAGAGTACTTACTTTCATGCTGGATGCATATTCACTTGAGGAGGGGGTAGTTTCTCCCATCACTCCATTGACAACATTTTCTGACGATAGCCCAGCAACTGGAGAGTATGTGAGTATTGATGACCTGCAGCCATTTTTTATGGAGGGAACTGAACTTCTTCAGTTAATATTCAAATGTCATTTTTTTTTTTTTGATAAATAATGTATATTCAAGCAACGCGCAGAAGGGCACAGTTAATATTCAAATGTCATACAACATCCTTGTTACCAAAACTATAAGTAATCACACTAGTAATGAGAATCAAACAGCAACTGATTTATTTAAAAAACTGGCCATTACCAAGTATCTATCCTTCCAAAGTTGGGCACTGGGAAGGGTAATTTAGATATGATCCTAACTTCAAAACCTTTTTTATATACCATCTGGGATTTTTACGAAAAAAAATTTGGGATCGTTGCACTAACCTTTTCATGCTTAGGTGGCTCTCTTTATGTTTGGGCTTTTCCAATATTTTACAAACAAGATTGTCACTGTCTTAGAGCTAAATAAAAATTACCTCTCGAATTGCTCTTCCTCACATGAATTCCCAGAGGAAGATAACCAGTCAAGGTCAAGAAAATTTGAGCAGTTGAACATATGTTCCGAGAGGTAAATATGATCGGTCTCAATGCATTGATCTCTTTGCACATCTCCAAAAAGCTGCCTGCGAGGCATTGAGGGAGTATACCTACACAAAGACACCCACGGGGGACGAGTCAAATCAGGTAAGGAATCATGTGGAACTTACAGATAATGTACCCCAAAACAAAACCTTGCAGCATATAATCCGTTCATTATGAATATAACAAATGGTAATATCACCCAATTAATTGCTAAATAAACAAAATTAGATGGTAAGACTAACTAAATACATACTTATTCAAAGAGATACGGTGGAGGAGTCAATACAGGTTGTCTTGTGAGACAAAGTAATCAACAAAATCAAAATAGCTATTTTGTAACCCTCAAACATGTTCAACACAAAACCAATGTAAAAAATTCTCTATCCAATCAGATCCAATGGATCTAATCATGTGCCTGCCACCAATCTGACAAACTGGACTGTATTTTGGCAAAGCTTTGACAATTATTTGACGCCCACCAAGCCAGAAAATCCAGTCCCACCCAATATTTTCTGGTCAAATATTTGAGGATTTATAAGTTTTTTCTTTTACCCTGAACCTGCTCCAACTACCACCATCCAGCCATTCTGTTTGCATGTGTCATGTCTGTATGCGTGCATGACTGGGTTGGGTAGGGGATGTTTCTCTAATTTTCTGGGCTCTAGATTTCTTCCCAAGATGACGGACTGTGGAGCTAAACATGAAAATATCATCCATCCTTCAATCTCCAAAAGCAGACCCTAAAACCCCTAGTTCCATAGCATTATTACCTGCTGCTACTAAATGATTCATATACATGTAATGAAATTTTCAACTCAACCCCAGTTATTGGATCCAACAAATAGGTCATACCATTGTAATATGCAAAGAAACCAAAAGAACCCTAGTCCCAGAGGACAGAATGCTAGAATATAGGAAGCAAGGACTGACTCATATTTCACAAAATTCCCATACATTAGTTGGTGTATTGATTTTCCTCGAATCAATTCATTTGGAAAGCTTAAAACAGCCACAAATTTGCGGTACCATGCCGTTACTAAGCAACACAAGGAACATGTATCCAGACTACTTCATTGAATCAAGGCAAAAGAAACTAAACTAATTGAATGACACTGATAGAGTGACTGCTGTGATAACTTTCATTGTATAGCCATTTACTAACAAGACAACATAGCTGTACTTCCGTTAATAGAACCTGCTAGGCAAAAGACTTTTAAAGCTCAAATTTACACCCTTTTTTTTTTGTAAGAGAAATTTACACGTCAACTGAACTTAAAAGTGCAGCTGAGCAGGAAAGTATTTTTTTCTTTTCTTTTTCAATCTAAAAAAAGTACTCACTAAGGAAATAAGAAAAAGGAAAAAAGCAGGTCAACTAATCGAACACGGACTTTATTGAATCCAACAAAGGCAAAATGATGTAACCAAACCTTGAAAAAGCTATTTCACTCTCACAAGTTGATATTTCTGGTGATGACTCAGATAGAAAGTTGTTCGCTCCTTGTGATAGATCAGACAAAACTGAGTTAGAAATATGCTTCTCTTTTGTGGCTGACACAGGTGAGCTGCTTTCTTGAAGAATGTTCCCGTCTGATAAGGATCGTTTGAAAATTGACCTAGAAAATACATAACTCAACACGCGTCAAATACTCAGTAGCATCAAATGTCAGTAAAAGATATATTGGTTAAAGCAAGCATAACTGTTCGCAGTTCAGCAATCCATGAAGTATGCATAACCATTAGAAAAACCAGCAATCTATAAAAGCATTCAGCCTTTTTTCTTTTTTTTTTTGGGGAGAGGGGGGGGGGGGGGGGGGGGGGGGTTAGAGAGAAAATTAAGACGGGCACGAACTTCAAAGAGAACAATCCATAATATTTTCTAGTCAAATTTCTCGGAAAACCATGATACAAAATTTATTTTCTTGAATATCATGTCCTATTTTAGTCAAATAATCAACTGTTCTATTGCCTTCCCTTTAAGCATGTGGAATCTTAACCACTAAATCATTGCAATCTTGGAAAAGATTTACTATTTTCCATTCTATACTTGACAATTGAATCATTTTTATGAGTAAAATTACATTCAAGAAAAGAAGATAGAACAAACAAGGCTCCAGTACAAAGGTGGTACACCAAAAAGCCCCCACTCAAGAGGTACCACATAACTCACCCTAGAGCACGGTGCAACTGGTTCTATTAATGCCTTAGGCCCAAAATTCTTATCAGCGATTACCTCAAAGTACAATAAGCGATAACTGAAAAGTATACCCTATATGCCTCTTATCAAAATCATATGCTGTTAATGATATGAAGTATATTTGAAGCACCAACTTTTGACCTCAGTTCTCACAAGTTGATATATTAGCAGTCATTGAGTATCAAGCCAAGCCTCTTCAAGAATGCTTCTTAAAAGAAAGAGATCAAGTGAAACTAGAGATTCAGAATTTAGCCAGCTACTTACCTTCCATCTTCAGCCACATTTGCATGCCCATTCCTCCCAGCATCACAGTGCTGGTCTGAATCCAGTTCCCAGAGAGCAGGTTTGCCCTGTTGCGGCTGAAAGTGCCCCAGGAATCTGCACAAGTTATTGGAATAAAAAAACTGTAATACAAATTGCAAACTTTTACACCTGAAGTAAAAGCAAAAGGAATTAGCTGCATCATATTTGTTTCTCCTTTTTTTATTTTTTCAAAAATGGTAGAAGTGGGATAAAAAACAAGGAATAAACCCACCCCAAATGCCAACACCACCTCCAACTCTTTCTTGACTTGATACCAATGAGATTAGGTCTATTAAATCACAAATTGTCCCAAAAGCTTAAGCAAATAGAAAATGATGTATTTAATCAATGAATTAATAATCTACATTCCCCTCACGTGTAAGCTCAAATTTCTCTTCAATAAGTGAGACCTAACACGTGAAATATTTTGAAATGGGCGATAAATTATGGGCACAGGGTTCAAATTCAGAATCTCAACTCTGATACCATATTAAATTACTAGTTATCCCAAAGGCCAGTACGTAATGGAATTGTAGTAATGCCACTCTCTAACCCTCATCCCACTGCCACAGAATCTATACTTAGAACAGGCAAGAGGAGTGAAGTTATGTTATTTGAGCCAAGATAGTGCCAAACACTGAAAACAGATGCCCCAACTAGAAAATCACCCTGACATATATTTCCAATTTGTAAAGAAGTGTACAACTGGCTCCTAGAAAGTAATAAAAGGTTTCAAATGCAAGACTTACACATTAATTGCATCTTGTTTCTCTGCATCCATATAAGCATTGCTGTAATACCGTTGAAGAGTTCTGAAGAATTCTTGAGACTGGGTTGCCGCTTTCCATTGACCCCTTCTCTCAGAGAATATCTATGGCGTCAGAAAATTGAAAAAGTAAACAAGTGAAGCACATTAGTAAAGATTTACATGATTACTTAGGCAATGTAGTTAACATAGTTATAAAAAAAAGGCAGTTAACATAGTTAATACCCGTAGAAGTGTCAATGGATTGATACAGAACCAGGTACCTAACCAGTAACCATGTCAAACTAGACTGCATAAATCACCATCAAATCCCCAAAGGCTATTGTTCCAGTTTACATCCAAATTATGAGCATAGCTATTAGTGTTATAAGTGTGCAACAGTTTCCTAACAACTTATGCTTAGCGTTCACCATCTTAGTATGAAGTCTAGTTGTTCTTTAGTTCAAATCTTGTGAACCCTCATTCTGATAACTTCTGTGTTGAGCGTGAAACAGCCACATTTAGTTCAAAAATTGATAACCAGGCATGAATTACGTTTTAGTATTAAGCACAAACACTAAATGCATGTGTTCACCATTACATGGAGCTGGTCTTGCCAAGAACAACAGCCCCTTCCTATTGAAGACAAGTGTAGCTTAGAACCCCACAATTCTAAAGTTCTGAAAATATAGATGTCTCTTCCCAGAAACAAACCAGAACAGATCTCCAAAGCAAACTATTTGATCCATAATATAATTTTGAAGCCTGCCCAGTTCTTGATTGCCACTAAAACGATATTCTCACACCAGGAGACTCAGTAGGATGAACTTCTGACTAACTAGGCCCGTGATCAAATCAGATCCAGTCTAACTTGGGGTATATCCCACATATCTGGATCGATTTAACAAGGAAACAATTCTTCTCTTCATTGGTCCACTGGAAATCCCAAGTGGTCTAACAACATTGCATATGGTTAAATGAATCAATAATGAAACAACTCCAACCCTAATAATCAACAAAAGAGAAAATCAATCCATATTATAGAGAAAATTTGACTCGACTACGGAACATATATAGAAGGAGCTCAGAGATGAAACATTTACAAAGTAATAAGTGAGACACAAGATCGAGAAAGATTTGACTGTGGACCATCTTTTACTCCATTGCAATTTGACTAGAGTGTGTAGGTCGCTTGTATTTAGTTTGTTTGGGATAAATTGGGTATATGCCCAGGTCGATGGCCAACAAGTTGGCTAGTTGGACAGAACAATTTAGTAGGCATCGTAGTAGTGAGATTTGGGAAGGCTATTCCTTTATGCCTAGTGTGGTGTGTTTGGAGGGAGACGACTGGTAGGACATTTAAAGGTCATCCTTGGAAGGATTCCTCTTGCAGCTTATCCTTCTCTTGGGTAGATTTTTTGGATTTTCCTCGATTTTAGGAGTGGCAGTGACAATGTAGTTTTTTTCATCTCCTAGTGAAGTTACAAAATGTATCTTCTTTGAAAAGAAACACAACCTTATCTAATGCCATATACAGAATTTACATCCCCCATTAGTTCTGGGGTAACATAATGGTTGATATTATGTTATATTTAGGAACATACAAGCTATCAATTGGATCAGACTAATCTCGAAATGGATTAACTTTTAAAGAAGTTGGATTTGTCAGTTGAAAATTTAGCACATTCAGCATCTCAATGGATTAACATAGACAAACCCTAGACCAATAGAACAATTTTTAAAGTGACACTGTAACCCAGTAATTCTGTATGATCGAATTTGGGATGGCAGAAATAAAAGGAAAGAAGGTTATACATAATTTCAACACATCACACTTAAGGTTATGAAAGTACTAAGCACTATGCACATAGAAGGAGCATCAAAGGTGAGAATTACCTTATTGTGAGCGGCTGAGCCACCATATTGATGAGCTAGCGTGTCACCCATTCTCTCATAAAACCCCATCAAATCATCTGCCAAAGGAGCATCAAGATCTATCTTTGGGTTGTCTGTGGCTCCAAGAGCATGAAGCTGGTGCCCAAGAGCTACTAATCCATAAGCATATTGTGCAACATTTGTACGATCCAGGCAATCAATACAATTGGTCCTGAGCACCCCCTTTTGGAACATGGATGGCTTGACAGAGTGATACCCATTAGCAACACTAGTAGCACCATTATTACCACCACTGAGTTTCCTCTCTAGGTTATCAGCATCCCCGTTATCATTGTTGCAGTGTCTCTGGGGAAAAAATTTACTATTGTCCACATTCCTGCATCAAATTTGAAATGCCAGCCACACCATCAGATAAGAAAAGTATTAGTAGAAAACATGTAAAGTAGCCAGTCTTAATTATTACATTTGATGAAATGACCAGATGATCATTGGAAAAAAAAAAAATCTACGCCCTTGCTTTCCATGTCCAAGTTTTATTAATTTCCTTTCTGCAAGTCTTAAGAATGCATGAAGAGTCATGCTGATCAAAATCACAAAAAGGATTCAGGAAGATACTGGGATGAGATGGAAAAATGCTTACTCAGAGGAAAGCCATCTTAGACACCCTTCATGCCTAAAGACTGGTGTTACTTGGCAATAAAAGAATCCTGTTAGCGTCAATGCATTTGCAGCCACTTTGCCCAGAAGTATCAAAGCATTTGTAGCTTTGCTGGAAATGGGTGGGGGGGAAGAAATGATTTTCAGTAGAAGCCAAAGTTTAAAGAAATAGCATTATCTGAAAGAACAAAGGGACAAGAACTGAGTGTGTTAGACATATACCTCCGAGAATGTTTATGTAGATCCCAATGAAGAAACCTAAGACGGTTCTCCCCTGACAAATGTTTATTAACGAAATCAATTGCATTAGCAAACTCTGCACGAAGAATGGACTCTCGAGGCCTCTTCTCGTGTGCCTATTGATTGCCAAAATTCAAAAAGCAAGCGCGAGGGACGTTAAAAATAATACATCAAATACAAACAATCAAGTATATTATTTTTTATAAGTAAACGAGATATCATTAAAGAGCGCAAAGTCACAACCCAAGTACATAGGATGTATACAAGCGCAACCCAACTTTCATTGACTATAAATATCTTTTCCTTGAGGTAATCTCCAACAATATATGAAGAAAAAAAAAAGATGATAGTGATGGTGATGATGTGAAGGCAATGAATGCGACTGATGATGAAAAATACTAAACCCATCAATCAAATAAAGAAACTCACCTTAATCAAATTCAAAATAATTATGGGGTTTCCATATCTATTGGCAAGGTTTTCAAAATGAAGTCTGGTGGCTTCATAATTTTGGTCCTTCTTTGACACTGGAAAAGAGCAAAAGTCAGTTAAAGGAATATATGACAAACACTCAGCAGCTAGTACTTATGCAAGGACGTACATATAATGTCTGGTTTAATATTCATGCGTGAAGTTTCCTGTGACCAGAAAAGAGGGATTGAACCTCGGTTCTGGACAACAGAGCTTATTTGCATGGGAAAACCTTCTGGAACATCCTCAAACACAATCTGTTCTGTCTCGACATCATTAGCAACTCTGCCCTTCTCATTTACACCCCGTTTCAGATACCTAAATAAGAAGTAAACAATAAGTGAGAGGCTTCATATGTTATGTGGAGTCAACTGAGAATATAAATAAAGTCCCAAGCTTAACCATATTACATCATCTTTATTATTTAAAAATGGTAACCAGAGAACACAGTATCCAATTCTTGTGGAAGGTTTTAAAACCATATAAGCAGTTTGAATCCAGGAAGTATTACAACAGTGCAATCCTAAAGAACATTGAGAAAGAGTGGTCCAAGTTTTCTCAAATGTTATAGTAATAATGTAAAATCATTGATAAATGGAGAAAAAAGTGATTTTCTCATGCATGTATCCATCCCATGCCAAGCACATAGTGTATACAGGAAAATAAGTCTGCATGTACTCCTACCTGGTGCCCGCGTAGTGACGAGAACGTCTCGCAATGAGGGTCAGTTTGAACTCTCGTCCAGATAGAGAAAGTTTAGCCTAAATTCAAATAGCAAGAATCCATCAGAGAAATCTACAATAGTTATTATCTGTATAGTTGGGCAGGCAACATTAGAAATGAACAGATTCAATAAGTTTCAATGAATTTACTAAACCAGTAATAACAATAATCAGTTGCACAGGTACATCCCAAAATATCATCCATCTGCATTACACCCACTTCATAAGACTAACTCAAAAGAACAAAAGCATGTTTAGAAGACCAGTAGAATCAAATAGACAATAAAGAGGAAAGTACTAAATGATCTCATTTTCAAAGAGAAAGACCTTAAGTAATGAATTAAATCTTACAATAACAGCATCAGAAGTAGGTAAAATTAAAGTTCTAAGGATTTAAAAATCGATGTTAATGTCAGTACTCGTACGCATAAAAGAGTCCATGAAATTCCAAGAAACTTTGGAATAGAAAAGAAATATTGCAACAGCTATAAAAGAGTTGTGTTAACATAATGATCAATTCCTTCATCCACCCTAACTTATTTATTATAGTCCAATCATCAAAAACATTATGAATTCCTTACCTGCATAAAAAAGCCATATACTAAAGCAACTGTCCAAAAAGTATTCTGGAGGTGATTCCGGATTCCCCGAGTCAAGAACTCATTCCAGACAAACATTGTTTCATAGAGAACCGGGCCAGTCTCCTTATTACACAAGTTCTTTTGAAGACTACACATAACATGGTATGAGTAGCTAAAAAAGAAGTCCTTTGTGAGATCCACCATGCATAGGAGCTTCTTGTATCTAAGCCATCAATCCAACATAGAATAAAAAAGTTAGCAGCAATACCAACAAAGTTTGGAGCAAGAACAATTGGTTAAGAAGAAAGATGTACATTTAAATAAGCAACTATCATGAGAAAAAATAATGGTTGTTCCTCTTGAAACTCGGTTTTTTATATATAGATGGATACACACAACTCAAAACATATCAAGCTTCACTTGTAATTTGCAGAACTTCAACAACATATAGCCTCAAAAAATTCAAACCAATCAACGATGAAACAATTAATTTAACTTGATAATTAACCAATCCAATTCATGATATCTCTAAGAAAGACTAAAACTAGGAAGGAATAAAATATTTCCATGGTGCCAACAAAAAGATATTCATTTAACATTTTCAAACCATATTCTTGTATTCATAAAACTATTATGCTCGAACTTATACATTTGAAGCACATAAAAATTGTCTAGCAATATGAGAATGTATTCCAAAGTGAGATAGCTTGTTCCCAAACAGTTGAAGGGAAATTAAGAATGGAAGAATCACAACAGAAACACTTAACTTTCACAAAATACAGATACAAAGCCGAGTAACACTCATGGTTCTCTTCACAAGTACCATGGAAAAAATACATTTACATGCAAAAGGAACTAAAACCTGTTCTCATTCTTAGAATTAGCGATACTGGACCAAACAGTAGAATTTGGAAGCGGAATCATCGCACTCTTGGAGATTGCATATACATTATGACCACAGATTGCACCAATCTGTCTTCTTTTTGTGATAATCAACATGTAATAAGGCCCCAAAAATTTGATGAACCCTGAAACAGAAAAGCACTATGAGCACTATTATAACATTGATAATTTAATAAGATGCACTTCAGTCCACATACCAACAATTCCGTAACAAGTAGTGACAAACTTTAGTCCACCCGTCGATTTGTTCCCTTCATCTATCCGCCTCAACAGATCAGAACACTCACTTTCCGTATATGTGGTCGAATCTTCACGGACGTTTAGCTCTGATGGATCCAACCGGTCAATCTTTAGCACTCTCCAGTATGTTCTACTCTTGTCCCTTCCTATCATGTAAAAGTTCTGCAGCACAAAACATAGCAAGTATTATCATAAGTCTGTTTGTCCATAACAGGTTTCTGCAACGCACAATAAACCAGTTAAAGGGTATCTTTCATGCTAACCAAATATTTCACATATTATAAATAGGCGAAGATGACGATATGCTGCCGATAAATATATATCTTCATAAAGAAAAGTTCTTCTATCATATGTTAAATAAATAAATTAAGGCCTAATGATTGAGAAGTGCCATAAGCTGAACAAGATTGTTCCCAAATGGTAATAAGCATATCAAAATGGCAGCTATCATTTCATAGAAGATAATTAGTAAAAAGGAGTAAGAAAAAAATTCAGTAGCTGACGATTGTGAACTCAACTCAACCATAGACTCCAAACCCCCCCCCCCCCCCCCCCCCCCCCCCCCCCCCCACACTCTTCTTTCCCCCAATCCAACAAGATATGAAAAATGCGCCAACCAGCTAAACCTCTAATACTTGTTCTAGTTCTAGTAGAAACACTATCCAAGAACAAGTTACACTTGCTTTTAAACATGACATTTGAACACCGAATTTGATAATGTAGCGGAACAAAACCAAGTGCTAAATTAAACCAAATTCGTCTGGAAGAGAAGAGATGTATATATATATATATATATAAAATGCATACGGGGAAGAAAGTAGAGAGAGAGAGAGAGAGATTACCGATCGAGTCTCGTAGAGCCTGAATTTGTGCATACAAGGGTGGGCAGGAGGAGGACAAAAGGATTCGTCATCAGCGGCAGAGGAAGAGAGGGACGGCCCATTCTCTGGCGACGCCATTGATACAATTTGTTCCAGATCAACCCCCTCCCCGAGCCTCCGGCTCAGGCTCAGGGATTACTCTTGGAATGGCATGCTTTTATGTTGGAATAAGTCTCGCATACAATGGAGTGAATAGAATTCGGCTGCTTCAAATACAACATGCTCTTTGACCTCTTCCCCTATTACTATTACTATTACTATTTCTTCCTTTTATTCTTATTCCTTTACAATTCCAACACCAACTCCTTTCCTTCCATTCCCAGCCAACGCTCCTATTTGGCAAGAGAGACTGAGATCTTTGATCAAGGGGAAGGCAACGGAATCAAATAAAGCAAGGCAGAGAGAGAGAGAGAGAGAGATCGAATATTTACCAAAAATATATATATTTACGGAATATATACGTATATATATATGTGTGTGTACGGATATAGAGAGAAAGACGATGATGGAGGTTGGAAAAGATCCGAGCAGGAAAGAGATGGGAGGTTCCAAACCAGAAAGAGGGAGCAGCTAATAATTGGCGGTGTTATTTATATGAAGCTGTTGTTGTTTTTCAAAGATACACAGACACACACAGAGAAAGGAGAAGCTCAGATCCAAAAGAGATGTATGAAATCAAATCAACACCACAACTTGGGTCTCCGATCCATCCACACATAATAATCATATTACATTATTACTCATACTTATTGTTTTTATATTCTGCGAATTTCGGAATTTCCCATTTTTAATCATTGCTATTTTTTTCACCAACCTAATTGACATTTAACGTGTTCCTTTTTAACTCGTCTTTGCTTCCCCAGAAGAAAAGCCTTACTAATTCTTGTGATATGGACAATATATAACTGGACTTGGCAAACTTCTCCACGTATTTATTGGGCATACTTTTTTATCAATATTCTCATTATTATTCCTTTATTCTTTTTAGTAAAGACAAACAAAAAAATTTAAATTAGATTAGATAAATTTTTTTCAACTCAATCTATTAATTTAATAAAAATAGCATGTATTTTAGATACATACATGATTGTTGGTCTAAAATCTAAATAGACTGAGAAAACTCTTTCTCAATTTATTTTGAATGAAACTTTATCATTTAAATATTCTGTTTGTGGGATAATAAATTGCTTTTATGTTGGTGTCTCTATTGATCCATTATTAGACTCTTCATTATATATAACTAAATAAATAGATATCATAAGAAACTTAATTAAGAACAATCATTTCCTTTCGTTTTTTATTTATTTTTATTTTATCTAGATCCATGAAAGAAAGAAAATATAAATTAGAAGGGATCCTTTCTAATATCAAGAGGAAGATTAGGAAAAACAAATTAAAGTGGAAATACTACCAAAACATTTGAATAAAGCTACCCATTTTGCTCAACTGAGATTGGAAAATTTCATGCTCATGTGAATCTTGGAGGTCGACCAACCATTGAGAGAGACAAGCATACCAAAAATGTCTGAGACTATTATTGTGGAGATATTTCAATATGAGGTAAAGTGACTGTGTTTGTTTGAGAGTCCCCTTTTTCTATGGCTATTTTAACCGCAGACAAATCTTGTATTGAAAAGCTAGCTTCTCCAATATTTGTGTCACAAGAAGAAACATTTGTTTCAGTATAGATCGAGGCTGTTAAGGAAATTTCAAGGCTTCATTTATTAATGTGTTTTGGAAAGTAATTTTTATTTTTATTTTGAAAAAAAGTGAAAATGGTTTTAAATATTTAGTGAGTGTCTTATATTTTAAGTTATTTATTAATACTTGTACTTTGAAAAGAAGAAGAAAACTTTTTATAAAAGAGAGTTGGGATGAATTGAAAGCATTTCCTTCCGGTTATTAGTCGTAAAAAGAGGCATGACCCAATATATATGTGGATTTGTGGTCTAAATTTTTTAAGTTGTAACCACCAAAACGTTGTGCCTCGACCGAGTCACTCATTGAAACTTGAGGCGATCACGTAGCTTTGACTTCAATGGCTTTACCAGAAAATTGATTGTGCAATTTATAATCTGCTAATGCCTTTCATTGCATTTAAAAGAATCATATGGTGATGTGCAGTACTGCAGTCATCAAACCAAACCAGTTCTCCAAGTGTTTATTCGCACATGCAGTTGCACCCACGATTGGTACCTGGCAGCCTGCCAATAATTGATTTCCATTTACCTTGGGATTATACTGCGTCTCAATTTCCTAAATCATTAAAAGATGCAAAAAAAATTAACAACAAAAAAAAGGAGCATATATAAAAAAATACCAAATTGGCAATTGCAACGTGAAAGAAGAAGAATATATATCTTGATTTATTAGCGATGTGAAATTTTTCCAAATTGTGTAAACAATATTTTTTAAGTTTTTTTTTAGTACTCTACGAATGTATATTTTGTAATTTTAATTTTACGTTTCTTTCGAGTAGTACTTCTTTGAAGGTAGACTTGAGATTATATTTATAAATGGGTTAATGTCTATTCTATTCGTTTAATAATTTTTTTAAAATATTTGCCGGTAACATCTAGGAGTAGAAAAAGATGGTAAGCATTTATGAAGCAATAAATAAAACAACATGATATACACACGTGATTAAACAAGATAAAGGTCAAAAATAAAAATAATACATGAATTGATGGCGACTGAGGCAACAGAGTCTTTACGCGTGCCAGGAACAAAATATCTGCCTTCCTTCTACGCTCACTGCTCAGGGCGAGTGGGGGCGGAGGTTTGGAAAATTGGAATTATAATTAATATGGATATAAATTTTTAGTAATTTATTGTTTTGAAAAGTAAATGTCATAAAGTTTCTAAGCGACTTACCTGTTTGAGCGGTGGATGGGCCGGTTCGGTTGTCAAATACTTACTTTTAAAATTAATTTTTTACTCTCTTAATTTATTTATTTATTTATTTTAAATAATTTTGTCCCACATATCTAATATCCTAGTTTCACCCATACTCATAAAAATTCTGTTATTATTTAAATTACTAACCATCCCAATAACAAAATTATTAATATATCTATCCCATTAATATAGCCCAGATACTTGTGGGAAATTGTATACTTGTAGTATATGCCATTTGGGCTGCAGGCACGTGAAGAATATACCACTTGCACAATTATTGATTTCAACCATATACAGAAATATATATATATATTTCTGTTAATCCACAATTATGTGTAGATCATTCTAAACGCACGCACGTGCAGAATCGTATTTCCTGGTCAGCCACTGTGTGCTTACAACATAAATTTCTCCAATTTATTTATCCTTTTCACATTAACCGGCCCAATTGAATTTTGTCACCTGGTAAGTGTTCGGAATTTCGAACACTTCCGTACGAGTTTCGGGTTGGTGAGTCTAATTGCTAATGATACGTGTGGCCCAAATAAAAGTACAGGCTACAGCCTTCTTGACCGATCAGGGGCTGCGGCTATCGGGTGGCCGCAAGCCTCTCAAGCTGAAATACGGTCAATATATTCTATGTTTAGGGGATTGTAATCATTAACAAGAAGATTGGCTTTGAGACTTGTTGGACTTAGTCCGCTGTCCGCGGGTCTGTCTAATCAGTAAAAATTTGGAAAAACTTTCTTTCCTGGAGAGGAAAATGTCTTGAAAATTATAACCCATTTTTGTCCCCAAGATTCAGTACATGTTATGGTCTAGAATTCAAGGGGGGGGGGGGAGGGGGTGGGGGGGTTGGTGTGGGGTACTTAATCAAACTAGAGCTTAGTAAGTAGGAATAGTACATAATTTTGTTGTCCAAAATCCATGAGATTGCACTTCCCAGCTCAATTGGTAGCAGTGCAGCCAAAGGTTCTTGAATTACGTACAGTTTGATCACTAGACATCTAAGGGAACACCCAGAGTTTCTTTTGGTTTAACAAACAAGCACTACTCAAATAACATGTTGACACTCAGAAAATAGGATCAGTGAGCCCGAAAGTAATCCTGACTTTCGTAGGGGAAGTGCTGGCTATCAGGGTCATCAACTTCATCAGCAATATTGGTGAACTTCTCTTTGCTAAGGAAGAGGTCTTGTAGGTTGAATGGCCCTACAGAGGAAGGGGGTCCATTCCTGCAGAGAGCCTTGGCAAATTGCTCATGGATTTTCTCTGTTGGATGGAAAGAATCCCACCATACATAATCGCCGGCGTCGTCGCATAATTGGTAATCTTGGACCTCTTTGTGCCTCCACAGGTGAAGATGCCCCCATATGGTCCGGTTCCACAACATGCATTCACGTACTCCATCCTTGAAACCTTCACGAGCAAAAGTTGTGACTTGTAATTAGAAATATTCCAATCTATTTAATTGCAGATTATGGCCATGGCACACGTACCATATTTGGAGGGTTTGTTTATTCTCTCATGCAGCCAATCATAGAAGTTGGAGTTGCAGTACTTGAATCCTCTCAATAGATGTTCAAGGTTTGCCAGGACATGCAGCTTTTAAAGCATCATTATGTGCTACGGCTAGTGCA
Source organism: Corylus avellana (assembly GCF_965113065.1). Classification (NCBI taxonomy): domain Eukaryota; kingdom Viridiplantae; phylum Streptophyta; class Magnoliopsida; order Fagales; family Betulaceae; genus Corylus; species Corylus avellana. The sequence goes on along the minus strand of NC_142500.1, from coordinate 143,909 downwards.
CATGCTTCTTCAAAACAACCACCCTCGCTGGCTTTGGGGTTCAGAGCTCTAAGGGCTGGTAAGCAACCTAGTGGAGACAAGCTTAGAAACCCAAATTTTCTACCCCCTTTCTCATACAGCACCTGAATAAAAGATACAAAGAAAAATTAGTCAATTACAATTGCATGCGAGTTTAGGAAATAACACTTCTCTAATTCATTCGTAAAGGAAAAAACTTACTTGAATTGCCTGAGTCAAGTTCCCAATTACTAGCCCAACATATTGTGCAGGGTTATAATATTCCTGCATTTTTGGATTACCTAAATAACCACTCATATAGTCGTTGCTTCCGATGCTAATGAAGTAAACAGCTTCCGAGATCAGCTTCTTTGCACTGGCATCTCCTAATTTTTGTGTTAATGATTTTTCAACTTCTTCGAAATTTTTTATTTGGGTCTGAAAATCAATCACCTAATAACGTACAACATTAAGCCATTACTTTAGAAAGTGATCATTTCCTCCTCACAAATCATATCATGGTCAAAAAAAAAAAAAAAAAAAAAAAATTCTTTGTACTTGTCCTTGATTGGTTTCTGGGAGGATGCCAGCCCCACCAGATGCAAAGTTAACACCGTTGATGAATACAGCTGAAGGTTGTAAGAATGGAACAATAATTGGCAACTTTGCATATTCCGCTGTATTAACAAGATAATTAAGCTCGATCAGTAAGTTTGATGGTTGTTGGCGCGCATATATGAAAAAAGAGAAGTAATGCTAGAGCTATACTCCTATTTTACTACTTTGATTAAATGATTACCTATGAAATCTACAATCACACGGCCATCAGAAAAGCGTCCTGTGGGTTCTCCGAAGTAGCCATTCTGTCCGTATGGCTTGTAATCTGCTTGGTTTTCCGGAATGGTGTTGATGTAATTATTGTTGCCAGGATCAACAGTTGAGTCTCCAAATATGAAGAAGGGACGTCTAGTATTTTCCAATATTGTACTCCCACATGCCCTGCAGCTGATTGACAATGCTAGAGTTATGCAGATGATGATGAAGTAATCCAAGTGAAAAACTAGCCTTGCCATCTCGGAAGACTGCAGTGCAGTTTATCGCATATAATCAAAGCTAAGGTGGTGATTTATAGTGTATGTTAGATCATTTTGGCTTAATTAAATATGGCGACCGAACTCTTCCAAAACTTTCGATATATACTACACAATATTATCTTGTAATAATTGTTGGAAGTGCAAATAAAAATGCAAAGTCAAATAAAGTATGCAATAAAGTGTACATGTTTCCTTCTAATTAATTATAGCATTTCGGCGCAACTTTTACTTTAATTAGCTTAATAAATTTTGCAATTTTTAGTTTTAGCTCTTGAGTGCTAGCCACCTTTGTGGACTTTGTAACCATAGTATTAAGTACTATAATTGTTAGAGCAACTTTTATTAATTTTTAGTAAGCAAGTTAGGCACATCTATTTTAGGCTTTAATATGTAGCAACTTAATGAATTGCTTTTATTGACTTTTGTAAGTTAGTAACGTATGTGTTCACATATAAGAAATCCTTATATAAGGATATTATGTACGTTAGATTAAGTAAGCAATTAACAAGAATAAGCAAGTGGGAAGCTTGATATTTTCTCTTCAATATTGAAATATTGTAATTCAATCTTGTCTTTTGTTCTTTTTGATCTTTTTGAGTGTATGTATATTTGGGTATTGGTTTGTAAACTTATTCCTAACAATAATAAGCCAAAGGGTGTCTGTTAGTAACTCTTTACGTTGCAGTCATCATCCGAAAATTGTCTGCTAGTTAGTAATCAATTAATCATAACCTCAACTAGAGATTAGTATGGAGAGTATGATTACTTATTCGTACTGTTCGATCTTGTTCCAAGGGCTCCATCGTATTCCTATTCTAGTAGGGCTCCCATGCAATTAAGACAAATGTAACTTGCAAGAAAATAATTTATAGAAAGAAATTGACGATCAAGCCAAGTGTAGTGACCCTCATTTTAATATATGGATAAAAAGAGGATAAGAATTGAGAGAAGCTTGGGGTTAGGATGGAATTAAAGAAAGTAAAGGATAATAAAAAAATAATAATAATAAAAAAATAATAAAAAAAAAGCAAACAAAGTTTTACAAGAAATGCTACACATCCCAAATTTTATTCATAAAAATTGGTTCCCATATGATGTGTCATCATCCTATGAGTTTGTGACATACTTCCCAAAATAATAAATCTTATGAGATGGTGACACATCATTTAAAAACTAATTTTGGAAATAAAATTTGGGATGTGTAGCACTTCTCAAGTTTTACTCGATCCAAACTCAATTGGAATAATTTTCTTAAACCTAGTCTATAAAAATGACATGTGTCAATTTTTTTAATAACATGTGAGATGCACATGAATTTTTAATAAAATTTATTCAAATTTTGTGCCTACTATTAAAAAAACATGTGCATCTCACATGTTTAAGGAACACATGTCACTTTTATAGACTAGGTTAAAGAAGTTTGGAGGAAATCTTTGTCCATAGAAAGTTGAGGCCAAATTGTAATTAGAAGAAGTAGGTCAAAGTGAAATTTTATGAAAGAGTAATGTTATGAGAATAACTTGTATAGGAACTTGGCACAAACCAAGTCTTTTGTGCCTTCCATTAAGAGTAATGTTAGGACACATCCACATAATTCAAAAAACCATGAAATAAAGAAAAGAAAAAAAATCAAAAGAGAAAGATAAAAATTTGGTGTTTTCACAACACTCAATTTTGTTGCTTTATATTGATGTGTTCATCTTCTTAATGGAAGGCACAAATAATTTAATTTGTGCCAAGTCCCTATAGTAGGACCTCTGTGTTCAAAATTGATGGTGGTTTTTAAATTATCGTTAAATTTGGATGAATTTATTGAATTATTATTCAATTTTAATCAAATAATAAATTTAAATGTACAACATTTTAGAAATAAAAAAGAGACAGAAAGTCCTACTTTTAAAATAAAAACTAGAAAGTAATGCAATTTGGTTTGGTTTTGACCCTTTTGGGACTAGGTTACAAGAGATTGAGGTGATTGGGGACTAGGATCCTTTCCAGTCCATTTTAGACGGGAAAATATTCAGTTAATGGCCAAGATCTCTTTAAAGAGATCCTATGGCCATAAATGGTATATATGTCCTATTAATATAAATAATAAAAAAAATATTATTTATGCTTTAAAAAAAATTTAAAATTTAAAATTTTAAAAATAACTATAGGGTGGCCGGACCACCCCCGCTGACGAAGCCACCCCAAATAGGCCAAACTAGAAAAAAAAAAAAAAAATCGTTTAGGGTTTGGGGTTGGCTTTGGCCACTCCAAACCGGCCGGTCTAGGGTGGCCAAAGCCATCCCATGGCCTATGGAGGTGGTCCGGCCACCCCCAACGGCCAAACTAAAAATAAAAAAAATTCGTTTAGGGTTTGGGGGTGTCCGGAACACCCCGTTGGGCCATGGGCACACCCATGGCCCATGACTAAAAAAAAATAAAAATAAAAATTCGTTCAGGGTTTGTGGGTGGTTGGACCACCCTCGTTCGGCCTGCGGTGGCTTTGGCCACCATTTAGTTTTTTAAAATATTTTTTATTTTTTAATTATTTTTAAAATATAAATGTTATATTTTTATTTTTTAAAATATTTTTTATTTTTAATTATTTATTATTATTTATATTGATAAGACATATGTCTTATTTATTGGCCTAAGACCATTAACTGATTAACTGAATTTTCCCGAATCCATTTCCTAGTCGGGTGTTTGGAGGGCAACAAATAGCATTATTTTTTAGAACTCGCGCTCGCCCCCCTCCCATCTCCCTTTTCTCTCTTCGACACACCCAACCCACGTAACCACGTTCCCCTCCTGAAGCTCGGCAACACCCCGAGAGAGAGAGGTCGAGAGCGAGAGAGAGGTCGAGAGCAAGAGAGAGGAACTCTCCACTTGTAGCTGCACGGTAAAGCAGAAAGGAGAAGTAAAAGGAGGGTGAAGCCAGGAGAGGGGTTTCGGCCATAGGAAGCGGGTATGGTAGATTCTCAAGCTCTTGCTTATGATTTTGTTGTACCCACTGCTAATAGCCTACGAAAATCATGTTAAATTGTTAGGATTTCACTTGGGTTTGATTTAGGTTGAAATTTTGGGGCTTTTGCTATTCGGTTAGGAGGGTGGCCGGATGATGTTCTCTTGATGTGGGTTTCGGTTTTTTTGGAAGTATTTTAGCTGGGTGTTTGGAGTGGATTGTTGGTTGTTGGAGCTCCAGCCGTGTGGGTTGTGAATGGGTTTATTCTTTGGGGCTTCTCTTTCACTATAGACGTGTATTGATTTAAGAGATTTTGGGTTTTCTAGTGATGCTCTGTCCGGTTGGCGAGTTTGATTTTAGATTGTTTATGTTGAATAGTTAGTCATGGTGATCTTTGTTGGTGTTGACGCATGGGTATGATTTTGAAATTGCTATTGAATTTGGTGGGTTGTTTTACCTATTGAAGAGAACTTTGCTTGCTCTTTGTTTATTGATTAAATTGTTGATTTCGAAGGGATGGCCGAGTAGTATGTGAAAAGGGAGTGACTTTTGGGGTTTGCCTTGATTTTTGGCATTCTTAGTGTTGATATTGGTGGCCGTTAGTGAAAAGATGAGATTAGGCTTTGATTGATATTGTATTGATTTAGTTATGATTAATTGGAATTAAAGATTTGAGGTTTTGATGTTTGAAATTAATGTATTTAGGCCTTCTTGTTATGTGGCCGAATGTCGTTGGAAATTAAAATTGGGTTTTTATCGCAACTGGTAAGGGCCAAATTTGGAGGTTTTGCGGTTTTTGATACGTATCAGGGTTTTTGATACTTGGATTATACATGGCTGGTTAAGGTGGTATAGTCTTACTACTGTCTTAGGAACGTTTTGTTGTGTTGTTCCTCGTGTTTGTTGTAAGTTATTGGAATAAGTTACTAGTCTAAATGGCTTAGGAACATAATAATTAAGGGTTTAAAGTGTGATAAGGTTAATGAATAATAGGTTATTGTGATGTTTAATAGAATATAAATGAAAATGAAATGGTTAAAAGGAAAAGATGGTGACTAATAAGAATAAGTTGTAATAACAAATTGGAATGAGAATAAACTACGTGTGTGAGAAAAATGAGCATAAAGAATAAATGCAAGATATAATAAGGAGTGGATAGTTAGATATATTACAATGTGATATTATAGTTTAATCTAATTAAGTTATTAACCTATTAAATCATTAGGATTCTATAACCAAATTACTTGGATGTTTACCTAATTAAGGATAAAATATTAATTGGGATGTTTTAAGGTGAGAATGTCAAGGGATTATAAATTGTCCAAAATATTTCTTAAGGCTTTAGAAGGTAATATTTATAACCATGTGATATTATGGAAATACTTAAATAGGTTTTGAATCCACCTAAAAGAGCAATGAAATGTTCAAGCCATTAATTTACACATGTTAAAAGTGGTTAAATATTTTAACGGATTGAGTTTAACATATGTAGTGTTTTAAATATATGAGGTCTAAGTAATTTGAGGATGATAAGAAATGTAACCCAAGCCTAATAACATGGTAAAAGTAATTTAAAGATTTAGTAGAAGTAAATTAAAATGGTTCCTCTATGCATTGTGTGGTGTCTATGGTTAGAAAAGAACAAGAGATGCTTTGAGGATTCTGAGAGATCCTTGGAAGATCTCACGGCCTTCTTCTTCCATACGCTCTACACTTGGACAGCTGCTTAGCTCACTCCTTTAGTTGTTAGCTATCTTGATTTCCTTGTTCTTTTCTCTTCTTCTAGTTAGACGTTTCCCTTGTATACTCCCTGTGTACTAGGGTTGCACCCTTCTGCGCTTTTGATATATAAACTTTACTTATATAAAAAAAAAAAAGAAAGTAAATTAAAATACGAATTAGGAGTTGGGGTTCCTTGAAGGAATAAGGAAATCGTTAGGCCCCAAATCAAGAGTCTAGGATTGTTATAAAAGAAAAAAGCTTAATTTTGTAAACATAGAATAATTACGATTGGTCATGTTTCGTAGTGGACGGGAAGTCGAGGCTTAACGATATAAATAAGATTTCTTCCTAGGAATAGGAGATGGAATTTCAATAATAGAAGGATAAGGTTGAGCAAGAGTTTGGGAAAGTTACTCAAGTATGACGACAGTTTAGGAGTTAGGTCTTGATGTGTTACTAGCACAAAGAAGGTTAACGGTGTCGGGCTAGTCATTAGGAAAGTGAGAAATGCTACGTGAAGGCTTACATGTAGGTTGTCTGTGAAATAGAGTTTAAGGTTTTAGTAGTCTAGCTGTGTCTAACAATGCGATAAATTGCAGGCACATAGCACGGAATGGGAGGACTATAAAGGGAATAATCCTCTAATTGAGATTACAAGATAATCGGTTTGAGCGAGAAACCACGGAAAGAACCAACGAGGTAAGTATAACTGCTTATTAAGACAATAGTGGAATTTCAATAATAGTAGTGGAAATTTAATTATTTCCATTTTTGCCCCTGTAATTTAGAGTGGGGCATTACACCAAGCATAGGGACGAAGCCAAGGTCGAGAATCACCGAGAATCCTATCAACCATCAAAATGACTGCATCAAAGAAACATCACAAGGAGAAAGTTGTTCGTCGGAGGTTAGTCAAAATGATTCATTCTTCTTTCATCTGATTCATAATTTTTCTTTTTGTGTCATTCATAGAGCTAGTTTGTAGCTTTTGTTCTTGCTTTCAGTGTGTGAGTTGTAGACTCGCTTTATTGGTGGAGTTGTAGTTGATTTTGGCATTAGGTAAATGCATTTTTAGAATTAATTTATTAATCAACTTAAGAAGTTGATGAAATTTGAATTACTAGTTTTAGAGATACACACACGCAAATATGTATGTATGAATGTACGCACGTAAATATGTACGAATGTATGTACAAGATGGTTCTGAGAATAGGGATTGTGCAGAGAGGAGAAAGTTGAAGAACCGGAAGCACCAAAATATAGAGACCGTGCGAAGGAGCGTAGGGAAGACCAAAATCCTGACTATGAAGCCTCAGAATTGGGTTCTTTTCATGCTGTTGCTCCGCCTGGCCCTGTTGATCTCCGCTCAGCTGATGCACAAAAGTTTTCCATAGAGAAGAGCAAGTATCTTGGAGGTTCGTCTTATCATCATAAAGAAGTTTTCCCCATTGTGTTTGGAAGGAGAAAATCTTACTAAGTCATAATTTTTACTGCTTCCTTTCTCAGGGTTTTGAATATCGATAATTTATCTGTCTTTAATTTGATACGTTATAGTGGCTCCTATATATATATGTGTGTGTGTGTATAATTTTGTCTTTCTTTAATATATACATTCATGTGAACTTATTGTTTAGTGGCAACATTTTAATGTCAATCAGAATGGTCATGCAGTTTTCAACTTGTATAACAGTTTCACAATGGTGCACAATGCTTCAATAGCATAACAGTTGATATTGCTCAGAAAGTCGAACCATTTTTGAGCTGTTTATGCAGATTTGCTAAACATATCATATTTTTGGTTGCATGAATGCTTGTTCAGGTGATGTGGAGCACACACATTTGGTCAAAGGTTTGGATTATGCTTTACTCAACAAAGTAAGAAGCGAGATTGACAAGAAGCCAGATGGTGGAGATGATGCCGATGGAAAGTCTAGGTATTTGATTTCAATTATCTGTCTTAAACATGTAAATCCATGTTTTCTAGTTTGACACTAAAAAATGAAAAATGAAGACTGTTTTGTGGTTAAATATTGTGAACAAATGGCTTCTTGTTGAAGCCTTATATTTTTTCATGAGTTAATTATCTAGAGGATTGTAACTCTTGAAACTGTCAAAAAGATGAAGTTGATCATCACCTGTCAATTACTTTCATCATGTCCACAGAGAGAGAGAGAGAGAGAGAGAGAGAGAGAGAGAGAGAGGGAGCACAATTATACATTTTTTTTGGTCTTTATAATTGTTTGCACTAACACATACTAGTTATTTACTGACAGAGCCTCTAAGGAAGATCTACAATTATCATTTCGCACTGCAGCTGCAAAGGTGCACTGACTTTTTGCAAATTCAAAGCTATGGAATCGTGTTGCAGATTTAGCTTATTTAATGAATAGTTTCTTGCTTCTGGCTTTTGCTTAAGTCATTTGTACTAATGTCTTGTATTTGTGCTTCAGTCAGTGTATAAATGGATAGTCAAACCCCAAACTACTATCAAGTCAAATGAGATGTTTCTTCCTGGTCGAATGGCATTTATTTTTAACATGGTAAGAATATTTGTTGCTTCTACATGCTTGCCTATTGGGAAGTCCCATGTTGGTTCTTCCTGATATGAGTTCTATTGTTTTTTTTTTCTTATGCCATCTGCAGCATGATGCTAGTTCCACTATCATGCATCATAGGCACTTATTTTAAAAGTACTGTAAGCTTGCTGCTTCTCATCCAGTTTACCAAACAGATCTTAGAGTAAGTTGTTTATAAGAAGAAGCTAAAGTAATGATGTCACATAGGACCTTTATTGCCTTTTAATCTACTCTCTTCTTTCTCTGCTTCTCTGTAATTGATCAAAATATTAGATCAAATGAGACTGGAAAACTTTCCTATATTAGCCTATTAAAACGTAGATCTTATTCTTGATACTTTTCACTATCAAACGCTAACTGACCCTACTCCTTTCTAGATCAAACCCTTACCCTAATTCCCCAAATTAGAGGTAGAAGTTGCTGAAACATCTTTGAGGCTTGGGCATCTACATAGGTTTTTCAATATGCCATAAATGGTTGATCTTGCAACCAATTGGTATGGGATTACCGGACAGTCATATTACACACAGTGCTCCAGCCAATTTGAGATATGCATGAACACTGAAGCATTAGAATGTAAGGAAGGTAAGGGACCAAACAGTAGTTGAATTATAAATGATTAAATGAAACTTCTGGAGAATTGCGTGGTATACTTTAAGGAAGTTCATATAAGTGTCATACATAAGGTCTGGTATGTTATAGCTCTCAGTTTATGTATTTGTCTTTAACCACTAGTCTGTATGCTCAATCTCCTGACAGAACTTTCTCTTCTTCTGCATGCCAGGAGGGTGGATACACTCATGACATTCCAACCACCTTGCACCGGAGTAAAGCTGATTGTCCAGTACCTGAGGTTTATATTTTCTTGATCCCTTGCTGGAATTTTTCCTTTAATGAAGGGCAGCTTATCTGATTTAGGCTTGTACTTTGCAGGAAATGGTTACTGTCAGTGTTGATGGTTCTGTGCTGGATCGAATAGCTAAAATTATGTCATATCTTCGTCTTGGCTCTTCTGGGAAGGTTCTTAAGAAGAAGAAAAAGGAGAGAGATTTAAAAGGTAATTGATGCATACGGCTATGAGATAGGCATTACAGTTCGTTTGAAATCATTGTACTGGAAGAAATGTCTTTTTGATGTTTTGCCTGAACACCTGAGAATGTGGCTTCTAGCCTGCATGTGTGAATGGTCATTTCACTGCTCTAGTCAAATGGGCATTTCTGAATTAGCACAGTTTTCTGTAGACAAATTGAAGTGTTTTGAATATATACATTTGCATGTTGCATGTTGACTCTGATTTGAGATAACGAATACCCCAAGACTTTCTGTGATGAGTAAAGAGATCAGATTCTATTGTCTGATTTGGTATTCACGTGCAATTTTCATCCCTTATCATAAACATGCTTCTTTGTGGGTCATTTATCTATGTAATCCAAGGTTTTTTCTTCTCACTCTCTCCATTTTTTATTACAGGAAAGATTTTGGCTGCTGGTAATGAGTATGATGACGAGGATAAGCCATCAAAGCCTAACGGTGGGATGCCCAAGTATCAAACTGAAAGAGAATTTCTTCCTCCACCTCCTCCAAGGAAAAATCATCTTGATGCAAGAGAGAAACAAGGCCCAGCAGTTGCTAGAGCAGAACAGGACGACATATTTGTTGGAGATGGTGTTGACTATGCTATTCCGGGTAAAGACTTGAGCCAAAGCCCTCTCTCAGAGGACATGGAAGAGTCTCCTCGAAATAAGGAAAAGCCTTCGTATTTTTCTGAACCTGTTTATGGTCCAGTCCAAACCTCTGGGCTGCCTGAAGAATGGCATGGAACGGTTAGTTTATCCTAGTAATAAAAAAAATAGAAAACTGAGGTTCCAATTTAAGTTTTTGAATTTTTCTTGTTGAAATTGAGTGTGCCTGCCCCATTGTCTAAGTTAATTTTCTATGTATTTACCTTTTGGTTTCAGAATGGATATGATGCAATGCAAACACAAGCATTGGCTGGTGGCTACCAGGGTGAGTGGCAGGATTACCAATATGCTGAACAGCTGGCGTACCCTGAACAATATCTCCAAGCAAACATGCAGACTTATGAAGTGGAAGCAGGCATTCTGCAGGATCCACGTTTTATGACTCAAGAAGAGAAGGATCGGGGTTTAGGGTCTGTGTTTAAGCGAGATGATCAGAGACTTCAACAATTGAGGGAGAAAGATGCTCGAGAAAAGGATCCCAATTTCATTTCTGAGAGTTATTCTGAATGTTACCCAGGGTATCAAGAGTATAACCGGGAGATTGTGGACAGTGATGACGAAGATGACTTGTCAAAAATGGATATGGGTGGACGAGTAAGTGATCTTTATTAAGGAAAAGAAAATTTTTTTCGGTTTTGCATATGAACATAGGTATAATTGATGCTTTGTTTTATTAACTTGCGTCTTAATTGGTTGTTTTGAATAGCAGGGAGTATAATATTCTTATGATTTTTTTTTTGGGACAAATCTGTATGCTTTTATCCTAAAAAATGTCGCTTTTCAACAGGCAAAGGGTCGTCTTCATAGGTGGGACTTTGAGACAGAAGAGGAATGGGCAACTTACAATGAGCAGAAAGAAGCCATGCCGAAAGCTGCATTCCAGTTTGGTGTGAAGATGCAAGATGGTCGGAAGACACGAAAGCAAAACAGGGACCAGAAGCTAAATAATGAGCTGCACCAGATTAACAAGATACTTGCCAGAAAGAAAATGGAAAAGGAGATGAATGGTGAGGGTGGCCAACATTATGACGATGATTCACAACCTGGAAAGAAGCTTAGAATATGAAATATGGGAAGTTGATCTTACATTGTAATATTTATGAGCAGATTTTCTTTTCTACTTTGAAGTTGATGTTGGACTTAATTTTGTTGTTACACATGAGCTTTTCCAGTTTCTTTGCTAGAATTATCCTCAATCTGTTCATAAGATAGAATACTGTAAGTATTTGGAGTTTGGGCTTTTGAGAAGATCAAGACATTGGAAAAGTGTCACCCCCTCCAAACTAGACTCGTTATCTACAATTATAAAAATGATTCACCACTATGTTGGAGGCAAGATGCGGCTTGAGATTTGTTCTTCACCCAAGTTCTAGGTTAGTTAGAAGATTCGAACCTTAACCAACAATATAGAGAGAGCATATGTACTTGCTAGTTAAGGCAACTCTAATTTCTCCAAGCGAACAAAAAAAAATGATTAAGTAGCAGCAATCATGACAATCTAATTTGCAAAAAATGATAGAAATTTTAATGCAGATACAGAAAGCATGCGGACAAGTAAGGCTGACAATTTTTAATATTGCCCGCTGACAATTTTTAATACATGTAAACCTGACACAAAATTAATGATTGAAGAATCTTATCCATTTAATTAAATGGGTCGGGTTAGAATTAACCTATATAATCTTATATCTATATCTCGATACAAATTAAATCCAATAAGTGAATATTAATTACGAACCCTAAATATTACTTTTTATTTTACACTAAATAAATACTCTCAATTCCAAATGAAATGGAGAGATCCTATTCTTATTGGTAGGCTTGTTATTTCTGGGAATAGGGCCTGAAAAAGCAGCCTACGGACCATTATAGGGCCTGGACCAGGACCAGGACCAGCGACCCAATGGATGATTAGTAAATATTTGCGTTTACGGAACTAAAAAGAAATCGTTAGCTTGTGAGATGTAACTTTGTTGAGCGAGCCCGAATTTCCTTGGCATCTGATTAGACGACAAGTCCGGGACAGCGTGTCTGCCCGCGTTGTTTGGTTTATCTTCGAAACTCTTTCTTGTTCTTGTTCGTGTTCTTCTTCCTTTGGTTGGTTTGATTTGTGATTGGAGGCCCTAACAAATTCCAAATCTCTGGATGACATAAAAAGGTACCTTATTTATCATTCTCTTCTTCTTTCATGTATTTAATTTTCTTTGGATTGAGGTAACCTTTGGAGCATGGTTTTTATCCGTTTGAAAACCCTAGTTCGAAGCAAAATCTAGTTCATGGCCGTTGCCGTTTCTTTCTTTGATAGCGTAACTTGTTCCTGATGGTGGGGCTTATCTAATCCCTCTATTCAGTTTCTATTGGTTTTTTTTTTTTTGGTTTTATCTTGCAAATTGACAAAGAATTACTGCGTTTCGCACGTCCACGCGCGAGGAAGTAAATTGACGGCCTCTGTGATTCCTTTGACATGAGTTTTATTATTATTCTAAATACTGTGGATAAGTTCCTCACACCACAATTTGGAGCTTAAAATGGTTACCATGCTTACTAAAATACCTGGGTCTTTCTGTTTCTGGTTTTTAATTTAAGAAAAAAAAAAGGTATAGTCTTAGATCCTAACATGGGTGTCAATATTCAAATTTCAGTGCCACCTCTTGTTGGGTTTCTATCGTTGTTATAGCGCATGGCAAACTTTGACCCAAGAGTTTCATATTCTTCACTTTCTAAGATTGAAAAGGAAAATGTCAAATTCCGCTATGATGATGACTACACTGATTCTCCATGGGCGGCTGTTCCACAAGCCCCGTTAGGCTCAAATTCCTCTAAACAAGATTACACGTACCAGTTCCCAATTGAATCTGATGACTTTCTTGATGGAGGATATGATTCTAGTGATGATTCTCGGAATTCCATGCAAACTAATATGCCTCCTGAAGTGAACTTGAAGAATGTGCTCGGAGGTATATTTTCCATTTTGACTGGCCAGAACAAATCGGTTCCAAGTCTCACCACAAATCAACAACTCCCCAGTACAACTGTTTCCTTTCTCGGGTCTGGAAAGAATGGAAATACTGACCTGCACTCCTCTGTTTACATACCCAGTGCCCCACCACTCCTCGAGCCTAGTGGGGTTAATTATAGCGCTTACAAAGAGGTGTTGGAGGCTGAGCCCCCAGAGTGGCTGCCGGATAGTTCTACTACAGTTTGCATGCAGTGCACTGCTTCTTTCACAGCACTGACTCGTGGTAGACATCATTGTCGGTTTTGTGGAGGGGTTTTCTGCAGGGCATGTACCAATGGGAGGTGCTTGTTACCTGTTAAGTTCAGGGAGAGAAATCCGCAGAGGGTATGTGATACCTGCTACGATAGGCTCGATCCTTTACAGGGTATTCTTATTAACACCATAAGCAATGCCATGCAAGTAGCAAAGCATGATGTGATGGATTGGACATGTACAAGAGGATGGTTGAATCTTCCTATTGGCATGACCATGGAAGATGAGATATACAAGGCCTCCAATACATTGAAAAGCTACTGCCAGGTGTGTTTCTGATTTGCATTACTTGTCAACTTGTTTTGTCTCTGTAAAACTAAGATTAATTTCCTGCTTTGTAATGTTGTAGATAGGATTGCGAATACCAAGTAGGTAGTCCATGCTAGGTCCTAGATTCTGCTTTGGAGCTTTGTTTCTCTGTTGACTCTTTGCTTCATTTCTTGTACTAGTCTACTAGCTGGTCATGGTATTTTAGAAGTTGTACTTTGTTTACATTTTATGTAACCATGTCCTGTACAAAGCGATTTCTTAACTTCATAGTGTTTGTTGGAATGTACAGGTTGCTAGGTTGAATCCTGATAAGTCCATACCCTTAGCAGTTCTGAAAGGAGCAAAAGGCCTGGCAATTTTAACTGTTGCCAAAGCTGGTGTTCTGGTTGCTTACAAACTTGGTACGGGTTTGGTCATTTCTCGAAGGTCAGATGGATCATGGTCAGCCCCATCAGCCATACTCTCTGTTGGCTTAGGATGGGGTGCTCAGGTAAACATACAATTGGTTCACAGTACTTCTGTAGTATATTTCCAGTTGTTATTGTGACAATAATGTCTGTTATTTCCATTTAAATAGAAGGCTTAGAAAACAAATATAGGATATGCATGTTTTTGAGAAGGATTCATTTTAACTAGATATAAGTTCTAAGCTTTTGGCATTACTTGCTCAATTTTTGTTTTACTTAATTAGTTTTATACTTGCTATGTGTTCACAGATTGGTGGTGAGCTGTTGGACTTCATAATTGTGCTTCACGATTTGAAAGCTGTTAAGACATTTTGTAGTCGCTTGCATTTTTCTCTTGGTGCTGGTTGTAGTGCTGCAGCAGGACCTGTTGGGAGGGCGCTGGAAGCAGATCTTCGTGCCGGAGATAGAGGTTCTGGCATGTGCTATACTTACAGTTGTAGCAAAGGTATTGTTACATGAATTAGGTTGTCTGTAAATATTGGCTTCTTGAATAATTAGAAATTAGAATCATACACTTACAGGTCATGGTATAGCAGTACGGGGGCAAATGCAATATTTATTTTTGCGAGGTGGTACAGGTCGCTCAAGGATGTTGTTTTATGAGCTTTTCCCCTTTCTAATGTGGTTTATGCATACTTTGTGGTAGCTTGAAAGTTCAAGGAGAAACAGCTTACATCTTTGAACTTTGCAAATTATGACAGGTGCATTTGTGGGAGTGTCACTGGAAGGGAATATTGTTGCAACAAGGATGGATACCAATTTACGCTTCTATGGCGATCCTTACCTCACCACGTCTGATATTCTACTTGGGATGGTGGACAGACCAAAGGCTGCCGAGCCCTTGTATACTGCCCTTGATGACCTTTTCTCCAGTGTACGGTGATTTCTCTTCATCTGCAATATGGCATCTTTCTGATGGATGTGAAGCATCTCCATGACCACTGGAATAGATCAATTTATAAACACATGGTTGGATTCTGATAAGGATTCCTCATCTTAGATCTATAACTGTGAAAAAGTTGTTTGGAGTTGTTTCGTATTCTCTGTATGAAGGGATGTACTCGATGTTATTGTTTCCATATCTTAATCTCCTGCATCTGCCATTGTCATACCAATCGGTTTATTATGATGTGAATACACTTATTGGGACTTCTACGTGTATATATGCAATAGAATGGTACAGTTTCTTTAATTTGACCTTCTATGACGTGATTACTTTTGAGCTAAATTGTCAAACGGTTTGTGTCTTGCCATTGGATTTGGAAGTCGCATTCTTGAAATAAAATTATATAGAAAAGCTAATAACATAATTCTTGAAATAAAAAGGTTTTATGAATTTTTTTAAGCTCAAAACTCAAAAGCTACTAGGCCTGATACCAAAATTTTCTTAGGGAAAAAAAAAAAAAAAGGAAAGAAAGATGCATACGATGGCCTGGCTCCTTGAAGCAAATAAAACGTACTATTTTTATAGAATAGCCTTCAAAACATGGCATGAAAGGCGTTTTGTTTTTTTCTTACTCACTTTTTTCAATTTTCACCTACCCAATACCCATTATTAGTTCTCTCTTTTTGTCCCTATCTTCATTATCTTTTTTTTGTTTTTTTTTTTTTTTAATGCAAGCAAAGAATACAAAAACCTAAAAACTACAGATTACAGAAGACTAAAGCCTGAAGGAGACCGGGTATTTGATAAATCATCTTCCGCTTAACTCATGTCGAGACTTCTTCGAGGAGGATAATTCAAACAGCCTCAACATGAATCCTTTGGAATTGAAGTACAAATGCACATTACTCCCTTGTAGCATATTTAGTATATCTTTTTTTTTTCTTTTTTTTTTTCACAAAAAATGTCAGGGTATAAATTACAGTCTATTGAAGTTTATGAAATGGATTTTGGAAAAACAAAAATTGCATACTATTACTAGTTTAGGACAAGGATTATAAAATTTATGAGACTACTAAGACATACTCTCATATCTAACATTTTAAGGAGATTGCTTGTGAAAAATTAAATCCCAAATGTGATAAACAGCCGCATTTGATTGCAGTATACAAATCCAATTCGAGGGGGAAATTATTGGACAGTTTCAATATTATAAAGCTATAAAACTGCCTCATTGAAATAATTTAGTAAACTCTGACTCTACAATATAAATCCCATTTTGGTGGGAGGAATGAGAGAGAGTTTCTAGCACAGAAAGAGCGAGAGGAACGGGCTCCAGGTTGAGGTTGTGGGATAAGGCTCATCAATATCCCTAGCAGTTTCCAGGGATTCCGTTTCTTCTTGGAATTTGCGACAGATCGTAGGTCAATATACTCATTAATATCCATTAGTGGTTTTCTGAGATTTCTTACTGAAATTTGCGATGCTGCAATGTGGACAAATGTACTCCAACCCATCTGTTTTAGCATAGTCCTGCCAATCATCATCCAGATGTCAAGACAACAAAGATTCTTCAAGTTTTTGAATCTACTCATGCAGATTTAATGATTTTAATACTCTTTTGGTTCTTTTCCTCTCATTTAATGATTTTACTCCATGAGAAACAGAAATCAGTATTGTCTGTTGCAAATGTTTCTGACACAAGAAGATGATGAGGTATGTACTGTACTGCATCAAATTTCCACAGCTATTATTATATGCACCATTAAATTACTCATGGCATTTGACATTATATTTATAGGGTAGCTACATAATTTAAACTTGTTAACGCGAGAAAATGATCGACTTCCAAGAAATCTTGCTTAGCAATTAGCATTTACTCTTTCTTTCATATAAATAATACTATGGCAAAATCCACCCAAATTTTATATAACAAGTTAAATAAGGCAAACATACCTTAAAAGCACCAAGCCCCTGCCTCCGATCACAACCGAAGTGAGCCCACTCACCGCATTTCCCACAGTTCACCCAATCCCCACCTGCACTACTGTTACATGCAGACTCAAATTGTCAGTAAGGCATACAGTTTTTGGTGCATCCGTACAGTTACAGTATGCCACAGAGAGAGAGAGAGAGAGAGAGAGAGAGAGAGAGAGAGACCTGTGACACAACAAGCAGAATTCTCCATCTACATCATCATGTGCGAATTCATATTCTAGAAGATAAGTTTCGTAATGCCTTTTTAGTGTATTCCCCACACCCTGATTATCAGCAGAAATACAGCTGAGTTCTCCATCTACATCATCGTGAGTCAAATTCATATTCAAGAAGATAAGCTTCCAAAATAGTTGCAAGTTACAAAAAGCTAATGATTCTAAAGTAATGATATCACCAAATAAAACCAACCACAATATAATATCAGGAAAAAGTTTCTTATGAAACTGCCAGAGTTACTTTATCCCCCCTCAATTTACGTCATAAAGCTCAATACAACATATATGAAATGCATGTGTGCCAGCGATAGCTTGCATATAAATGCTAAAAGAAATTAGCAAACACCATCGAAAGATTGCAATTACGGAAGAAATTACTAAGTAATTGACATATTTAAGAATCTTATAATTTAAGGTTCAGCCTTCCATGTTATATCTGACTCCAAAGCTAACAAGAATTTGCACAACATGCAACTTAAAGCATCTCAAGAATAAAAAAGAGGAAAATAACGAAGAGAAGTTGAAAAAACATACAGTCATTCTATTGGTCAGCGTGTGATTACGCATCTTTGAGAAAACCTGTCCTTTCCAATTGATGCCATTCCCAACATGAAAGCCTCCTCGTGAGACCACCTGAGGACCAAATATTTCAATACTACATCTTGGCAGATTTTCAGTAAGCATTTTACGGCAAAGAAATTACCTCTCTATACAAGTTGAAAAGGTCAAGGCGCTTTGCATTGAGAATGGCATCAGGGAACTCAGCTAACCCACCTTGAGGAATGAGACGAGTATGTCCACGGAGGGTCAGAAACTGCATTACGTCCCTTAGGAATTCCTCCTGCCAGAGGTATAATGTCGTAAACGAATTAAAAGAAGAAAGTTAGATACAGATATCAAAATTCCTTGTACATGAATCACATCAAGTATATAAAGGGATCCAACATTTCAGTCCAAGGTAGAGTAAATAGCAAAGTCAATTACAAGATCTCACTGCCACAATCTATTCAATATTCATATTAGGCTCTGTATGCAATACTAGTGGCTTAGAAGACAAGTTTAGCCCCATGAAATTGTTGGATGAGGGCATGCATGAGAAATAAATATGGTTAAATGGACATATACAGGAAATATACAAGAGAATCTCATTTTCAGTAAAAAAAGAACAAAGGTTTAGAAAGTTAGAAAAAGAAGAGAACTCTTATGAGTTAATATCCAAGTGTAAAGGGAATTGCATATAATCTTTTTCAACTCTACCGCCGAAGTCTCTCTATCTTTAAAACTTTGTGCATTCCACTCTCTCCAGATACAGCACATTAATCATAAAGGAACCAACCTCCAAAACTTCCAAAATGTCATGATGCCCTCTACCTGACCTCCCCAACTCATCAATAACTCTCACACTCTTCTAGGTATAATCCAATCAACACCAAACAAATTACATAGCGAACTCCATAAATCTCTTGCTACTTCACAATGAAGAAGAAGGTGATCTCCTCACTGCTTGCACCACTATCCCTCACAATGATGTTCCACTTCCTCAAGTTATCCAACATCAATATTTTCCCTAAAGCCACCAATTACACAAAAAATGCCACTTTCAAAAATGCTTTAATTCTCCAAATATTCTTCCAAGGAAATAGGGAACTTGTAAATATGGTTTACACATGATAAAACGGCCTCATTTCAAACTAGTGTCTCTTGGAAGGGATCCAACATATTCTATCCACATCTCATTGCGAGAATACAACATCTCAAAGAAAGAGGAGACCAACTCTACCTCCCAATCCTATACAGGTCTAGTAAAAATTATATTCCAATGAATACTTCCATTTCAGAATTGCATGAGATCCACCACCCACGTGTCCTTCAACATGCAATACTAAACAAATCTGGATAAGATATCTTCAATGGGATTAAGAAACCACTAAATAAATCATTAGTTGATAAGAATCATACAACTTGTTTGTTTTTGCAATTGCGAGCACAATCTGTCCACACAACATTCTAGTGTATACACACACACACACACACTCAATTCATACTGTATCATATTCATGGCCATGCTTCACAGGATTCAAGTGATGTTCCATACAAATGCCATGCATAACCACATATATTAGATACGTGACTTTAAAAGAAAATGGTTCTCCATCTGCTCAACAATATGGAAATGAAACCACTTCAGTGGTGACATGGAAACATGCCCACCCACGCTCTAAGAAGTAGAGACCAAATGACTAACCTCTGAGCATACATGAATGGGGGCTCTGCCACAGCCATGTTTCTTCAAGGGTAGCGGATTTAAAGAAATAATCTGCTGGGCCTGAAAAGAGCTTGACAACCGTTTCCTGTGTGTGACAGTAGGGCCAACAATAGTATGCTTTGCAGGGGCAACTGGAAAATGAGCTTCTCCTTGATCTCCATCATATCTTTCTGGCTCAGAAAATCTAGAAAAAGGTAGTATCTTATGACGATGACTCTGAGGGATTGGCCTCATTGCTGCAACACTTGGTTTCTGTCTATCACTACGTTCATTTTCCCATTTCGGGCCACTAAAGGTGACAGGTTTTGTTTTTCGACATGGCTCAGATCTCTTTCTACTAGGCGCAGGAGGCATCAAACAGCTGGGAGACACAGCAGGAAAAGAATTGTTTGGATGATGTTCTTTGCCCTGCCTTGTACAAAAGAAAAGAAGGCGTTCAGCATCATCTTTTTCAAAAGAAGCCACTGACAAGCCCTCAGTGCTGGCTATTCCAAGCACAACTAAGCTGCGGTAAGATACATCTGGTGCCAGCTGCCTCAAAACCTGTGGAAAGAATTCCAAGGAAATGACCATTAAGCACAATAGAATAAACTCACATCATAACAAGGGCTTAAATCAGGCCAAACCAACATAGAAGTTCTTGGGTATCAACTACACGTCCTTTTTATTCTAAACACATACAGAATTAAATTCCTAAAATTTTGCGGCTGATATTAGCAAGGGAAAATGATTGATTGAGCCACATACACAGACAAACATCAAGCAAACAAGTACCATTTTCTGAACAGCACAAAGCAAACACTTTCATTTAGCTATCACATGCACCACTTTTTGCTTTTTTTCTTGCTTCCATTTTTCTAGGATGGTAGTGATCTAGCATGAAGATGGATTTGAACCCAAAATTTCATTCCTATTCCAATGAGCTTTTAGCACCTAGGACTGTTGGCTTTTTCCAACTAGGTGATCTACCTAGGGATGTGCGGTTAGTGGTGGTAGGGTAGGCAGAGGCAATATATATATAGCAAAACAATGTCGTGTTGGTGTTTAATACCAAAATGACGTTGTTTTGGTATAGGGTTTCATACCAAAACATTAAAAAGGCCCAAGCCCAAAAGGCCCATACTTGACAGGCGGTTACCATGGTGCGTTTGGGCATACATAACCACTAACCGGCGGTGAGAACATATGGTAACTGCCCGTCCTAAAATGGTGGTGTGGTTAGTTAAAATTGTTAATTGCTTAAGGCGGTGTGGTTAGCAGTTAGATTCAATAACCGCTAATTGCCACTGAATGTACAGAACTATTAGCACCTTGCTAAGTGGCATATTCACTGTTGCACTTAAACAAAGGTCAATAAAATAAATAGACTTCCAAAACCCCATAAAAAATATTTTTGCAGTCAACAAGAACTATATACACACACATACACCCTATACATCCAACAAAATTTTAAAATATTCTATCCCAAGAACAAATTTCTTGGAGAATTATTAAGTAGAAATTGTTTGACCATCGCTAGGATCATACTCTCACTAAGGTTAGAATTCCTACCCATGGTCTGATTGTCATAACAAAAATTGGGACCATATTTTCGTGGCCTAAATAAAGAAATTAATTATGTATAAATTTTTTTGGGGAAAGTTTCACTTACACCCCCCGAAGTATTATAAACAATTTTGAAATCATAACCTCAAAGTTTAAAAATTTGCAATGTCGGTATTCCATGTTTCAGTCACTTTTAATTTCACCCCTATTTTGTTTAAATGTCGAAAATGCCTTCTTTTTTTCTCCTTTTTTTTTAAAAAAAAAAAAAAAAAGAAAAAAAAGAAAAAAAAAGTGAAAATTCAAAAATGCTTTGGACTCGCCCACGGCTTGACCGTGGGTCTGGACTGATACACAGCCACCCATGGATCTAGACTAAAAACATTTCAAAAATGCCTTGGACTTGCCCCCTGCTTGGCTGTGGGTCTGGATTGACACACAACCACCTGTGGATCTGGACTGACCCATGGCGTGGTCGTAGGTCACCAGAGGATTTTTTTTTTTTTTTTTTGGCATTTTAACAAAATATGGGTGAAATTAAAAGAGTCTGAAATATAGGATATGGTTATGATTACAAAACCGCTTATACTTTAAAGGGGTGCAATGCAAGTAAAGTTTTCCTAAGTTTTTTCTTTAAGAGTAATTTTCAAATTACTTAAAAAAAAAAAAAAAAAACAACCATCCAAGGAAATTGAAGATTATTGCTCGTTTCCATCTTGTATAAGAATCTCCAATAGATACATGATAACTTCATTTCTAAGATTAACACACAAATTTTTTTTTTTTTTAAAAAAAAGTGTCAAATAAAATTGGCTTATGAGTAGACTTAAATAATTTTGTGGATTTACTGGATTCAATAATTCTTGAGGGGCTTTTGCCTTTTTATTAACCAAATAATTAGAGAGCAAGTGTAACCTGTGAAGTGCAATGAAAAAAAAGAAGAAGTTAGGAGCTATGTAACCTGTGAAGCCCACGTGGGAACCTTCAGGCAAACTTCAAAAACACTTGCACCACAGGCTATTGAGGCAGACTTCCGTGGCTCAGAAAACGGCAATTTGGTTTCATCGCAGCTGGGCAATGCACGGACTAGCTGACTTTTCTCAATGAGTTCATTCTTTATATGATTCTCCAAAATCTGAGATCCAAAAAACAAAATGATAACATAAACGATACAGTATGTGTCATGTGTACTTCCAAACTCAAAGGCCCTATTTGCCAATGGTCCTGGAACCGTTCCAGGGCCGGTACTGTAGCCTTTTTTTTAAGAATAAGTGTTTGATTAGTTTTAGTGAAAATGTTTTGTGGGGAAAAGTGAAAAAATATATTTTATATGGAAAAATATAAAAAAATTGTTTTGTAGTAATTTTTTTATTTAAATAATAATAATAATAAAAATGATTGATGTGGTATAAAAAGTAGAGATGTTGGGATTAATTTTGAGGTGAAAAGATTTTTTTTTTAGAATTGAGAGAGGCCCTGGAACAGTACCGTTCCAGGGCCATTGGCAAACACACACAAAGAGTCCGTGCCATTGGCAAACACACCAAAAGAGTCCGTAAAACAAACACATCGATAGCAATCAATAAAAATAATTTATCCTTGCCTGATCATTAAAACAAGTCTGCGCACTACCAGACACTAAAAGTGATATGTTAGCAGAACTGCAGGTTGATAAATCACATCGCATGGTCACAACACCACGAGAAAACATCCCTGCCTGTAGAGGCGGAGGTGGTGCACTGCAAATGATAATGCCCATTAGTGAGCTGAAAAAATTAATAAAATATAATGCAAGTAAGAAACTAATTGTAATTATATATAACATAAAAACAAAACATCATATCATTGAAGAAAATGCAGTATGTGGGTTGAGATTGTTAGTCACTAAAACTTTCCCCCACAACGGAAAAACATATGCCATGATACTATAGAATATGGTGTTCAAAACCTGTAACTGGTCTAAAGTTATTTAATACCTTGCCTTATTATGAAGTTTACTCCCACGTATCTGAAGAACAAGAAGGGGCAAAAGGTGAGTTTTGTAAGTAGCAAGGAAGAAGGAATTAAGAAAAAATGAAAAAGTACAGCTAGCAACCTTAGAATGAGTACAATAGGAAAAAAGAAATAGCCTCAGTACTAGAGCAGACACAAACTATTCACAGTCCAACCAAACCAATCGCGACGCCATGAGTAACATGAAAGTCTGAAAGTGATGATGCCCCAAACATTTAGGACAATTTACCATCTATATAAGGTGAGATTGAGGAGCTTGGATGACAAAAGAAAAACCAAACAAACAAACAAATGCAAAAGAAATAAACCAGGAAACTGTTGCATAATGCTTACTTCTATGCTCAAGAGAGCATTAAGTCCATCCTCCAAAGATCCTAATAAGCACGCATCCTGGAAGAGTACAGTTTGTAAACAGTACATACCACAAAGTTATTGTAATATGGTCTAACCAAGTAACAAGGACTAGGCTGGAAACTATGAAACCAGACTTACTAGTGGGCATGGAACTCCACAAACAAGAAACCTCATGATCACATCATGATCATATATCTTTATAGCAGGTAGAGTCCCAGAAGAGCTTTCTTCTTCCTGCACATCTAACTCGGCTGGAGCAACATCAATCTTAGGAGGGTCCCCAAGCAAGCATGGTCCCAGCTTACCACTAGCCTTTTGGCTATTACAAGGTGAGACATTGCTGTCACGTACACAATACAGCCTAAAAGATGCAAGAGCAAGCTGGAATGCATCCCATGTATGGCTGCATGAACTGCAACGCAGAACAGAGCCTAGTCAGCAAAAGCTTAGACATGCCATACTGCTAACAAATAATATTTAGTCCATCTTCTAGCAGGAGGATAAACCTAAATACGGTATTCACTGGTCAAGACCAACTACATTCACTCCCAAATCATATTGAGGCTCCGTTTGTTTTTGCGTAAAATGTTTTCAAACATTTTTCGAGAAAACTGGCTATTTTCTGCCGTTTCTTTGTAACCCTTAAAATGGTTTAGAAAACATTTTCCGGCATTTGACTCGTACAAAAAATAACCAATTATTTCATATATAGTTTCATATAATCATGTTAAGTTTTAACCTATAAATACCAGCTTTCATTCACAACATAAAAAATATGGTGTCAGAAGAGTGATGGGCTTCATCAAGTTCATGAATAACAGAAGGTCATACTCACAATGATGTTCGGATGAGTGTGACTTTTAAGATAGAAAATGAAGTTTGCCATTTTTTGAAGAAAACGGTGCAAGCATGAATACCAAAATTAAACATCTTGGAAACAATCTTTCAGCAATAAGACAAAAATTAACCAAAGATCAATAACATAAACATCTCACTTTTACAAGATCTTTAAAGCTCAGACAAAGAATTGAGTAATGAATCCATATATTAGAAATGTATAAGCTCCCATGGCTTGCTGAGAAAAGTCGAGGAAAGAAGATTGATTAAAATTTAGTAATTTTAGATTACCAGTGAAAAAAAAATCAGAAATATGGGATTACAAGCTCTGTTTTCCCCTTTTTTGATTCTGAAAACAGGGAGAGTTTAAAACCCCAATTCTCATTTTAAAACACAATTCCTCGGCCCAAAACACAGACACAGAGACCACATACCAGAGGGTCCCAGCAGACACCAGACCAACTTGCAACTGTACTCAACCCATGTACTAACAACCAGTTTACAAAGTAAAAGGGATGCATATAGTCTACTCTGAACAAGCGATGCATATCAGAATAAGAAAATACATCAACTAGGACAAAAATGAAGCAAAGACACGTAGTGTGGAATATACATTGTCATAATCAACACCATATATTAGCTAAACAGACCAAGTTAACAACTCAAAATCAGAGGGTAAGGAGTAAGGTACTCTCTGGCTGTGTAGTGGATTACGCGCGCAAAATTTGAGAGAGGGGCAAGGAAGAAAAAATCTGAGAGTGACAAAGAAAGAAACAATGGAGGCGTAAAAATGAGAGGGGTAGGGAAGGCGTAGTGCGTACTTTTGTGAGGCATGTTCTTCTGGGCATAAAACGTTTTCCCTCTCGCCCCTTTTACGTTTTCAGTGATCAATGGAAAATTGGGTTGACCACCATTTTATGCTGCGCAAAAACAAATAGGGCCTGAATGGAAAATTCCTTCAAATCCAACTACTTTTATTGTGTCTTGGTCTATTGTGAATGCTGTTCTCATGAATTTCTTTCATAACTTCCATGAGCATGAGAGGTTTGTGAAGAGCCTTAACGCTACCTTCATTGCTCTTATTCCGAAAAAGCTTGGTCAGTTGGAGGTAAAGGGCTCGTTTTGGTTTGCGATTTTTTTCTATTCTATTGAATTGAATTCAAAGTTGTGAATATCGAGGAGAAAAAGAGTTGAGATTATGTTTGGGGTGTTTGAAGAATATAAAATTTTGAATAAAGTTGAAAATTTTTTAGTTAAGTTGAGTGTTAGTAGTATCAAATCAACTAAAAAAGGGAAAAAAGTTGAGAAGAATTGCCTTCCCAAACAAGTCCTTTGATTTCATACCTATCAGTCTGGTAGGGAGTGTTTATAAGATCCTGCCTAAAGTTCTTGCGAGTAGATAGAAGCAAGTAGTGGGAGCTCTTACTTCTAACAACCAGAATGCTTTCACTGGGGGGCATCAAATTCTAGACTCAGTGCCTATAGCCAATGAGTGTTTGGACAGCAGGTTGAGATAGTTTTTCCTGGGGTATTATGCAAACTTGACCTAGAGAAGGCTTATGTGCATGTTAACTGGGACTTCCTCTCCTATCTTTTGAAGCGGAATAGTTTTGGCTCTAAATGGAGGAGGTGGATTTCTGCTTGTACTTCCACGGCTCGTTTTTCGATCATGATCAACGGCAGCCCACATGGATTCTTCGGTAGTTCTCGGGGCCTTCGCCAAGGAGATCCTCTCTCTCCTCTTCTCTTTGTTTTTGTCATGGATCCCCTCAGTAGGATGCTTTCTAGAGCGATGGATGGGGGCTTTCTTTCTGGTTTCCGAGTGGACAATCTCAACAATATCCCTTTGGAAATCTCCCATCTTTTGTTCGCAGATGATACACCTGTTATATGTGACGCAGACATTGATCAAATTCTTAATTTGGATCACATTTTCTTGTGCTTCAAGGCCAATTCAGGTTTGAAAGTTAATCTCCAAAAATCTGAGTTAGTCACAGTGGGGAGGTCCCGCATATTGAGGAGCCGGCTAGTATTCTCTGTTGTAACGTCTCTTCTCTTCTGTTATGTTACTTGGGGATTCCATTAGGTGCTCCCTTCAAATCAAAAGCCATTTGAGAAGGGGTGGTTGAGAAAATGGAAAAAAAGGCTGGCAAATTTACTTGTACAGGGCGTCTTACTCTCATTAAGTATCCCCACTTTTTTATCTCTCTTCCCTTTACTAGCAAGCATAGCCAGGAGACTGGAAAGTCTTCAGAGGGACTTCCTTTGGGATAATACAGGTGAGGACCCCAAGTTGCATTTGGTGAATTAGAAGATTGTTTACTCCCCAATTCCTAGAGGGGGGTTGGGCATAAAAAATCTGATGATTTTTAACAAAGCCCTTCTCGGTAAATGGCTTTGGATATTCGGGAATGAACAAGATTCTCTATGGAGGCAAGTGATTGTGATGAAGTACGGGATCCAAAGAGGGCTATGGCGCTTAGAGGAAGCCCGTGGTCCTTATGGGGTGAGCTTATGGAGGAATATTAGGAAAGATGGGGGAGCTTTCTCCAATTTTGTTTCCTATAAGGTTGGGGACGGTTCCCACATTCGCTTCTGTCATGACATTCGGTGCGGAGAAAGGGCTCTAAAAATGCTCTTTTCCATAGCTCGTAACAAGGAGGCTTTGGTGTCAGATTACATGGATCTTTCCAGTCCGCACATCCTTTGGAATCCTAGCTTCATTAGAGCAACTCATGATTGGGAACTTGAATCTCTAGATTCTTTTCTTACCCTCTTAAACTCTATGAAACCCTATCCGGGAGAAGTTGATCGAATGGTGTGGACTCCTTCTAGCCACCACGCTTTGCGGCGAAGAGTTACTATACTATACTACAATTAGGTGAGCATAGTTCATTCCCTTGGAAAAGTATCTGGAAGGTGAAGGCCTCTCCTTGCATTGTGTTGCCTTTGTAAAAAGGATGAGGAAACCGTTGATCATCTTCTCATCCATTGTGAGTATACCGCTGACATCTGACACTGAGTTTTTAACAGCTTCGGGTTATCTTGGGTCATGCCTCATAACATCCTACAGCTTCTACAATACTAGAGATTTCAAGGGAGGGGACATCCCAAGGAGGCTATCTAGAAAGTTATCCCTGCTCTCTTAGCGTGGAGCATTTGGAGAGAAAGGAATTGATGTCTCTTTGAGGATAGTGAGAATGTGCTTCTTCTTAAATCTTCTTTTCTTAGATCTCTTTTGGATTGGGCTATTGTTTATGTTCCTAACTTTCCCTCAGGGAATCTGGTAGGTCTGATTTGTTTTCTAGATTGTAGCAGCAGCTAGGACCTCGGCTCTCTTGTATACTCTTAGTGTATAAGAGCTTTTTTCAATAAAATTCTAATTATTCGTCAAAAAAAAATAAAAATTACTGGTTACTTATACGGAACTAGTGGCATAGATTGCAATGAAAGTGTAGATGATTATACCTTTGTACCACTGACAAAAGTGAGTGACGGAAATGACACGCCGCATAACAAGAAAATGTATCTTTCCAGTATATAATGTAAGGAACTCCCTGCCAAAGGCAAACACCCAAATTCAATAACCTTTTGAAAAAAAAGGCAATAAAACCAGTAAAGGTTCCAACCTTCAAATCCCAACTAACAATCTCTCTTTCCCCCAAGATAACAACACCGTCCATTACAATCAAATGAAAAAACATATATTGAACTGCCTAAAATCAACATAACCTTAGAATGAAGTGCCTCTGCCAATTTTTCACCATTGGGGATTTCTAAATAAACCTGCACAATCATTTGAGAGTAAATACCTATTACTACGTGAGCTAAACAATCACCAAAAACTGCAAGAAATGAAAAATAGACTCAATTTTGAGGTAGTAATATGATATGCGATACAAAAAGGCTGCCCATGAATTCTTCGAGCTTAATTTGAGCTATCACGAGATATGCTATCTAATTGACTCCTCACAAGCTAACATTATGGAAACCGCTGTCAGAAACTTGTCAAATTCATAATCTACGAATCAATTTCAAAATAGATGTGGATGCCAGCAATACAATGTCTTGATAATATTGAAGCTACAGATGTGCACACATAATACATTCAACATCAATTCAAGTTTTAAGCACCACGTTAATAAGTTCACTTAATTCCAGACAGCAGATTACAACTGAGAATCATAGAATGATAAACCACTCACAACGGTCGGCAATGTGGAACCAAGCAGTCCGCACAAGGTTTCTGCAGTGGACAAATCAACATCTTCCCATACCAGAGACCCAATTTCTTCACTGCAGGCAAGTTGCTCTCCTTGCAGATAAACAAAATTGGGTTCTGATGATTCAAGAACTTGCTGGAACTCATGAGTACTCGGATTGGTCAGAACTTGAACCTGCATTCAGATATGAACATAATGTTAAAACCTTAAACACAATCTACTGAAACCCCATTATCAGCAACAGGAATTTATAGCCAGTGGATCAATTTATACACCTCGACACGCCCAAATGAAGTGAGCTCCGGAAACGGGTATCTGGGTTGATTTTGGGAAACCACCGGCTTCTGATTCCGTTTATTATCAGAGCCTTTTCCGCAGAGAACTGCTAGCAGACTACACTGATTTCTTGAAGGGCCCTGAGCATGGAACATCATGTATGCATGCCAGACCACCCCAGAAACAAATTGAAAAAAGAACTAATGCCTAAAACACCCCATTTGCTGAAAATCTCATAATTTATTTATTTCGCCTCTCTCCGAATCCAAACCCAGTTGATTATGGTGGCGTAAAAAAAGGAGGGGGGTGGGGGTGGACAAGCTTCTTTCTTGCATTCAGATACAGCGAAAAAGCATTGAACACTTACTTGCAAACGCTGAGACTAAGGAGAGATCAACGACCCACATGGTTAAAACGATGTTAAAATACGAAACAAAATTAGGAAAGCAGCAAACATCCAGGGACAATCCAAAAACAAAAAAAAACAAAAGCGAAGGACCAAAAACCCCAAGAGGAAACACCGAAACAGTAAAGGAACGATACGGTCTAAAACTAAAAAGAATAAAGAAATCTCAACAAAATCGCAAAGCACATCTCTACCTCTCTTTCTTTAATCATAATCTCTTCGCGCGTTACCAATCACCCCCAACGCTACAAATGGGTAATAAAAATCATCCACAATATTTGAAAAAAAAAAAAAAAAAAAAAACATCGTAATAAATAAAGAATTGAAATCAAATTAAATCAGGCCTTCTGTTGAGGAAAAGGTGTGAGTTTTAACTACAGTCGCAATGAGGACATTTATTAGTAAAGCACACCGCATGAGAATGAGATCGTTTGAAAATCATCATCATCTGTATGACAAAACTACATCATAACCGAACAATAAATATATAGATATATGTCAAATACAAGCAAAAGTATAGCAAAAGGAACAAATCTCGACGATTTCTCAAAACATGGCACGACATTCGGATATTACAGTCTCACTATAAATATTCCGAAAGAAATGAGTGTTGTTGCCGTTGGGTTTATCTTTTTTTTTGTGTGTGCGCGCGATTGTGCGTGGATTTGGAGACAATCCCATGACTTAAGACTGCGATTCTTGTAATCCGAAACTTTTCTTCGCGTCGTCATCGTGATCATCGAGTTCGCAGTGCTCTCAAGTCTGAAGTCTCACCGTTGGTGTCTGATGAGTGACGAACCACAGAATCATTTTACCCGGTAAAAGTGTGTGTAATATTTTACGTAGAACTACACATTTGTTACACACACCATGCATGAAATAACTACTCCTCTTCCTTAATTTGAGTGTAACACTCGAATATAACACTTTTAAGTTTTTATGTATTTATTTATTTTTAATGCAATATATTGGTGAATGAATTCATATTAAAATCAAATTTCCTAAAACACTTTTATAATACAAAAGTGTAATATATATTTTTAAGTAATTTTTTTTTAAAAAAAAAATATAAACAATGAAAAATATTATGCTTACAAATAAATTTTTAATTTTTTTTTTTTATAAATTGATGTGGCACAATATGATTAGATTTCTCAAAATTTGAATTTATATCCTCTTTAATCATGTTGTGCCACATTAATTTGTAAAAGCTTTTGTGTAAAATTTGTTTGTAAGCCTAGTATTCATCTATAAACAATTATATTATAACTTCTTTTTTTTTTTTTTCTAATTCATGTCTAAGATTTTATAGCTAACAATGTGATATATATAGGAGTAGTATATGTATTAATCCAATAATAAAAAGGTAATAACTTCTATAAGGTTTTGGCATAAATCAATACCTTTGTGCCCTCCAATGAGGGCTTGCTATATCAGCGTGGAATACCTTAAGCAAAATAAATAAAAACATTAAATTTTTAAATTCATATTCTTAAAAATAAAAAACCTAAAAAAACCTATTTCCCACTTTTCTTATTCATCTACCCAAACTTGCCATCTACCGCTATCAGCCATGGCTCCAGTCAAGCCAGCCCTCATTTATTTTTGGTGAAGCCCATGAATGCAACAACAAGAAAGCTGAAAGCACGAACATTGAAAGGAGCACCAAGGTTGGTAAGATGCTCAAGTCCATTGCCAATCAGTGAATCAGCAAAAAGCAAATATAAGGCAACCAGAAATGGTGACTTTAGAAAGATAACACAAAAGGCAGTGAAATTTTTGTTTTTGCAATATGCTTGGCTCTTGGTGAGAGAGAGAGATAACTGGTGTGGAGGAGCATCATGGGCAGCGTCGTGGCTGTCCGGCATTGTCTGGGCTGGCTGGTGTACGTTGTCTAGGCTGACCAACGTCGTGGCTGGTGACGGCTGGTGGCAGGTTTGGATAGATGAATAGGAAAAGTGGGAAATATGTTTGTTTTAGGTTTTTAACTTTTAACCCATAGGAGGAGTATAAATATAAAAATATAGTGTTTTTGTTTATTTTGCTTAAGGTGTTCCTCGCTGATTTGTCAAACACTCATTGGAGGGAACAAATATATTGATTTGTGCCGAGTTATTCTTTAATAAAAAGCCATCCAAATAGCAAAATAGTTATTACATTTCAAAAGCATATTTGGAGGCTGAGTATGAAATTGATTATGCGATCAACTGCATCATCAAGTACCATTTTATATGTTTGTTTACTATCGATTTATGCATCTTCGAAAGCTTGGATTTAAGAGATGATCATGAACTTGGAAATGGACTTAACAGTTATCCTCTTATTAGGATATTAATTTTTAATTATATTATATATTAAATTTATAAAATATAAACTTTATAACTAAAAACAGTTATTTAGAGTTTAGATTATAAAAATTCCGCGGTGAATTGAACTAAAAAAAATTGGAATGTCTTCATCCTCTGGCAAATCTCCCGGTTTGGCCCACATTCATGGTTGTAAAATTGGAGTTGGAGCACATTCAGCCCAGATCTAGAAGGCCCAACTGGAGTGATTTCAAGAACCAAAGCCCCGTTTTGATCATTGTTCTACTGCTTCTATAGCTATTTTTTTGGGGGTTTTCAATCTCTCTCTCTGTTTTCCGATTTTCAAAGTTGAATGTTGCACGGATTTGAAATGTTCTTTTGTGCACAGGATTCAAATCCAATGCCATTGAGAGCTTAACGATCAGCTTGAAGGTTTCCATTCTGAAAGGTTTTCATTACCTATTAAACAGGTCAGAATTATTGTTTGCATGTGTGCGTGCGCACGCATATATGCTCGTATCGCTTGTTGGACTTAAGGAGTTTGCTTCTGGATATGCGTAATTTAGGAATTGCTTATAGGCTGAGCTATAATTAGGTCTCCGATGTACGTTAATATGTATTTATTATTATTATTATTATTATTTTGTTGAAGTTGGAAGTCAATTTTATTGTTAACTCTCTATTTTTTGATCTAGTTCTTTTGATGTCAATTTGTTGTGGTTTTCCTCTGCTGTTTGGTTTCGGTGCATACTGAAGACATGGCGGTGTTGCAATGGAAAACCTTGAATATCATGTATTCGAGCTGAACTGAGTTTAGGAAAAAAAAAAGAAAAGAAAGAAAGAAAGAAAAGAAAAGAAAAGAAAAAGAGATGTAAATTATTGAATTTCGAACATAAATCTGATTTTATTTAAACTGCAAGATGAACTTTTAAATTTCAATATAATTTGTAACCAATTCAACCTTTTGTGTCAGCAAGTTTTACCGTTTAGCGTTGCCAAAGAAGTAGAAAAGATCCATTAGTTGAAATTATTGTTTAAAACTCCACTATCAATGACTTTCTGGTTATAACAAGAGTCATTTTTGCAGACATAACAAGTATACGAGTCATTGTAGGTAGAAGTTCTCAGTGGCTGCCTCAGAGGAGAATAGTGCTTTGTTCCCGATTTTCATTTTGACAATAATGCCCCTGCCACTGATACCTTATACAATTCTGAAGTTATGCCAAGCCGCCTCAAAGAAAACAAAGAGCATACACTGCCACTGCTCTGATTGCACTCGTTCAGGGAAGTACCACAAATCGATATTTAAGCAGGTGAGTTCCTTCATTATCCCTTTGATGTATCTTCAATTTCATATTACATACCAAGTGTCGTTATTTGATCTAACCATGGAGTCTATTCTGGAATCATGCAGATTTCGCATTTCTTGACTTATAGCAACTTGACTCTGATATTGCTTTGGGTCGTCGTGATTGTCCTGGTCTATTACATAAAAAATATGAGCCGCGAGGTAAATAGTTTAATCAAAATTTGAGCAATTGTTAGTGGCCATGTGACAATTGTATCCTGTTATGATTTATTCAATTCCATGCTGCTACTTTCTAGTGAATCAGGACTTCTTATAGGAACTCATAACAATTTGCTTTGAATGCTATATGTTGCATTTCGCTGACATTCCTTTTTCTTTTTGGAATTTGTGACCAGATTCAAGTTTTTGAGCCATTTAGTATTCTTGGATTGGAACCCGGAGCGTCAGATTCAGAAATAAGGAAAGCATATAGAAGACTATCTATTCAATACCATCCTGATAAAAATCCAGATCCATGTTGAAGGTGTTTCAGTTCTTCAGTTTATATGTTTCATTTTCAGACCTTTGTATCAGTCAGGAAGATGTATATATATATATATATATATATACCCATCCAAGCAACAGCTTGGAACACATCACAAATACTCCATGGCAGTGGTGATGCCAGGCTGTTCAAGGCCATGCCCCACTCGCTCATCAATTGATGATATTCTAGCATCTATGAGAACTGACTCAAGTATTGCTTCCTCCTCCTCCTCCTCCTCCTCCTCCTCTCTCTCTCTCTCTCTCTCTCTCTCCAGTAGCTTTGAGAAAACCAACCACCACCTCTGAAAAACCCCAACCCCACCGCCACCACCCAAGCTGAACCCCAGCTACCACCATCGTGTTCACACACGAAGATTGAGAAAATCCCTTTTTCCCCATTCTTAGTGATAGACAAAGAAAGAGACGATTCTCACATCTCCCAGTGTGTGTGTGAGAGAGAGAGAGAGAGAGAGAGAGAGAGGTTGAACTTACCGGTGGAGGAGCAGCAGCGGAACCTACGACAGTGTTTGGCCTAGGCAGCGGCGGTCCTGGGTGGTGTTTGGCCTGGTCGGTGGTGGTGGTGGTGGTGGTTTTTCTTCTAGCACACTAGATGAATAACAGTGCTATTCACTGTAGTAGTTAAGGTAAAATAGCTAATGTGAAGTTATTCTGTTGGAGCTAAAAAAAAGAGTAAAAATAGCTAAATGTAGCTAATATCTCTCTTTTAGCTAAGTTGCCGGAGATGCTCTTAGCAATTTGTTTGCATTTCTATGGATTTTTGGTAAATTTTTATAGGCTTGTTACTGCTTTCTGTTCTGTTCAGACAGAATTGTTGATTCAGGCTCAATTAACTCGTGAATCAGCAGCATTGCCTTCATCATTGCAAGGTGATTTCAGACGGGTGCTAGAACTTGCACCTTGCCTTCTTGAAGAATTAATGAAGGTGATTAGGTCCTCTTTTACATTCTTCAAGAAGACTTCCGTAATCATTGCTAATTGTGTTTACCACTGTGAGGTCTCAGCCTGTAAGCATGTGTTGTTGTCTCTTAAACAATTAAATCTTTTGGAATGCTGCTTTGTTAGAATTGGTTGTCATAATTGTTAAGGAAGTCAAATGGCTCAATCGGCAACAGTTTTTTGACAAATAACTCAAAACATAAAACACTCACAAATATTTTAAAGAAGGTGAACACATAACTTCTGTTGAGCTATACATGTATGAATAATGGAGTTTCTGAGGGAAATTATGCAGGTTTCGATTCTTAGATGCATTCTGAGGTGTCTTTTGTAGGATGTATTCTTGTACATTATCTCTCAACAGTTTAGTAGAACTACCTAGAACAGAATATGGGTGGCACTTTTTTTTTTTTTTTCCCCCATAACTCTTTCATTTGCAGTCCGAGTTTATATTTGGTGTAATGAAAGGAATCTATTAGCATGTTTTCTGAGATATACTCTCTATAACAGAAAATAGAATTCCAATTTTTCCCCCTTTGTCTCTGTTGGGGGGGGGGGGGGGGGGGGGGTAGGGCGGGCGGGGTTTGAGGGGTAGGTTCTGGAAAACTTATTGTAGAGTGATGGAAGTATCATAGAAGGATGTACGAAGTTAGCGGTTCCCCGCAAACTTTATGTTGAGTTTTATAATTGATTTAGCTCTCAAGCAGGACTTTCTGAAATAGCTACGTACAGATTGTTAGATAAGTAAACAAAGTGTGGGATCTCCTGGGTGAATGGATGAACAAGTATTATAGAGGTATGTGAAGAATGTGAACTTCAAAAGGTGATTCACATATCACAGGCCCGTTAGTGGATGTGAATAAATGGATCTGAAACAGAAAACTAGAGTGATTGAATCAAAAGATGCAGGTTTTCATGAAAGACAGCACATCTGTTGTACAGGTTTGGCATAGGATTCTTCGTAAGCAGGTTTCAGTTTACTAGCTTTGTGGAATAATTGATGTTCTACTTGCTTCTATCTTTGGCACTCAGTCACTTACTCAAATTCCATTGCTAGCATTCGTGAAGAGGCAGTTACTCTATATGATTGTGTATTTTGCCGTTTGGGGGGGGGGGGGGTGGGTTGGGGGGGTTAGGAAGGGGAGGTTGTATTTTTCTACTATTACCAATCTCTTATTATCTGTGCAGATGGCAGTTATACCACGCAACACTCAGGGGCATGGATGGCTGAGGCCTGCAATAGGGGTAGTCGAGCTTTCTCAATGTGTCATTCAAGTGAGATGTGCTTTGAGGACATCTTTTATATAAAAAAAAAGACTTATTACAGTAACATGCGCTTTAATGACTTTATTCTTATCTTTATGACTAATTACGGAGTTTTTTCTGTAATTAGTCTTGAGGACCTTGTTCATTTCTTTTTGTAGACCTTGTTCATTTCTTTTTGTACACTCTCTTCACTTGGACGACAGGCTGGCTTGCTTCCTTAGAGATGAATTTCCCTTATTTTCTTTTTATGTTCTCTTCTTATTTCTCCTCCTCTTAGTTGCTCTCTTGTATATTTCTTGTGTACTTGAGTTGTGCCCATCTGCGCTCTTCTAATGCATTATTACTTATCAAAAAAAATTACGGAGTTTTTCTGGAGTTCTTGGCTAGGCAGGGACTATATACGACTTTCTTAGCTTGTTTATATTATGTAGAAGACAGTAGCTAATAGATTGTATACTAATATCCTGAATAATGCAAATCATTCGCAACATGCTTTATTTTCTTCTACTCCAATTCTCACATTATTTTTCTTGGTATATTCCCAATAACTTTCGTGTTGCATTTGAATTCCAGTATATAATACTTTCTGAGTTCCTAGTTGCAAACCTTTTGAAGATTTGCTGGTGGGCTAGCAGGCCGAGCAGCTTCTCATTCTGTTAGTTTGTCTCAGGCATGAATATGCTGTGATTTTTCTCTTGTTTGTAGTCCTCCCTGTGTCTTTTTTAGTGTGCTTGACAATTTTTCCTTCAGAAATTTGAAGCAAGTTCCAATTTATTTTTATCTGTTTATTGCTTGGCAAAGCTCATTGCGGTTTGGGTATTTGCATTTTTTGTTTTAGTGGTTCTACATACCTGACATTTAGTTTCTCAACAACTTTCAGCTCAATTTCATAGGAATATATCTGTCATTTTGTGTTGCAAAGAACTTTTGTTTTGTTAGTAAGTCATTTATTTAGATGGCTGCTTCCTGTTAACATTTCCATGTTCAGGGTTAATCTATTTTGTGTTCCTTTGTTCTTTTCCTAGTTCCTACTCACAGTAGGATTCTTTTGTTGCGTTACCTGTGATGCATGCTGTTCCTCTCAGTGCGATGAAGGGAACTGGAGGATCTTCTGAAGGCATTGCAACCTTTCTGCAGCTGCTGCATTTCAGTGAGGCCATTGTCAAAAAGATAGCTCGTACAGTAAGTAGATAAAATCTTTCTCTCTGGTTTGCGTCATGCAGGAATCCATTGTTAATCTGCCTCTTGCCTAGCTTTGACGGCAGAGCCACAGCATTTGTTTTTGATGGCTGCCCTTTTTATCTGGAAATGTGCTATAATTTGAGAACCTGCAGTGCCCGATTTCCCAATGACTTTAGCTATTATACTTATCTTATTTTCTACTTGATTAAAATCAAAATTTCTGAACAATGGATAAAAAGCTGTACCCGCATTTTTGTTCCAGTTGCATAGGATAGAGTTTTCCTTTAAACTAGGTTTTAGGAATTTCCTTCAACCTAGTCTATAAAAGTGACATGTGTTCCTTAAACATGTAAAAAACACATGTTTTTTTAATAGCAGGGATAAAGTTAGAATAAATTTTATTAAAAACTCATCTACATCTCACATGTTATTAAAAAAATGGACACATATCATTTTTATAGATTAGGTTGAAGGAAATTCCTTCATCCTAGTTTGGAGGAAAACTTTGTCCGGTTGCATATTTCACTTGTGGTTTCTTCTATGTTTTGTGTATTTTCTTTTTATCATGTATTAAAATCATATAGGTTTTCTAAACCTATCTAATAAGTATTCAAAAAATTTTTTTTGATCAATAATCAACACATATCATTAAAAGCGTAAGGTGCCTTTAAATATACAGGAAGTATACAAAAGGCCTAATTAAGAGCAAAAAGAACAAGGAAAATTAATTGTTGAGTAACACATATCTGATGAAATTTTGGAATGACTTTTGCTTTAACACAAGCCTGTTAATGACCAAAAATCAGTGTTGATTGAATTCTGTCCGGGTGTTGAATACATCCTGTGATCCCCCTCCCAAGATTTCCCCTTGTTACATTCTTTTTGATATTTTTAAAACATTTTTATTCTTCATTTGCAGAAGGTGAGAACGTTTCAGGACCTTCAGGGCATGAGCTTGCAAGAACGTGCTGAACTGCTTGCTCAGGTAGCCGGGTTCTCTCCTGACTGTGTACAAGATGTTGAGATGGTGCTGGAAACGATGCCTTCTATAACAATTGAAGTTACATGCGAGACTGAAGGTGAACAGGGTATACAAGAGGGTGACATTGTCACGATCCATGCTTGGGTAACACTCAAACGTGGTAATGGCCTGATAGGTGCCCTCCCCCATGACCCAATATTACCCATTTCATAGGGAAGAGAACTACTGGTTTATGCTTGCAGATCCTGTTTCAAATAATGTGTGGTTTTCTCAAAAGGTTAGTTTTATGGATGAAGCTGCAGCTATAACTGCTGCTTCAAAGTCAATTGAGGAGACTATGGAGGGATCAGGAGCAAATGTAACGGAGACCAGTGTGGCAGTGAAAGAGGCAGTTGAGAAGGTGAAGGGTGGGTCTAGACTGGTGATGGGCGAGTTCCAGGCTCCAGCAGAAGGAAATTACAATTTGACTTGTTACTGCTTGTGTGACGCTTGGACAGGCTGCGACAGAAAGACAAACTTGAAAGTAAAAGTTTTGAGACGGACTAGGGCTGGCACCCGAGGTGGCCTTGTCGCAGAAGAGGGACCCGTTAAGGAGAATGGGGTTGAAAAGAGGAAGAGGAGAATGACGAAGAGGAATATGATGATTATGAGAGTGAGTACAGTGAGGATGAGGCAGATGAACAAGATGCTAAGAAGAAAGGACCTGCTGCCAATGGCACTCTCAATAAACAGGGCTCGTGTTCAGAAGGTTCGGGCACATGAGGAGTGACGCGCAATTCTGTTTTATTAATGATGAAACAATAAACATTTTGAGCCCACTTTGATCTTTTGAAGAACTTAACAACAATAACAGTGAGTCATTTATTTTGCCTTTTGTTTAACTTGGCGAAGCTTCATATAATCTTATTTGATATTTGAACAAACTCATAGCAAGCCTGTTTCCCTCCAAGCAATCCAAGCAAACCAAGCATAAACGATTGGGATGGCCGTAATTATAAACCTGAAATGATACCACAAATCAAATGATGTACAAAGCGGAATGTCCATTTAAGTGATTTAAGATTGGCCGTTTTTTCTTCACCTCTTTAGTCTTTACCGGCTGGCAGTGAAACCGATAAAACGAGAGATTCATGGAATCTCAGCCATCTGAACTCGTTTTGGTATTGCCAACGCTTAAATAAAGCAAGAATCTGAAACTAATATATATATATAAAAGATCCTCTCACCCTTCTGAAAGTACAAAGACTCCGGCCAGCTTCAACTACTTCTTAATGTATTAATCCGGTAGCTTTAAACCTCTGTCTATCAGCATTGCTATAAAAACAACTATTTTTTTTTTCCTGAAACCAGCATTGCTTTAACAACTTGGTTTGCAGTGATGTGACTTTTGGGTTTTGGCTTAACAAGCCATTTCTTCTATATTTACACGTCACAATTTTTTTTTTTTTTGGGGGTCTTAGTTGTTTGTCTTAATAAAAAGATGAGATGAGACAGTAATCAGAGTCGGACGTAATATGTGATAAGGGGGCACAACACAAATCGGGGATTGAAATGCTTTTTCTGTTTGTATTACTATTAATATCAACACCAAATAGTTTTGTCTGTCTGTCTGTAACTAAATCAGATAGACAACTCACTTGCAAAAAAAAAAAAAAAAAAAAGACAACTCATTTAAAGAAATTCATTTTCTTCTGATTAACGGTTTCGCGCTGTTCGTATTCCGGGGGTGCGAAATTCCAAATTGATCGACTAGATTAGGGTCTGGGGCTTGGTATCCCTTCCGGACTCGGGATTGAGCCCTGAAAGCTTCTTTGCCCTGGAATTCTGGGACTGTCAAGGCTCAGATATCGGAATTTAGGGCTTCCGGGCGACAACCGCCTGGTAATTCTTATTTATTTTTACTTGTGTTTCAATTATGTACTATAACTTGTTCTATACATTCAGATGAAAGAAAGCTTGACCCATCACTGTGTAACGGCATATCTTTTCCTTTCCTCTATAGATGTAGATATGGATATACGTGTGT
This sequence comes from Corylus avellana, assembly GCF_965113065.1. NCBI lineage: Eukaryota > Viridiplantae > Streptophyta > Magnoliopsida > Fagales > Betulaceae > Corylus > Corylus avellana. Next base: position 104,251 of record NC_142500.1, on the reverse strand, counting down.
GTGTGTGTTCGTGGTTGTGGATTTATTTATGAGAAACTACTCCAATACGACAAATGCAATGGAACTTTTGAGTGGGTTCTAAGACTTTGTGGTTGTGGAATCATTAATGACTGCTACTACTACTACTACTACCATAGTTGTAGACGAACATGCAATGGAACTTTGAAAGAGGTTGTGTCTTTCTCTTTTGTTTCTTGGGTTTTTCACTTTCTTCAAATTTGTTTGGGATTTGATTCTTCTTCATCAGGACCTTGGGCTGTGATCTGATCGTGGGACTGGCCAATGAGCAATTCACAATGAATGAGATTGGGTGGGATCCCTGTCCATGGGATGGGCACCCCTGACAACAAACTGTCGGAGCTAGTTGACATCTTCAAGTCCTGGATCCCTCGCAGGACCCACTCACCCAATGTGTCCAGGGACTTCTGGATGCCCGATCATAGCTGTAGGGTATGCTACGACTGTGACTCCCAGTTCACCATTTTTAACCGCAGGCATCATTGTCGACTCTGTGGCCGAGTTTTCTGTGCCAAGTGCACAGCCAACTCGCTTCCTGCCCCATCCAATGACCCAAGGATTGGTAGTGAAGATTGGGAAAGGATCAGGGTGTGTAACTATTGCTTCAAGCAGTGGGAGGAGGGGATAGAACCACCTGATAATGGCACCAATGCACCCACCCCTGGTCTCAGTCCCTCGCCATCTGCAACAAGCTTGGCCAGTACCAAGTCCAGTTGCACCTGTCATAGTAGCTGCAGCACTGTTGGTTCTACTCCTTACTCTACTGGCCCTTATCAGCGAGTGCCATATACTTCTGCTGTTAGCCCTAGTCAGTCTGTCCATGTGGATCCAGTTATGGTTGAGCAGAACAATATAATATCCGGGAAGAGCAGAAATCCTAGCTCTGCTGTAGTAGCTTCATCTCCTAACCGATTTGGTTTTTGCATGAACAGGTATCTATTGCCTTGCAATTGGTTGATATTAATAGTGCAATTGAAGAGTTCTCATCAGCTTCTTCTAATGTTGCACTTATGATTATGCTTCCGTTACTTTTAAGCATGATTATTGAATGTCATGTTCTGATGCTTCCTTGATGCTGTTCCATTCTTAATCCATTATGTTATTTCTTGCATACCCATCCCCACCAGGAGCGATGATGAGGATGATGACTATAGTGTTTATCGGTCAGATTCAGAATCAAGACACTTCTCTCAGGGCTATGAATATTATAGCACAGTTAACATTGATGAAATTGACCATGTCTATGGACCTCATAATGTGCCTCCTAATGAAGATAACATCGACTTGAACAGTGTGAGTTCTTCACTGTTACCTGAGAACTTTGACACAAAGGATTTGGAGGGGATTAGGGAACTTGGGAAAGAAGCAGATGAACATGATAACTGTGATAGCTGTGAAGCTCCATGTGACACTGAGGGTCTGGATGCTGAACCTGTGGATTTTGAGAACAATGGGCTACTCTGGCTCCCTCCAGAGCCAGAGGATGAGGAGGATGAGAAGGAGGCTGTTCTATTTGATGATGATGACGATGAGGGTGCGACAGGAGATTGGGGATATCTACGCTCTTCAAGCAGCTTTGATAGTGGGGAGTATCGTAGTAGGGAAAAGTCAAGTGAGGAGCACAGGAAAGCCATGAAAAATGTGGTGGAAGGTCATTTTAGAGCTTTGATATCTCAACTTTTGCAGGTTGAAAACCTACCTGTGGGTGATGAACATGACACAGAGAGTTGGTTGGATATAATTACATCTTTGTCCTGGGAAGCTGCCACACTTCTTAAGCCTGATACAAGCAAGGGAGGAGGAATGGATCCTGGTGGATATGTAAAGGTTAAATGCATAGCTTGTGGGCGTTGCAGTGAGAGGTAATAAATAGATCAAGGATGTTTATAATTCTACCTCTATCAATGAAACTTACTTTAAATCCTTTTGGCTTGCTTCTTTTGGGAAACCATGTCCAAAATCATAAATTAATCTTGAGCATGTCGCAATGATAGTCCTGTCTTTACTTACCTAAAAAAAATGATAACCCTACAAATTATTTTTCATGTTCTTGGTAGATTGACGTCTTCTATATAGTAGAAGACATTATTGAGAAAATGGAACATCATTTGGAGGGTTGGAAGAGGTTTTATCTTTAAAAAAAAAACACTCCTTTTAATTTACCAACATATTATTTATCTCTCTTCCCTATTCCGGTAAGTGTGGCTAATAGACTTGAAAAACTTCAGAGGGATTTTCTATGGGGTGGACTTGGCAATGAGTTTAAGTTCCATTTAGCGAAGTGGTCGAAAATTTGTACTATGATAAAATCAGGATGATTGGGGGTAAAAAAATTTGATTAAGTTTAACTGAGTTATTTTGGGTAAGTGCTTGTGGTAGTATGCTATGGAGAGGGAGGCTTTGTGGAGATTGGTGGTGGATACTAAGTATGATAGTTTGAGGGAAGGTTGGTGTTCTAAGGAGGTTGCGGGGCTTTTTGGCCTAGGAGTGTGGAAATGTAAGGAGCAGGTGGGACGTTTTTTCTAAATTTGTTAGGTATGAGGTGGGAGATGGTTCAAAGGTAAGGTTTTGACATGATTTATGGTGTGGAAAATAGCCCTTGAAGTTTTCTTATATGGAATTAGTTAGTATTGCACCTTGTAAGGATGCATGGTGGTGGATCATATGCAGTTATGAATTGGAAATATTCATTGGAATATATTCTTACAAGACCAGTGCATGATTGGGAGGTGGAAGTGGTCTCTTCTTTCTTTGAGTTGTATTCTCAAAGAGTAAGGCAGGGAGGTGAGGCTAGAATTTGTTGGATCATTTCCAAAACGGACAATTTTGAAGTGAAGTTTTACTATCATGTATTATCCATTCTCTTAAGTTCCTTTTTTCCTTGGAAGAGTATTTGTTAAGTTCAGGCTCATTCAAGAGTGGCATTCTTTGCATGGACAATGACTTTAGGAAAAATCTTGACTTTGGATAGCTTAAGAAAGAGGAGCGTTATTGTGGTGGATTGGTGTTGTATTGTATATGCATGAAAAGTGTGAAATCTATTGATCACCTCTTTCTTCATTGTGAGATTACAAGAGAATTATGGAGTTTGTTGTTCCATTTGTTTGGTATTGTTTGGGTTATGCCTAGAAGGGTGAGAGAGATGTTGGTGAGTTAGAGAGGACAAACGGAAACCGTAATGCTCTAAAAGTGTGGAGGTTGGCTCCTTTGTGTTTAACATTGGTGCATTTTGAGAGAGCAAAATGCAAGGAGTCTTGAATATCAAGAGACTATGATGTTAGAGCTGAAAAGATGTTCCAATCTCTCTACACGAGAATAGCAAAATTCAATAGCTTGCTCATGTCTAATGTTTCTAAGTTTTCGGATTTTTGTTCCTCATTTTCTCCATGTTAGGGGGTTTCTCTTATATACTTCATGTTACTAGGATTTCACCCCTTAGCGTTTTTAATGATATTGAATTCTTATTAAAAAAAAAAAGAAAAATACATGCCTTACATATTTTTAATATTGAGCTGGAAACGTCTTACCAATATCCAACTATAGTTGGGAGAATGCTTCAATAAATTTGTCTTGTTGCTATCTACCAATGTTAATTGTACTGATTGGACTTCTATTTTTTTTCTTTCTTTCTAGTATGGTGCTTAAAGGAATTGTTTGTAAGAAGAACATCGCTCATCGGCGAATGACATCAAAAATAGATAAACCACGTCTACTAATCCTTGGAGGAGCTTTGGAGTATCAACGTGTTTCCAACCTCTTGTCGAGTTTTGATACTTTGTTGCAGCAGGTATTAAATATGTCTGGGTTTCTTAGCCTTGACTCTGTGTGTTTCTAATGAGGGACCAAGCCCACAAGTTTCTCCTATAATTACTCATTTTTTTCCATTCATAAAGTAAATTGGGATGTTACTTGTTTTCATTGATCTTTATACTCCTTTTCAGGAAATGGACCATTTGAAGATGGCAGTTGCAAAGATTGATGCTCATCACCCTAATGTTCTTTTGGTTGAGAAGTCAGTTTCTCGATATGCTCAAGAATACCTTCTTGCTAAAGACATATCACTTGTTCTGAATATTAAGAGGCCGCTTTTGGAGCGGATAGCGCGCTGCACCGGTGCACAAATAGTACCTTCAATTGATCACCTCATTACGCCGAAACTGGGATACTGTGACACGTTTCATGTGGAGAAATTCCTTGAAGAGCATGGCAGTGCTGGCCAAGGTGGGAAGAAGTTGACAAAGACTCTGATGTTTTTTGAGGATTGTCCAAAGCCTTTGGGTTGTACTGTAAGTCTCAGATGCATAAACATGTTAACACAGACAAACGGATATATATATATTTCTTTTTCTTCTTCTGTTTCAGTATGTTTTACAACTCCGTGTCATTGGCTTAATGGTGTATTTTTTTTTGAGGCTATGTGCATGGAGGCTAGGACTTAACTTTGTTTCTAGCTTCATCAAATATAACAAATTGGTGAACTTAGAAGTATAATGTAGTGTAGATTTGGGAACAATTTGCAGTTAGGTTAGTGAGATCATAAAGAACAGGATATGTTCTTAGTTTGGACGAATGAGCTGTGGTGTTTCAAGTGTCTGTGCTCCGAGTGGAATGTTATGTATTGGTAGAACATTGCAATCAGTCTGTGGAGTGCCTTGATTGCCCTTCTTAACCTGCTTTTTGTTTGTGCTGGAATTTGCTTGAGAAATTCTTGTCAAAAGATTTTAAGTGGATCTATTTCTTTGCTTTGTTTTAGATTTTGCTCAAGGGTGCCAATGGGGATGAGTTGAAGAAGGTGAAACATGTAGTTCAGTATGGCATTTTTGCAGCTCATCATCTGGCCTTGGAGACATCTTTTCTGGCTGATGAAGGTGCTTCACTTCCAGAACTCTCTTTGAAGTCTCCCATAACTGTTGCATTACCTGATAAACCATCAAGAATCGAGAGGTCCATTTCCACTGTTCCTGGTTTTACTGTTCCTGTCACTGGAAAGCCTCCAGATCCTGAACCTATCAGTGAAGTGCAGAAATCCAATGAAGGCCTCATGTTAGATAGAGCCTCATCTATCAATAGTGACCCTATTTGCAAATTGGAAGGGGCCAATTCAACTGGATTGTCTGAAGGGCTTTGCTCCTATCCAATTTATGCTGAACCTACCTCATGCTCCGTAGAATCTACTTCTTCCTTGCCTTGCCTGTCTCCTTCAGGGCAAGATAACTCAGCTTCCTACTGTAGTGAGCTCTCCTTAAATTATGCCTCTGTGGAGAACAATAGAGTTGGTCCTAAGGAATCTTTTCAGGCCATAACAGCTAACACTAAGGAAGCTATAGTAGATGATAATCTGATGTATGATTCTTTTGGCATGTCAGAAGCATTACAACAATGTGTTCACACTTTTCACACTGGTGGCAATGCATTAGCCGCAAACCACCTAGGTTCTCCAGATTTGGGATCCTCAAAGGAAGATAGTAATAATCAGAATGAAGGGATGGGATCTTCAAAGGAAGATTTTCCTCCCTCTCCTTCAGATCATCAGAGCATTTTGGTTTCCTTATCAACACGTTGTGTGTGGAAAGGAACTGTCTGTGAACGAGCCCATCTCTTTCGAATCAAATATTATGGAAGCTTTGATAAGCCTTTAGGGCGGTTTTTACGAGATCATTTGTTTGATCAGGTATTTTTACTTTCTTCATTATTCTGTTCTTTTTTTTAAAAAATAAACTCCCTTGAAAATCCCACAATAGCCTGGGTTAACTCCTCTTCTTGATCAGAGTTACCGTTGTCGTTCATGTGACATGCCATCAGAAGCACATGTTTTTTGTTATACTCATCAGCAAGGGAGCCTTACAATATCTGTTAAGAAACTTTCAGAGTTTCTCTTACCAGGGGAACGAGAAGGAAAAATCTGGATGTGGCACAGGTGCCTCAGATGTCCCCGAACCAGTGGCTTCCCTCCAGCCACTCGGAGAATTGTAATGTCTGATGCTGCCTGGGGATTGTCTTTTGGCAAATTTTTGGAGCTGAGCTTCTCAAATCATGCAGCTGCAAGCAGGGTTGCTAGTTGTGGACATTCCCTCCATAGAGATTGTCTCCGGTTCTATGGGTATGCTTTTATCCTCTCAAGTTGTGTTGGTAACTATGAAACGTTATTGTTTAGTTTGCACCATTAATTTAATTTAAACAACACATATTTTGAGTCCTTTTCTTTTGCTCATTTCTCACTCATCAAGAAGTAAATCATTGGCTGCAGTATTCGAATGGTGATACCTGTTTATCCAAACTGGACATGGGTACAAAGTTTCTAAAGTATAAACATTTGTAAATTTGATAATTTCCCATGTCGGCTTATATGGATGCTTTAGTGTCTTCTACTGACTGAAGTTGTGAACTGAAATCGGATAAATTGATATGCTTGAATATCGTGTCAGCTACTTTTGTCTGAAACAAGACATTTTAACCATTCAATTGATTTTTGATTGGAAGAGTGTGCATCTTTGTTGTTATTGTTGATGTTACCATTTTTCCTAGACATGAGTGCTGATGGTTTGACATGGCAGTTGTTTCAGAATATATTACATGTGCCATCAGTTCCATGATTCAGTTGTTGATCTGGTGGACCCCTGCGGGGGAATCTCAGGTCAAACTGACCAGCGCCTGACAAGTTGCATATACCCTTTGTATCCTTCTATTTTGTTAATTGATAGTACTTACCATTATGTATTCTGAAGTAGTAGGGTAACTTTGCCACCCTTAGACAAGTACATCCTTTTCCAACTGGCCAACCAAGATTTCAGCTTCTCAATTGCACCATCCCAGATATGCTTAGCCTTATAGGAGGCCCCCAACGGTAACCCATGATACTTGACCAGAAGTTTGGAAATCCCTTACCCTAGGATCTGAGCCAACCTTCCCACTTGAGAAACATTCCCCACAGGAACCAATTCTGACTTTCAGATTTAACTTCTAGCTTTATAAATTTTTGGATCCCTATTCTGCATCCATCTTGTAGCACTTGGTGAAAAAACATAAACTGCTTAAACATTTTTTGTAGACATTTCCTTGCACACCTAATGAATGCAATATATGGCATTTGGTTTCTCCTACATATTGATCTGGGATATTGGGGGTCCAGAAAAAAGGGGAAAAAAAAAAGAAAGAAAGAAAGAAAGAAAAAAGAGCATGACATGGGGGGTGGTTTATTGAGTAAACTACTCACCCATCATATTTGGATTTTACCAGCTAAAATACAATTGCATGCTCTAACACCTCCACCAACGAACCAAAAACAAAAAAGAGAGGAAAGATTCATGTAGAGTTTTTTTAGTTATGGACTTGATTGGGTAGGTACCCCGATTGAGACATTTATGATTGGCTCTATCAGGGTGATTGCTTGAAGCAATTTGTTCAGGTTGCTTCCTTGTGTTTAGCACTGATTGAAAGCAGCCAGGTTTGGGCCACCCTGTCTCAACTCTCAACTCTCAACTCACCTTGTTCCCATTCTTAAGTTCGTGGTATGATATCACTTTTTGTCGAACTGGTGGTTTGGGTGGTTTCTTAAATTTGTTAGTCCACCACGGTGGTTCATTGGGACTAGGGCTGCTTCAATGCAACCTGGTTGGGCCACCCTGTCTCAACTCTCAACTCTCCTTGTTCCCATTTTTGTATCTATGAAGTCTGGACAAAAGCTCACTATCACAAATTGGATCTTCTTGGTCTACATGAGTGCTCATCTGAAAATTGACCTGATTAAGTGGGCAAGACTTACAGTGGCTTGTGAAACACATGAATGGTTAAAAACTCCACGAACACAACCATATTATTTATTGCCCTCTTACTTTTTACTTTTACATGTACAGTTTTGGGAGAATGGTTGCTTGCTTCCGCTACGCTGCAATTGATGTCCATTCTGTTTATCTTCCACCACCGAAACTTGAATTTTTCTATGATAATCAGGAGTGGACACAAAAAGAAGCAAATGAGGTGCAATGATACCATTATTGTTTCAAATACAGCAAGTGATGTTAATTTTCTTAATGCTTACATATTATTTATGTTGTCTAATAGGTAAGTAACAGGATTGAAGGTCTGTTTACTGAAGTTCAGAATGCTCTTCGTAAGATTTCAGAAAATGTATCAAGTGCAGCATTGCAAGATGGTGGAGTGAAAGCACCTGAATCTAGGCATCGTATTGCAGAACTGGAAGGATTGCTACAAAAGGAGAAACAAGAATTTGAGGTAGCTTGCTGCAATTCATGTTCTTCCATCTCCAAATTGTTTATGGAGTGAAAAAATTTCGGTTCTCTGGGCACTAAATAGTCCATGGGCTATGCATAAAATCAGGCAGAATTCACTCACTGATTGAACTTCCAGATAATGTTGGGCATTCTATATTGATGATGGTTAGCTCAAACTGTTCATCAAAGAAAAGGGAATGGGTGTCATCATTTTTATTGCTTAAATCTTCATCATGTTGTCCTTGCTGCATAAAATATACTTAGCATGATTTATTTTTTGTTTTATAGAAAAGAAAGTTCAATTGTTTATGTTATCTTATTCCTCAGTGAATTTATGACATTGTTTAGGAATCAATACAAAAAGTGATCCATAGGGAGGTAAAAGTTGGTCAACCTGCAATTGATATTCTTGAGATCAATAAATTGCGGAGGCAGATGCTCTTTCATTCTTATGTCTGGGACCAACGCCTGATACACAATAATCTCCAGGAAGGTTTGATCAGTTTCATCTCGAAACTCAAGGAGAAATCCATTGGTTCTGTGGAGAAGCTTGTTCAGATAAATGTGACCACCAAGGCGGGTAAAAGCTATAGTAGTTGTGACTCCTTTCTTCTGGAAACAAAGCCGGATATAAACCTTAATCAGGGAGGAAAGGCTGGTCACATTTATAATGGCACCGGAGTTCATAAAGGAAGTGACATGGACTTGGATCTGAATCAAACAAAGGATGCTGATCTTCATCCTTCTTCTAGTGATAATATGAGAAATGATTCCAACCTTCTGGAATGTGGAAGAACAGTTCGAAGGGCCCTCTCAGAAGGAGAGTATCCTGTTAGGGCAAATTTATCTGATACCCTTGATGCGGCATGGACTGGTGATAGTCACCCGATTAGCATACCACTTAATGATAATTCTCTTCCTGATCCAACTGTGGTGAATTTTGTTGGAGGAAAATCACATGTGGAAAGTTGCACTGTTGACAAAGGTGGGGTTGAGATAGCTTCTACTCTTAGCTCTGTGTTACCTCCAAAGCAGCCTGATAATGTGGAAGGCTCCAGTAGCTGGGCGCGGATGCCTTTTTTGAACTTTTATGGTTCATTCAACAAAAATTCTTCATTGAATTCTCAGCAACTTGGTATTGGTGAGTACAATCCTGTCTGTGTTTCAGCATTTAGAGAATTGGTTCGACAAAATGGTGGCAGACTGCTTTTGCCTGCTGGTGTTAATGACACTGTTGTGCCAGTTTATGATGATGAACCCACTAGTCTTATAGCTTATGCACTTGTCTCGCCTGATTATCATCTCCAGATGTCTGAGCCTGACAGAGCAAAAGATGTTTTAGACACATCAGTTTCGTTGCCGCTTTTTGATTCAGCAAATCTACTCTCACTGAACTCTTTTGATGAGGCAATTCTTGATTCCTACAGAAGTCTTGGTTCTACTGAGGAGAGCACTGTATCTGTTTCTGGGTCCCGGAGCTCCCAGGTTGCGGACCCACTCTCATGTGCCAAGGGTTTCCATGCCAGAGTTTGTTTTACAGATGATGGCCCTCTTGGGAAGGTGAAGTATACAGTGACTTGTTACTATCCGAAGCAATTTGAGGCTTTGAGGAGGACTTGTTGCCCTTCAGAGATAGATTTTGTACGATCTCTTAGTCGTTGTAAGAAGTGGGGGGCCCAGGGTGGCAAAAGCAATGTTTTCTTTGCAAAAACCTTGGATGATCGATTTATCATCAAACAGGTCACGAAGACAGAGCTGGAGTCATTCATGAAGTTTGCACCAGCCTATTTTAAGTACTTGTGCGAATCAATCGGCACAAGAAGCCCTACTTGTCTGGCAAAGATCTTCGGCATTTATCAGGTATTGTTTGTCACTTTTGCCATAATGAAAAAAGCTTAAAACCAGTTTTAGAGGCCAACATTAAGTGATCAATTGCTTTCCGCCTTATTGCTTGATTGTTCTTCTCAAGATACTATAGATCTCAAGCAAGTTATATCAATACCAAATTGGCCTTGTAATTTAGTTGTGGACCCTGTGCTTTGAATGAATCTACATTATTTATCCAAAAACAAAAGTTATCAGGCTCTCTCTCCATGGCACAATGTAATTAATACAAGATGAGCCATTGTCTCACCACTGTTCTTACACATGCAAAATGAATCCACAATAATTCTTTATCTCCTAAAATTGTCAGCTGTTAAAATTTTACTCAAAGCTGCTGTCCACCCAAAGAATGCTATTTCTTGGATGTATCCGAGGTTTTTTCTTATTCTTTTGATACAACTCTATTGATGAATTGCTATTTGGTTTTTCTTTGTCGGCAATGTCTTGAAGGTTTCTAAGCACCTCAAAGGAGGGAAAGAATCAAAAATGGATGTTTTGGTAATGGAGAATCTTCTATATAGGCGTAATGTGACACGACTTTATGACCTCAAAGGATGTTCTCGTTCACGCTATAATCCTGATACAAGTGGGAACAATAAAGTTCTGCTGGATCAGAATCTGATTGAAGCAATGCCAACCTCTCCAATTTTTGTGGGAAACCAAGCAAAGCGGTTGTTGGAGAGAGCTGTCTGGAATGATACTTCATTTCTTGCTGTAAGTTGGAATTGGCTGTCATGATATAATGGGAGAAAACACAATTATAAGATTTCCCTTGGTTGTTTTTATTTGAACCTTGTAAAACCCACACATAGGTATGTTTTTATATGGTTCAAATAAGAACAGGTTAACAAAAATTTGGCTGGCTTTCATTTTCTTAGAGATCCTCCCAGGCTGTTGTACAATAATGTGTGGATTCAGTCTCCATCTATTGTACAGCTGCTACTGCCTAGCTACAGAACAGGCACCACTGCTTTCTTTCTTAGATTGACCAAATAGTTGTACATGTTTATTCTGTAACTAAGACCTGCCTTTGAAATCTTGTGTGTGCTCAGTCTCGTATAGAACTTATTAATATACTTGAGGAAGGCTTTCTTCTCTCACTCCTTGTATGTATGTGTTGTGTGTGTGTCTTTTCTAATATGTCATTATATATTTCTGCAGTCAATTGATGTAATGGACTACTCATTATTGGTTGGTGTGGATGAAGAAAAGCACGAGCTAGTTCTGGGGATCATTGATTTTATGAGGCAATATACATGGGATAAGCACCTTGAAACTTGGGTGAAGACCTCGGGCATCCTTGGTGGATCTAAGAACACAACTCCAACTGTGATCTCACCTCAGCAGTACAAGAAGCGGTTCAGAAAAGCCATGACTGCTTATTTTCTTATGGTCCCAGATCAGTGGTCCTCTCCAATGATTGTTCCCAGTGGGTCTCAATCTGACCTTTGTGAAGAAAACTCGCAAGGCGGAACGTCCGTAGATGGATAATGCGAAATCTTTTTCCTGTAAGTTGGTATAAACTTTCCCTTTTTACAATTTTCACATTTCCTCTCTCGTTCTTGTATTGTATTATTGGGATGGCTACCTCATTGTGTTATCTAGATAAATGTAACCATAATTTTTGTTATATTAGGAGAGTGAAAAGGCTTTGTTAATGCCGTGAACATTTCAGTAGTGGTATAGTACTAGATAAGGTCTCTTTCGGGGTTGTACAGTATCTTCATGTCTCGTCTATGTATATTATTTCAACAGAGTGAAATTGCCCTTTTTTGATGTAATACTTCTCTCACCATTTTATGTTGAGGGTTTTCTACTTAACCATTTTTTGAATCAATTGATTAAAGCTCATGTACATCAGTACATGTATGTTATGATTGAATTGCCCCCTATATACTGCCTTGTATAATGCCATTGTATTTTGCCTCAGATATTACAGAAGTAGATCTCGGAAATGATCCGACTCAAATAGATGCTCATCATAAGCTTTTATATATTTTGATGCATGGCTTGTTTGTTGTTGTAGTATGAGAGTACAGAGATATTAGTGAAAGAAAATTGTTATAAACTATATTTTTATCTCCCAATTATGTCACAATGCTGAGTAATTGTCCTGCCACGGCTTATAAATAATTCTAGTATTCAACAAAAGTTCTGATGTGAATCGCACATAATTCATGTATTAGAGGAAAAACTTTGGTGATAGACGTCAAAGTAAGGTTCTCCTTGATAGATATGAAGAAGTTCCACAAGACAGAGGGACCAGATTCTATTTCCTGTGAATGATCCTGGACTCCACGATCTCTCAAGTCAAAACTCTTTTGTTTCTTTATGCTATTTCAAGGCTATAAATGTAGAAACTAATGGACCGGTAGATCAGGTGGCTCATAATTTACTAGGAATCTATGTGGGTTATAAATTGAATAAGACAGCTTTAGAATGTTCATAATTATAAAATCTTGAAACCCAAATATGACCTTATTTACGATTCAGGCTTGATTAGAATACATAAAGATCTTGCTTCCAAAAACAACAAAAGCAATTTTCAAACATTAAATAATAATAAGTTCCGAGAGAGATATTTGGGAGGTTTGGAGTGCGAGTAAAATTTAGAGGCAAAGTAATTGTCACGATTATTGAGCTGATAAATCCCAATTCGGAACTCATGTTTGAACTTTCTTTCGAACTCATCGATCTCTTTAGAAAACCCGATAGGGGTACCGTTTGACAACCGGTTGTGGCTCCTGTGCGTGTGCTGTGCACTGTAGAGCAAGTTTGAAAATAACGCCAAAAACTGCAGCATGAAAGACTTCTCCACAGTGCTTTTGCTGTGTTTAACACGCCTGCATTTAGTGTTCTGAAATTGCCCCTACAGCAAATCCATTCAATGTGTGTTTTTTTCCCACCTTTTTTTTACTTCATTATTCAAAGAGGGTTGCCGTCTTTCTTCTTTCTTTTTTCTTCAGTGAAGAAATCCGCTCCAGCTGCTACTTGGTCCGTGACCCAGCGACGGCAAACGCTCATCCACCACGGCTCCACTCACTAGAGCCCAATCTCAGGTAATTTTTTGTGATTTATGCCTCTATCACTTTTTTTATTACTTGGTGAACATAAACTGAATAATGTCCGAATTTATCTGCATAATCAAGTAATGTTAACATGGAAACAAATTTCTCTGCATAATCAAGTAATATTAATGGGAGGCAGCTGCACGATTTGGCTTAAAAATGCTGTCGTTACTAGCTTGACACGAGGTGCACGAGCTCCATATTTTGGAGTGCGAGTTGTCAAGGTGTTCTTATCTTCTTGATGTTCTTTGTAAAGCTCTAAGTGGTAGTTTTAAGGCTGATTGTGTTAGTTTAAATGGTGTTTGATTAAGAGCACGCCCAAGGCATTGGAGGTGTTGAATGAGATGATGGAGAGGGGATTAGAGACCCTTTAAGAGCTGGTCAGATTAAGGAAGCCTCCCCCGCATTGATTAAAAAATAAAAAAGATTAAGGAAGCTTGGGAATTCTTTTTTCAAATGAAGAACAGGATATGTGGGGCTGTTGTTGTTGCTTACCCTAACTACCATGGTTTATGGGTTTGATTAAGCGCACGCCCTAGGCATTGGAGTTCCTTTCGCAAATAGAGTTGGGCCTCCTCGATCCTTGATCTCAAACAGAAAACCAAACCATCGTCAATACTTAATTGTTTTTCTGCATAAACATATGGTCAAGACAAGTTTTGAATCTATATCACAATCAAACATTTCCCCAAGTAGCAGAATCACTTGAAAAGTCGTAGAAATCTATCTAATATTATGAACAAAAAAAAAAAAAGAAAGGTTGAGAAAGAAGGAAAAAGAGACATGGTTAAATGGCAGCCCAAAAAGAACACCTGCAAAGCTTCAGAATAGCTATTAAAATTGAAGCACCTGTAAACAAAATTACAAAGATCGCTAGCTTGCAGATCCATTAAAAAGATACAAGAACATATGATGAACAGGACTTGGCAAAAGTTTTGGGAAATGATGGCAGAAATGGATCAGTCCTTGACATCGGTTACACCTTCTGCAGAAATCTGAAACCGTGCGTCAGCTTCAGCCAAACAAGGAGAGCTTATTACTTTACAGATGCGCTCTTCTCCTCTTCCTTTACGCAGTGCAAGCCTGTGATAAGCATGAAATAGGTATATGCATTTAGCAACATTTTCAAACAAAGAACCACTTTTCCTTGGGGGAGAAGGTTGTGAGGAATAAAGTTTCTTCTACAGACCTTGTCGTGGAAGCATGAGCCATAATGTTACCACCAATAGGCTTGATTTGAGGCCCAGCGAAAATTGCAGAACCATCCACTTGTGCAACTACTTGGTTTGTGATGACAACAGCCACACCAAACTACGGCCACCGAATACAGAAGGAAAATGTTGATGAATAACAACAGCCAAAGATCAAATGTGCAAATGCTGTTCAGCACAATCTAAAAAAAGAACATCTAGAACTTGTCTCTGCAGTCTACACTGAATCAGTTGAATGATTCTAAGTTCCTAAAAGCCTAACCCTTGAAATATTCAACCAGAAGAACCAAGAAGGCTTCTCTACACGATAGGTTGTTGGTAAGAGTCTTTACCTCATCTGCCAACTTCTGAAGGCTCCGGAGAAACTTTGCAAGATGCATTTGCCGTGCTGAAAGTTCCCCCCTTCCAGAGAAATCTGTTCTGTAGAGAGCAGTAGCACTGTCTACGATCATAAGTGCAAACCTACAGAAGCAAATCCATTTAACAATTAGTCTTCCCTGCAGCTCAAAAGTGTAAAGAAGAAGCGACGTAGGACAACTCAAATAAGCAGCAGGCACATAACTAAAGATTCTTTATTACCACTCAGTGAACAAATAGTGACAACCCAGAGCTGAAGTAATGTGTTTAGTGTTTTTAAAATTCCAGGATAAAACATATTTAACTGCCAATCCACTGACAGCTTGCAAGGGGAGTTTGTCTCTGACCAAAAAAGTTTTGCCTCATGAGAAGCCCCTAAGCGATGAATGAACTGGATATGTCTCAATAATATAAGATAAATTAGATAAAATTATAGGTAATTAATTGGCTTTTGTCGATAGTGACAACATGGAACAAGGGATTCATCGGTATAATCCAAAGACAAAAATACAGTACGACACCTGGTTTCTACCATCATTGAAGCAGCTTCAAGCAAAAGCCTAGACTGATGATCAGTGTTATATGCTCTAGCATAGGCCACATTCTCCAAGACATCAGCACCATTTAGTCCAAACCTGCAGCATTCAAAACCATCAGCTTTTAATGGATCACACTGTGGAGCAGCATATTTATCT
The DNA here is from genome assembly GCF_965113065.1 of Corylus avellana. NCBI lineage: Eukaryota > Viridiplantae > Streptophyta > Magnoliopsida > Fagales > Betulaceae > Corylus > Corylus avellana. The sequence continues at coordinate 88,787 of NC_142500.1, read as the reverse complement.
AAAGGTAGCTGCATGACACCTGTCAGCTATCTGTAAGAGTCTCTGTGGCCTGAATGTGCCTTCTGCATCGATGTACATTGCTTTTCCTTCGCCGCCTCCTTGATCTAATGGAAGCTGAAATGTCAAAGTGCACAAGAAGTTTGAAATTGAATAAATTGACATCAAAGGTAAGAGATGGCAGTTGCATGTAGAGATTAATTAGAGGTTGAACTTGCTCAATGAACTGACCTTCAGATTACAAACTCTATAATCCACTCAACTCAATATAAAGTTTATTGGCAAAGAAAGGTCAGGTAAAATTCTAGTTTCACTCAATCAAGTGGAGAAGAAGAGATGTGTCCACTTTCTAATGAAAAGCAAAGATGGAAATGTGCTATAAGATGAAAAAAGGAAACCTCTTACTTGGCAAGTGACACAGAGTGTGTGACACAGTTGAGTCTTCCCAGAGCGGAACTCGCCATAGATCTCAGTAATAGATCCTGTCTCAATTCCTCCTGTTATAAGCTAGCCATGTCAAGTTACAAAAATGCAGTGTCTCTGAGGAGACTTGATGCTTGCGAGCAAAATTAGCAGTCTCTCTCTGGCTCTCTCCTGTTTTTGCGTTTCTTGCTCACTCCTCTTAACAAAGGGTTTAAGAATAAATTAAAATCTCATAGCCATTAGTGAAAGACTGACCTTCCAAGACCTTGTCAAGCTCTCTTGATCCGGAGGTTATTTGAATAATTTCAAGCCTTTGGGCATGGAGTTGGGTAGCACTAGTAAAACCCAAAGGCACTAGCTTGGAAGCTGTCATTAAAAGACACAAATCAACGCAAACCAGACATCATGATCTCAACTTACATATCGCTTACGACAGCGAATGCACATATTAAAATGATGGGAAAACCGGGGGGGAGGGATGTAAATGGGGTGGCATGGACTTGCCTGCTTCGACGATCTTGTCAACTTTAGCCTCGCTGATTCCTTTGATTTGCAGGAGATCTTTCCGGGGAGAGTAAGCAACAGATTCAACAGTGCAGAGACCCGCATCTTTAAGCTTCTTAATATCAATTGAAGCAATGCCTGATGCCTTGAGTTGAATATCCAGAAACCAATATCAGCAAGATTTTTTATTTTTTATTTTTTTATTTTTGAGAATTTGAGGACAGAGATTAGAACAAACCTCCTGGGCCGGTCAAAACAAAAATAGGGATTTAATTGGTAGTTTGGAAAATTGGGTATGCCAATCAAATAAATCCATTTCAATCGGAAATAGATCCAACACCACCACTATCATTTGACAAAAGAGAAAGACGTGGAATCTTGAAGCACGACAACATTCTACAGGGAATCGAACTAAAATGAAAAACCCTTTTTGTGTGTATGTGACAAGTACGAAGAATATATCAATCCGAGAATTAAGCCCAAAATTTGGGGCGTGCCCATGATTCGTAGTGCAACATTGTAATCGAAAACGAAGAGATGTGTGAGATTGGTAAAACCTGAAGCTGTTCGACAGGGAAAGGGCCATGCTGTATCTCTTCCACTTCAACATGTTGTTCTTGTGCCATCTTCTGGTTCCTTTGCTGCTCCATTGTCACTTACCCGAGACAGAACCACTCAGAGGGTGAGACACAGAGAGTTCTATAACAATGGGGCGAAGGCAATTTTTTTCTGAACTATTACAATGGCAATTGGTTGGTAAAGTAATGGATGGGATTGGAGGGAGACGATACTTTGAAACGGGTTTAGTGGGCGCCAAAAGTATGAAGGCGTTCTGAGAAAGCTTCCGGCGTTCCAAATTGACTCTTTGGGCCATGTTATCGGCCCAAAGGGAATAAATGGACAGTGATAAAAGGCCCAAAGGGTGTGCTTTCAGGTCCAGCTGAACCATGTTGATTTATGGTACAAAGAGCTGCTTTTGAGCTCAACAAACAACAAGAAGATACGGAAAGAAAAGTTAAAATATAAAAACAAATTAAAGGATCCTAAAAGTTTAGCTGAAATGAAAAACTATAATAATAAAAAATAAAAAATAAAAAAAAGATCAACAATCAACTTAACAGGCCAAGCGACGTGACACTCGTCCGTCCTTTCATTCATTGTGTGACCGAAACGTTGCAAGGCAAGTGGATGCTTGCATGGTGATGGAGGTCTCAGCCATCTATTATAACAATAGACCCCCTAGGGCTGATGGCACTAATCATACCGTCACGGTCACAGTCCGACAACTAATTAGTAATTACCCCGTCTTGATCATTATCATCATTATTAGAATTAAATTGCACCTTACTTGGTCTAAAGATTAAAGATCAAAAGTTTGATCGGACATGAACAATATTCTCTCTATTTCAAATGAATTGGATAATATTCAGTTAATTATAGTAAATAGGTATTTTTACCCTAACATATGATCAAATGGTTGCATTAAGCACCTGCATCGCGCTAGACATGTCTATCCAGTTACAAAGCGACACCTACATTAAGGAGAGACAATTCCATGAGAAGGAACATATGTGCGCAATTGATTGTAACAACAAATCATAAGTAATGTTCTTCACCACATTTTCGATTAAAAAAAAAAAAACTACAATTTCATTCCCTCCTGGGTTAGGCCGGGTTGGATCGTGAGTAGTTCCTACATATGCATAAGAAGTGAGAGACGTACAGGTTTAAGAAACTAGGAAATTTGTTGTGTTGTGCATGTAATGCATTTGCTTTGTTCATGTTATACAAGTATGTGCGTGCAAATATTTCCTCCGGCCCCTTGGTTTACATAATATAAATGAATACGACAGCCGTGGCCGTGGAGCTTCCCCCAGAGCTAGCTCTGCCTCATGCCTGAGATACTCGTGATGCTTGCTAGCTATAAAGTAAGAGAAATTGATCATGGAAGGGTAGCCGGGCTTAACTAGTATATAAACCAAAGTGAACTTGAACGTCTGTGGCGTTGATCCAATCCTCTGCATGTAAGAAAGGCCCTACTGTATAGTTGAGGGCTTCTTGCTTATCAATGACCTTGCGGCCAGGCCAATTGACCCTGGAGACGACCGTGGCACCTGGTCCATTGTTGTTAAACTCTGCGTAATATAGAGTGTTGAGTGCGAAGTTTCCTTCCCATGGTAGCCATCCGTCGGGGTGAATAACGTCATCAATTGTTGATTCCATGACAACGGTTCTCGAGTATTCCTTGCATGGCCTCCCAAGGTAACTCTTGATTTTGGACTTCAAAGGTACAAGTTTCTCGTCCGGCAAAATGCGACAGTTATGCAACACTATTCCCGTGGTTTCACGTTTGTCGACCCTTCCCTGGGCTGTAACCACGTTTTTCTGGTTTTCCAAAGGTTTCCTCACCACAATCAAGCAGTTTTGGAACACAGCAGCTGCGTCACCAAAGATGAAGTCAATGGTGCCAGCAACCACACAGCTTCGATAGAATTGACGATGGGTTTGTGCATACAAAGTGTCTTGGTACCCCTCAAAGCGGCAATTGACGAAAACTGCACCATCCGCTTGGACTCTAGCAGCCACTGCCTGGCCCTTTTCTGGACCAGCTGTATTTCTAAATCCCATGCCTTTCGCCAAAAAGCCTTCTCCTAAAGCCACTGCATTAGATATTTCAAAACAAAACAAAATAATTAACGCGGCGGACGTATGATACATTACCCTCTAATTAAATGGCTTATAAACAAGATATATGAATTAAACTATATATATATATAGGAAAGCTAAATGCTAATTTGGATACTAGCTATCAATATTTATATCATACCAAAAGTTGCAGTTTCGAAAGTCCTAACTCCATCTACAAAATTTTTGCTACCAGTGATGATGCTCTTCTGTGATCCATCACCGTACAAAGTGACATTCACCATCTTATTTGTCACAGTCACGGTCTCCTCATATATTCCTTCCTTAACGTAGATGACATATCTGCATTATCATGAAAATTAATTAATTAATTAATTAATTATTGTCGTTAGTTCTCCCGACCCTCCCCTTCCCTAGAAATTAAAGATCGATCCCAGTTTAAATATACCGCGATCTCCTTAATTAAGTTTGCTGTAAAATAAATTAATATGAATTACTGATAAATTAAGGTGATTAATTATTAGCATCAATTGAGACCTCGATCGTACTGATAGGATCATACGTACCGTCCTTGGTATTTTTCAGGCACGGATGCGAAAGCCCCAGAAATGGTTTTGTAGTCTCCGCTGCCGTCTTTTGCCACAATCACGTTGGGCGTGGGCTTTTCATCATTGGCCTTCAACATCCTCCGGTCCTCACGGGCCATCCAGGTGGGATATCCGTCCTTGTCCAGGGAATTAGGAGACTTAGATTCCTTTTCCAGAAGGCGACGGCTTGGTCCAGCTGTTTCCTGGAATGTGGACAGGAACCATGCCACCTCGGATACAATGGCAAGGGAATTGCTGGTGAGTTCCTTGACAGCCTTGAGAGCATTTTCCATGCCATCCTTCAATTTTCCTTGGGGAAAACCATCAATGCATGTTTGTTGGTAAGACATGACCGCACTCAGCCAATTGTTCAGGTCAGGGGTTTTAGAGGGCAACTTTCCTACGTCACTGTTGCCAACTAGGAAAACTGAGAAGCCTAATTCGTCCTTGGCGTCCTGCATCAGTACCTGACAATCTTCGAATGCTGCTTTCTCTGCTGGGGTGTTAAATCTGAACCCCATGCTTTTGTTCATGGCCATGTTAACCTCATCTGCAGTTGCTGAAATAGCAGTCTTGAGAAGGTCTCTGGTATTACCCAATTCAGGCTTCGCTTGCACTGCCTTGCTGAGGGTGTTCTCGCACATTTCCTTGTAATCCGTAGAGTTACAAATCATTTTTATCACCTTATTACTGTGTCTGTGTGAATCCTCATTTGTAGCTTGTTGATGAGGTTGAGCTGATTTGGTGTCCGTATCGCTGGATTTACTAACTCCCACAAATATTGCCACCGCGATTAGAGCAACAAGAGCAAAGGCCGAAACTGTGCCCATGGCAATCCTCTTCTTGAGCTTGCGTTGCTTCTCAGCTCTTCGGCGTTCCGATATGTATTCAAAATCCTGAAACGCCATTGTGAAAATTAATGCGGCTAAGGCAGAGAGAGACCTCTGCCCCAAGCCACACAGAGAGAGAGAGAGAGAGAGAGAGAGAGAGAGGAGAAAGAGATCCACAGAGGATCTCTTTTTAATTAAGCCGTTGCTCTTCCTCTCCGTTGATAATTTTGATTTGTGAAATTTTAATTTTATTTTCTTTCAGAGGAACAATGGAGATGTGGACAGGAGAGTTTCGCGGCATTTCTATTTTTAAAAGTTAGTTAAGAGTTCTGTCCCTTCCAACCGCATTTCCCGCGGCTCCCCTCCTCCCCCCATCACCTTTAAATTTGCTTCCATAACCAAGCTATTTTAAAGGTTATTTTCTTTTTCCAAGTTATAAACAAGAAAACTAATCAAGTAGTCTTTGTTTCTTAATTTGTACGTGATTGGTATTAATCCATAACTGACTCGCCCCAAATATTGTTTGGTAAATATTGTCTCATTGGTTGGAGCCTATATATTGAAATCTTTTTGCTAACTTAGCATTTTTTAGGCTCGTTTTAAGAAATTCCACTACGGACCACGACATCTAGGCTGTACAGATTAATTTATAGTTCAATAACCGTACGTTTGTGTGTGTGTGTGTGTTGTTTGTAAGAGCTTCGATCTTTATGGTGGATCACAAAATCGATGAATCAAGGAATTAAAGTAGTAGAATAAGAGAGAACTCAACCTTAGGGAGATTTTTTAATTGAAAACGCATAAGTTACTGCCGTCGTCCTTATAATTAGGTTTAGAGCAATGTTACTTTTCACACGCATTTCTTACCCTTATTTTACATTGGCTAAAGTAAATGTATTTTAAGTGACTTATCATGTTAGTCACTTAAAAAAAAAACAAAAAAACAAAAAGAAAACAACTTAAAACATGTCACGTTAGCCTATTTAAAATGAGTGTGAAACGTATCATTAATCTTAGGTTTATATAAAAAATAGAGCCATATTCCGAATATATCATGAAATTAAACACCCAATTGCAATCTCGTTCGGACAGAGCTACGTACTAACTCCTTCATACAAGAAACAAAATGAAACTCTACGAATGCTTCCGGTTGCACGAGCTTTGGTCGGTCTTCTAACTGAAAGTTTTGGACTTAAAGCCTATTTGGGATTACGTTTGAGAAAGAGAGCTTTTAAATCAAAAAGAGCTTTTAGGCAAAAACTTCATTTTTAAGCTTTTGTCAAAAGTGCGTTTTGATCATTTTTAGACTTTTTGGAGCATTAAAAACGCTTTTAATTTTTTTACTAAACGTATATTTTTTTTTTTCAAACAGACTTTTTAAGTGTTAAAAGCACTTTTAGGCCCCTCAAACGCAATCTCAAACATACCCTTAATACTCAGCCAAACTAGGTGTGCACATGGCATTGACTGGATGCCTCGGGTCCTAAACTAGCCTCAATTCTAGGCATGCCGTTCAAACGCGGACTAACCGCGATTCCTACCGAAACTCCCTAAAACTACTATTAATGTTCATGACCTATATATAAAAACGAGCCTTAGATCTTGTTCGGAGGACACTACTATCTCCTAATTTCTTCACGAAGTCAAATGCAATTTGGTCTACAAGAAGAGCTATGATCGATATATGTGGTTGTGATTTGGCCAGCAAAAATAACCTCCATCTATTAATAATCCCCCATGGTAGGTTGAAACAAATTGATATATATATATATAGGTTAATTCAAAGATTGATAGAAACGGTCACATTAGTTGAATAGAAAGAATTATCACATAAGTCCGGAAAAAAAGTGAAAAAGATCCTATAGCATTTTTTCTCTCATTCAATAAAAAAAAAAAAAAAAAAAAAAAAAAGAGAGATAGAATAAAGGTAATACGTACGTGGCAATACCTTTTTTTTTTTTTTTTTTTGTCCTTTTCAGTTCGTTTTACATGACAAAATTCTAAATAGCTTGTTTCTTTCTTGCAGTTGGATATTTTAGAAGAAGATAAAGACTTGCCTTAATCAGCATGTCACAAATGTCATGACTCATGGAATTGTCAGCACAATAATATTACGTTTGAGCATCCTACCGACAAAAAATTCATGCGTTTTTTTCTGAGATCAAAAAGTGATCATCAGGATGAGGCCCGTAATGAAAATGAGTTAATTAATGAAAGCAAGATGGGGTGGACTTCCGGCCAATTTCTAACTCTAGACTCCTTTATTAAATTGCGGGGGTGCGCTAAGCTTCAAAACGTAGGGCTTGGAAATATAACAATTTTAAGATGTTTTCTATATAACAATTTTAGGATGATTTTTTAAAATACAATTAGGCGTCTAATAAAATTATATTTTAATCTATAAAATGGTCCATTTTTTAAAACAACCTATTTTTGCCCTTGCCCAGTACTCTTGAATGAAAAACTTTCTACAATTTAATTTGAAAACAAACTTATAAACAAGTAGGCATGAGAGAGTATCTGTTTCCCAATTAAGTGAATAACGCGATCCTTCATCCTTGCATAATGCCATAAAAATAATGAACGGTTTGCAGTAATGGAACAAACCCAGTAGAGAAATGCTAAACATTATAAATTTTTGTTTTTAAAGTTGGTTTTTAAATGATGTGTCACTATCCTTAAGTTAGTGATATATTTTCTAAAATAATAAAATCATGAGATGCTAATACATCATTTGTGAATTAATTTTTGGTAAAAAAATTTGAAATGTGTAGCACTTCTTAACCCCGTAACAACACGTAAGTGAAGATGTAAAATTTTACGAATTTTAAAAAGAGAAGATAAGAAAATAATAAAATAGAAGAATACAAAATAGCCCCTTCCTTTGAACAAGCTCAAATTCCTTGGTCGTAAGGAAATGAAGTGGAACCCAACCAGGCATCACCAGTAATGAACTCTGACACCGTGAAATTATATGCATCGTTATAATCCATCACGTGATACCCAGGCCAAGTAACTCGACCATCCGTCGATGAACCGGGCCCATAATTGTCGTATTCCCCGTAATACAAAGTATCCAAGCCTTGTCCATCGGACCATTGGGTCCACCCTGTTGGGTCAATGAAGTCGCCGACGTATGACTCTAGGTAGACCGTCCGAGCATACACCCTCCACGGCCTCCCCAGATAGCTTTTGATCCTGCTGGAATTGGAGTACAAATCATCCGTAGCCACAATTGAACAATTCTGTATGGAGATTCCAGTGTCCTCATCAACGGTGTCACGGGACTGTGCGGTTATAACCGTGAATTGGCCAAGCATTGGCATTCTAGCCACGATGTTACACCCCTGGAATACCACCGCTGCGTTCCCAAATATGAAATCTATGGTCCCTGATACGTCGCACTCTCGGTAGAATTGTCGAAAGGAATGGACATACAGGGTATCCTGGTAACCATTAATGGAGCACCTGTACAAAGCGGCCAAGTCGGCATTCACTCTCAACGCAACCGCTTGATGTTTGTTTGGCCCCGCCCTGTTCTCGATAGATATGTCTCGTGCCAGAAAGCCCTCGCCAGACACCGCTGATAATTAATCATTTTTACCAAAATTATAACTAATATATATATATATTCAAGGAGGAAGGAGACAAAATTAATTAAATAGAAGGCTAGTCGATAGAATTTGGTTTACCGAGAGTTGCAGATCTGAAAGTGGTCCAACCATCGACCCAATTTCTGTCACCAGTAATGAGAGTGACACTACTTCCATCTCCAAGCAGAACAACGTTGGGCTTGTAACTCGGGATTTCCACATTTTCCTCATAAACCCCTTGTTTAACATAGATAATTGTTCTATCAACATAACTATTATTTGGAGCAAAGTTGATAGCATCAGTGATGGTGGTGAAGTTTCCCGTTCCATCTGCAGCCACCGTAAGCACCTGGCTCGGATCATATGCGCTCTCAAAGATCCGACGATCTTTCCTTGACATCCACGTTGGGAAACCCATGAGGCGCCGATTGGTACGGCCTTTACGAACCCCTTGCCTAGACAGAATTGAAAGAGAATTACTCACATGCTTATAAGTGTCGATTATGGAATTCACAAGAGCTGGCTTCAAAGGACCCGATGCTGAATCCAGGCCTTCCAAACATGTGTTCCTGTTTGTGAGAGCTGCGCTAAGATATGCTCTCGCATCAGCTAGTTTTCGTCCGTTGGCTGCACTAATTCGAGACACGGATCTTTGTAAATAAGACAAGGTGATTTGGTGCAGTTCCTTGCAGTCTTGGATGGTTCCTCTTTGTTTCTCGATTATGCTCAGGTGTCTGGCATTGAAGAACAGATTGGAGAGATTTTCAGATTCAGATATTGCGATTTGGAGGGTTTGCAGAAGGTATGTGATGATGTTTGGACTAATATTTATGGATATAGAGAGCTTCAAGGAGTCAAAGCAGACATCTGGGTGTGGTGTGGTCTTGCAGAAAGATTTTATGGAGGAGAAATGGGTATTCAGAGAAGTTGTGGAAGAAGAAGAAGAGTTGAGAGCCCATGTTGTTGACTGGAATATTGCAGAGAGAAGCAGGAATAGTTTCAGAACGGAGGAAGTCATCAAAATTTGATCAGACAAACCGAAGACTGATATGGAGACTAAAAAGGCCTAATTGCAGATGCGGTTGGGAACGTAAAATTGCATGGTTTTTCTCAAGAGTAATGGATGGGATTACACGGACTTTTAACTTTTTAGAGCATTCACGGGAAATTGTTGTCTTGTTTTAATACTTGGACGATGGAACTGGCGGCTTCCCCTGCTCAGTTATTTTTGTATTTTTTCTTTACTTTTTATACAAATCATTAATTCCCCTACATTGTTAATTATTAATTTTAACTTTGAGATATGGTTTGTTAAGTTTATTTGTTTGTCTATTCGGCTACTGCTTGGAGCTTTATTCTATAGGAGTGCTGGTAGGGACATGGCCCAATAGCCAAGTTTTCTTTTGAAATTAGACTCTTCTCCGAGCAAAAGTGGGTGGAGTACTTTCTACTTTTTTTTTTTTTTTTTTTAAAAAAAAAAAAGCAAAGTGGGTGGACTTCAACTGAGTAAAAATATCACATGTCGGCCAACTAATATTAATTACTTGCTAGTCGCCTTGTAGCAAGCCAAGCTTGTCGAATTAGGTCCCTCTATCATATTACTAGTTAAGGAAACTCGTGGCAAACAGAAAACTAGAAAAGAAAGAAAGAAAAAAAACGTTTTCCTTCTAGTTGAATTCGATGAATAAAGATATAAAAGTTATGCAGAAGGGAATATCAATTTTGCTTCAATAAACCTCCTGTGCGGTCTGGCTGCAAAATGTGTATTTTTCAGCATCCAATAAAAGAAGGACACCTCACATAAAGGGGAAAAAATGCAAAAAAACACCCTACACCTCAGTGCACCTGATTTTCAACTAAAGAAGAAAGAAAAGTGAAAGAAGAGAAAGAAAGAGATCGAGAAAGAAGAAGGCCGTGGGTCTGCTTGGATCTGGCCAGCCACCGAGACCCACGGTTGGGTCTCGCCGACCGTGGATTTGCTGAAATGCTGGCCGCATGGGTCTTGCTTCGGTGGGTCTAATTTTTGGTTTTTTCTTTGGTTTTTCACATGGCTCCAGCGCCGTGAGTGATAGCATGACTCCAGTTTTAGGGTGATAAAATCCCAAAAAGGGTTAAGCTTCTCCTCTAGGTTTTAGTTTTGAATCCAAAATTAAATTTTGAGGCATTAGAAACGAGTTTTGTGGCATTGTAATCGATTTTTGAGGCATTAGAAACGAGTTTTTAGGCATTATAATCAATTTTTGAGGCTGGGTTTGGCAAAAAAGTCGTCGGAGTGGGTGACCCACGGCTGAGTCACGGCCAGACCCAACCGTGGGTCACGGTAGACCCAGGGCTGGGTCTGGCCGTGACCCAGCCAGTTGGGTCTAGTTGGGTCACGGCAGACCTAGCGGTTGGGTCTACCGTGACCCAGCCGTGGGTCACGCTTGACGCAGCGGCTGGGTATGTCGTGACCTAGCTGTGCGTCACGCCAGACCCGCGGCTGGGTCTGCTGTCGCCGGTGGGTTAGCCGATGGTTTCACTGTCGCAGGGGCAAGTGGTTTGGTTCTTTGTTTTTTATTATCTAGTGTTTTAATTTCATTTTGTCAAAATAAGCTCGGTGATGTGTCACCTTGTGGTTGGATGCTACAAAAGGACCGCATAGTAGGGATCCGGCTTACATGCTGTTATTAAAATAACATGTATGTTGTAGTTTAATCAATGGTCAAGATTGAATCTCTCAAAAAATTTCTTTGTTTTCTCTCTCTTATTAAAAGCTTATAAAATTATGTCAACTTTTAGATTCAATCGTGATCATTGATTAAACTACAGCATACATGCTGTTATTAAAATAACAGCATATAAGCCAGATCCAGATAGTAGGGGCTCCCATTTCGCTTGTCAGCATGTCTACCACTGTCTTGGGAATTTGATTCTGTAGAAATTATTCATTTTCCATCTCTCCTCTTTTTTTCTTTTTCATTTTTTTTTTTCGTAAGTAAAAATGGCTCATGGTAGAGTAGAAAAGCCACAAAACAATGTATAGGTAAACCCCTTTTCCCCTTTGAATAAAAAAAAAAAAAAAAATGAAAACTTTATTTTTTATAATAAGAATTAGAGTTTTTTGTTTTTTTTTAAAAAAAAATAATAATAATTTATAAATGTAATATAGAGTGAGAGAAAAATGAAGAAAGTTATTAATTTAATAATGTGAAGAAAAGAATTTGATCTTTTTAGAATAAATGAGATATGAGAGGAAGAAGACTTTGCCAAACATATATAGCGCTTTTAATCCATCATATTTCAAAGGAGGATTTATTTCTTGTTGGGGTGAGAAATACCAGGGAGAGTGAAACAATAGTAAATTAATATATATATATTAAGACACCACTTTTAGCCAAAAAGTCTAAGCTAATATACTTGAGTCCACTTAAGTATATTAACCACTCTTATTATTTATACTTTCTCAATGTGAAACACAAACTCACAAGTGTATGCACAACACTTCTTTTAAAAGATTAAGAGAAAGGATAGAAATAGTATACCCAATTATTGATTCGGGTGGGTAGGCTATGTTTAATCACTTACAGAAATTCCTTTCATATATGTCTTAATTTTACATTACAAACTAGAAGGAATATGCCTCTTCTAATCATAGGAAAATAAACGCTTGAAAAATGGAATGTTAATGGATGCAATAAATTACGTGTGCAAAAGGAACAAGATATTTAAAATAATTCAACTCTAGAGGCTTACATCTAGCGTTAGTAGATATTGCGTAATAAACGCGATATATTGGATGAGTCGTCTCAATCGCTGAATTAAGAGGCCTGTGATGAGCTACGTTTCATCATCAGTTATGATGAATTATTGCAACACTTTTTTCTTTTTTCAGAGTTATTGCGATTCCACTTAACACGATAAGCAATTCCTGCTAGATCTGCCAAAAGTCTGCATGTTAAGTTTTTTCATATCTTTTTTTTTGTCATTTTCCTCTCTTTTCCGCAATAAAATTTTTCGGATTTGGTATGTACCATATTGCAACTTGACCTTTGTCTTTGAACAATCGGACACAGAGTCAAATATTATATCAAGTTTTTTGTCGCAGCATCTGCACCGACTGCCCGTATCTCACATGTGATATTCATTATTAATGCATGGCATGCTAACATTATAAAATAGCTCCGTCCAATTAATATTTCTTCAACTGAAAGCCAAAGGAACTCTGTTTGAGATGATGACGACTTCTGCAACGGCAGTCAAAGGATTTGGAGGCACCGTTGAAGAGGTGTAAAATTGAAAGAAAATTTTATATTTTAAAAATTTTATATTTAAAAGTTGGTTATTAAATAATATATTATTAAAAACACCATTTTTTTAAACAAATAATAATATATTTTGTGAAATAGTGATGAAAGGTTCCGATGATATCAAATCAACCGGCAATGTGCTCACCAGAGGCGATCTTCGGCACTGGGATTTTGACAGCGCCAATGCTTTTAACAGTGTCGGGATATAGTGCTTTTATTGTAGGCAAATTTTGTGAACTTTTATACTTTTAACTGACTTAGCATTCTTCCATTGGAGGGCAGAAAACCTGAGTTTTCTGCCACGACTAAGTTGCAAATATTCCCAATAGTGATATATCATCTCAAAATCAACTTTAAAAAAAAAAAAAAAAAAAAAAGTGTTTAAAAAGTATTAACAAGACAAGAATCTGGTGGAGAACGGTTAGAAAATTATTATTATCGAAAGCTTGGGAGTTGTTGCCCTAGCAAAGAGCGCCGCATTCCCCCCTCCCCCTCCCCTCTCCCTGTATTTTATGGTCTTAACCTGTTGGGTTGATGATGTGAATAATTTTATAGCTTGCAAGTCAAGGAGGATGTTGTTATCTATGTATTTGATTGAGTTTGTCTGGACTATACATGTTGTTACAACTAAAGATTAGTCATGGGTTCGTAAATTTTGATGTCATAGATAGGTCTTGAATATCAGATTGTGATGTAAATTGGAGTTTTCTAGACAAACATCGAGGTATGTCGATGATGAAGAGTATCACATTTATTGTGAGGTGTTGTGTTGTCTTGATCTTGAGGAACGGCGAGTGAAATGAGTTAATTGGACATCTGATGGACCATGGGAAAAACCAGCTAAATTTGAGGACGAATTTGCTCCAACATGGGGAGAATGATGCAGATCGGATAGCCAAACAATAGCCCATGTTCGAACAGGTCTGGTACTGTGCTCTTTACCCCTTGTGACTGCGATTGAGCGCACCCTTCTCTGGTACTACGATCGATCGCCCTTATGCCTGCGATCGAGTGCACACGGGGCACTTATGTTAATTTTGAGCATTTTAATTACTTAATTCGACTTTATTTTGTTATTTTATTAGGGTTAGGGTTTTAGGAGTCTTTATTTCGTTATTTTATTAGGTTTGAGGTTTTTGGGTATTTATGTCATATTTTATTAGGTTTAGGGTTTTGGGCTTTAAATATATGTTTATAGCCTCCAGAGAAATGAGTTGTTGTTTATGAATCAGTTTTGATGAATAAGAATACTCAGAGTTGAGTTTCTTTTGTGTTTTTCATTAAACCTTAGATAGTATCTATTGTTTTAAAATGATTTCTTTGATTACTTGATAGTCTTAAGGTCTATAAATATATATATTCGCTACTTATTGATGTTCTTCGCTACAACTCACTAAGTCGATCTTGAGGAATGTTGATGATCAAGAGCACACGTTGTGATTGCAATTGAGCGCCTGATCTCTGGTATTGCGATCGATCGCCCTTGTGCCTGCGATCGAGCTCACATGGGACATTATGTTATCTTTTCTGTTGTTAATTACTTAAACCGACTTTATTTCATTGTTTTAGTAGGATTAGAGTTTTGGAAGTCTTTATTTCATTATTTTATTAGATTTAGGGTTTAGAGGTATTTATGTCATATTTTATTAGGTTTAGGGTTTTGGGCTATACATAAATGCATATAGCCTCTAGAAAAAGGAGATTTGGATTATTATTGAGTTTGTTGAATAAGAATACTCAGAGTTGAGTTTCTTTTGTGTTTTTTCCTTAAACCTTAGATAGTATTTATTGTTTTAAGAAGATTTCTTTGATTACTTGATAGTCTCAAGATCTAGAAATATATATCTGGTGCTTATTGATGTTCTTCGCGGCAGCCCACTGAGTCACGCTGGATCAGTTGGTATCAAAGCTCAGGTTACTTTCCATGAATGGGGAGGAGCGAACCTGTGACAAACTTAAACGAAGTGCATGTGCGCACGGCGGCAGCAAGTAAGGAGCCACCTGTGATTCATTTGCAGCACATGGGGGAGAGGTTTGGTGGTCTAACTATGCGGAAGGAGGAGCGTGCGTGCACCCAACACGGGGTCCCTACCAATCACTTGGCCAACATGGATGGTCCGAGCGTTCATCGTCGTCAATCAAGACCGCAGTACGCAGGGGCGGAAGACAAATTTATCTCTGAATTTCGGCAACTCATGGAGGAGCAATTCGCGGCTTTGGGGGATCAAATCAAAGACCTCACTTTGGAATATCCAACCTGTGTGGTCACAAAAGGAGTGGATCTAGAAACCCTTTTGCTGAGCGCCGAACGCGCGAACCTTAGCACCATGCGCAAGTTCATGCCCATCGGCGGGTGAATAGGTTACCCAAAGGATTCATGATAACAAAAAAAAAAAAAAAGAGGTGTTTGGGGAGGCAGGGATTGAGGCGGAGGATCCACGACAAGTCAATTTGACCTTTATTCGCCAACCTCAACTCCATCTACCCAATCTATGATTCTATATGTGGAGGAGCAAGGTGAACCTGTTGATGAAGAATTCTAAAAATCTGAGATCCTTGATGAAGAGTTCGAGTATGAAGATGTTGAAGATGAAGATCCTTCACAAGGATTTGTGAATTGGGATTCCCCACCAACCTATGATGACGATGTCAATGAGGAAGATCCAATTGAAAAACCTTTGTCATCTGGCCTAGAGGAAGAGCACGAAGAAAATGGGTCTTATCCCATGTTTGACAGTCTCTATTCCAAAGAAGGTGACCCATTGGAAGAGGAAGAACTCACAGATGACATCGATGATTATGAAGAGGTTGATGAAAACCTTTAAGGTGAAGTGCCTAATTTTAATGATGAATAGGTTGATTATGTTGATTTCCTTGGTGTTGAAGATATTTTAAATTCTCCTAACGAAGCTTATTGTAGGTTTTATGGGGATGAGAAAAATTATATGCTCACAAGGGAAACAATGGTTGACCCGTTCTTGAGTATTTTCATGGCATGTGAAAGGGAGAAGGCATGAGAGAAGTACGGCAAATCTGAGATATTGCCAAGTAGTGTGTGGGGCTTTCACGAGAACCATCAAAGTATTTCGATGATAAGAAGCCTCACGCTTATTGTGGGGTGGTATTTTGTCTTAATCTTGATGAGCAGAGAGTGGAATGAGTTGATTGGTCATCTGAAGAACCGTAGGAAGAACTGGCCAAATTCGAGAACGAATTCTCTCCAACTAGGGGAGAATGATGCATATTGGAGAACAGTCGTGGCGTCTGGTACTACGATCGAGCACACGTTATGACTGCGATCGAGCGCCCAATCTCTAGTACTGCAATCAATCGCCCTTGTGCATGCGATCGAGCGCATACTGAACATTATCTTATCTTTTCTGATTTTTTATTACTTAAACCGACTTTATTTCATTGTTTTAGTAGGATTAGGGTTTTGAGAGTCTATATTTCATTATTTTATTAAGTTTTGGGTTTTGAGAATATTTATATCATATTTTATTAGGTTTTGAGTTTTGGGCTATAAATATGTACTTATAGCCTTTAGAGAAAGTAGATTTGAATTATTATTGAGTTTGTTGAATAAGAATATTCAGAGTTGAGTTTTTTTTGTGTTTTTTCCTTAAACCTTAGATAGCACTATTGTTTTAAGAAGATTTCTTTGATTACTTGATTGCCTCAAGATCTATGAATATATATCCCGTGCTTATTGATGTTCTTCGTTGCAACTTACTAAGTCATATTGCTTCAGATTATTATGTATGTATCTATAACTTGTAACTTTGTAGATTCGGCTATAATTTTCTCAGAACTTTTGGTCAGTGATACAAGAGCTTTATACTCGTGATCGTTTGTTAATTAATAAAACTAGAATGATTTCACTTAAAAATAATAAATAAATAAAAAAGACAAGAACCTGATCTACTAATTTTTTTATTAAATTGTTTTGCAGATCAAGAACCTGTAGCTATTATAGACTGTGCTCTAGTCTAGCCCATTCTGTTGGAAATTATTACAGTACAGCCCCCACCCTATCGGCTATATATCAATGTTTATTCATGTCCGCATTTTGTTAACTTCATATGAGAAGAATCAGAAGAGAATCTAGCCCACCGTCAAATGGATCATGTTTACCAGCTACAGTCCCAATAATCGCAAGGGAAAAGATCCATTTAATTTTCTTTTGATAATTTTTGGGTAAGCCTATCTCTTAATTAGGGGTTATTTATTTGTTTATTCAAAAAGTAAAAAAATAAAAATACCCTCTTATTATATAACTATAATTCAAATGAAATGAAAATAATTATGTCTCGTAATTTAAGGGTTGTAGTATAAAAAACTATTATTATTATTACTGTTAAACAATTACTTTAGTTAATTAATAGTTACAAATCTTTATCCATTAGGGATTGTTAATACTTACACTTAGCAAAGTCATACTAAAGAGGAATGACGATCGACTAAATGGAGAAATGATCAAAAGAGGAGGTAAGTTTTTCGCTCATTCATTCAGTTGAACACACACAAGAATTACTCATTCATTCAGTTGAAGTCTGTTGAACACACACTTATGCAAGAATTACTTCTACTTACTAACTTAGGCATCATGCATAAGTATCTTTCATCAGTTCACACTGACAGGCCTTTTAAGCTAGCTTCTTTTTTTTTTTTTTTTTTTTTTTAATCAAATGCGGGAAAAGGTTACAAGGAACTTTTAAGCTAGCTTGTTTCAGTGATTTTAAGTTTTTCCTAGCGCAAAATTGGCTGTGCAGATTTCAATATTATCAGTCGTGTAAAATAAAATCCTTATTTATTAGGACTTAATTAGGGGTCCTTATTTACGAGAAGAGAATCTCCTTAATTGGAGATTGGAGTTTTGTAATTTTGTTTAAATTCTTATCCATTATGGACTATGATTCTAGGACATTAGGAGCTTATTATCCAAACAATAAAATTAAAATTTTGTCTTAGGGCCGGGGTTAGATCCTTTATAGAAATCTACCTAATCGATCACCATTTTCTCTAGTCTCTCTTTTTTCCTTTTCAATTTCTACAATTTGGCTTAGGAGCTTAATTATTATTCAAACAATAAAATAAAACTTTTGCTCTAGGAAGTTAGATCCGTCAAAGAAATCTAGATAATCACTCTATGATCTTATCACGAGTCACGACCAAAAGTAAAATATAAACAGGGACGTCTATTTTGAATGAGATGTTTGGGCCAGTTTAGGATCATGCCGCCGTAACTTTTTATTTTTATTTTGTAGTGTTTGTCAATTTCATACATGTAGACAGACATCAATCCTTTTCTTTCTTTTTTGACATCAATCCTTTTAAATTTCTTCTAAATCAACCAATATATCTTCATGGTCAGGAAAAAAAAAAAAAAACTCACAAACAATATCATACCCAAAAAATAAAAAAATAAAAAATAAACAATTCAAGATCAATCTGAACACACAACCGTCATTAATTCTCACCGCTTGAAACTATATATTTAATTTTAATATATATAAGAAGAAGATAAATAGCTAGAGAATTAATTAGTTAAACGCTTAAACTCCCAATCCGGACGTGTATCTGACACCCGTAGATGGCAACCACAAGTTCCCTTCAATGAATTCGGCCACCGTAAAGTTATAGGCCTGACTGGATTCGTTGAATACATGGTAGCCTGGCCACTTAACGCGGTGACCTACTGAGCCTGCGGGCCCATAATTCATGTATTCGCCGTAGAACAATGTATCCAAATGCAAAGTGCCATTCCACTCGAGCCAGCCTTCAGGCCTTATGGCATTGCTCATGTACGACTGCATGATAATGGTTCGTGAATATTGTTTCCAGGGTCTACCAAGGTATGTGGCTGAGGAGTTGACAGAGTCAACCAAATCTGAATCGGCAGAGATGTTACAGAATTGGAAGGAGAAGCCCGTGGGTTGGTTTGGGTCTTTGCGACCCTGAGCGGTGATAGTGTTCTTTTGATTTGGTAGACCCTTTTTGGCTAGAATTTGACAGTTTTGGAACACTACAGTGCCATCACCGAATATGAAGTCAACGGTGCCACTGATACGGCATTCTCGGTAAAATTGGCGCATGGTGTGTGTATATAGCGAGTCTTGGAATCCCTTAATGCCACAGCGGAAGAAAACCGATAGGTCAGAGTCGGATCTTAGTGCAACTGCCTGATGCTTCTGTGGCCCTGCGGTGTTCTCGAATGTGATGTCTCGCGCTATGAACCCTCTGCCACTAACAGCTGCAGTGGTTCCATGAATATATCATATATGGTATTATTACTAGTAATATATATATATATATATATATATATATATATATATATATATATATATATAATAGAATGATTATCTACCTTTTTAATTAATAAATATAAGTTAACAAAACGGGGAAAGCAAACACTTACCAAAGGTTGCTGTGCGAAATGTGGTCCAACCGTCGATATAATTCCGATCACCGGATATGATAGTAGCGTCCATTCCATCTCCAATAAACATAAGGTTCCATTTCTTCTTCTTAATCTCCACATTCTCCTTGTACACACCCCTCTTAATGTATATGACATAACGGCGCATGCTATAATCAGGAGCTGCCAAGACCGCGTCCATCACCTTTGTGAAATTCCCACTCCCATCTGCAGCTACGACAGCATCAACCACTACCCCGTTGGCTTGAAGCAGTTTCCGGTCCTCGGATTTCACCCACGAAGGAAACTGGTCCTTGCTTGTGAGCCTACGCCCAGGGCTTTCGGAAACTGGGTGCACCATGCTTAGAAGTTGTTGGACCAAAGAGGTCACTTGGTTAAGCCCACCGCTCACCAATTCTTTGACAATATTGCTACTGGGACCGTCAAATCCGTCAATGCATGTGTCCTGATTAACGAGTGCAGCGCTTAACCATGTCCGCAAATCAGAACCCTTGTCTCCAGTACTGTTATCTTTACCTGTAAATAATACAAGAGAAAAAAATAAATAAATAAAAAATTGAAAGGGGAACGACATTTATCTGACAAATTGAAAATTTAGGCATAGACAAAAGTTGCAGCAGTTAGCTAATGATTCATGTAATTGATCAAAGATAACTAATCAAGACTTAATACAAGAACAATCTCAACACACTGCTGAGGGCCCTGCCTGTATGCTGCATCCAAATAAGAAAACTAGAAAAGCACGAAACAGGCCGGTCGATGGCAGGTAGCTTCACGGGAGCACACTGTGCTCTACAAGTACAATTTTAAACCTATCCAGCTATCCGCGTTCATGACCCAATCAAGTACATATATTCCCCTTAAGGCAAAGCCTTCCACGTAATTAAATTTGCTATCACCGGCCACCATAGCACTTTTTTTTTTTCAATTCCCACCTCTTGGAAAAACGGAACTCTTTCATAATTAAATATAGATGCATATAATTAATTAAATACATGTATTCAAAAATATTACTGAGAGTGATTAAAACACGTTCTGGTACCTTTGGGATTCTGGGTAGCAGAGAGAGACCAAGTTAACTCGTCAGACGACAGGTCAAGCAAATCAAGGCAGTCGGAAATGGCGCTGGAAAGGCGAACATCGCCAAAAACATTAACAAACGGAGAGATAATGGAGGCCACCTGTTCTACAGCGTCGATTGTGTTCTTCACAGAGTCGACGAATTCGGATGAGGGCACCTTCAAGCATTCCAAAGGCAGGAAATCTGTGCGAGAGCTAATGGCAAATGAGGGGCACACGCATAGGATAAGCATCAACAAGAGTTTTAGCAGCTTTGTGGTAAATGATGGAGCCATTTTGGACTTTGGAGCAGTTAATTGTTTTCTCAGTAAAGAAACAAGAGAAAAGAAAGAAATAACACAGACTCTCTTTACTTCTACTACCAGTCTACCACTATAGCAGCTAGTGCTTCTGGGTTTATAGCAAATCAAGAACCACGAGGAGGGTGTATATATTTAAAGCTGAAAGGGATGATGAGGGTGGGGGTTCGTCTGGGTAGGTGAGATAATTTAAGAGGGGTGGTGCTGTGACATTAGTCATTGTGTCAAGTGCCATCATCCAACGTGTCGGCACTAACAAAAATTAGCTGGGCGCGGTTTGGCTTCTCTCTCACTCCATATCCATATGCAAATGTGCGTTTGTCTTCCTCTCCAGCCTATGTGTTAGAGGCTATGTTTGGCTGGACTTAGGAAGGAGGCCGAAATTATAACAAATTTAGTTGATGTGAGAAAAAAAAAAAGAATATTTTGTATAAAAAAGTAAAATTTTTTATTTTTGAATAATATTTTTATTTAAATAGAAATAAAAAGTTATTGATGTGATGTAAAAAATAAGAATATTAAAAAAAAATTTAAGAATAATTTTTAAAATTTTGAGTTCGTTCTGCCCACTCTCTTGCCAAACACAGTCATAAATTCTGACTAGCACGTACTACTTTTCCCTATATATGGATGATGGATCGAAGCCTCTCTTTTGATTCTCTTTGCTTAAGCCATGATTAACATAAGTGTGACTACTTTTTACTATCCCAAAAAGCATGGCATATGTTCTCTGCCGAAAGACACAAGAGTATGGGGAGGCCCACGCAAATGTCTCCCGGCCTCCTTCCCTCTCCCTTTTCCAAAGTCAATATCTACTCTCTCGTACATTTCTCCTCCCTTGATTTCAGTATTTCTGTAAAATCAAAAAAAATACTATACATGATACACCGATCATCCCCATATTTCTAAAGTTTATGTAGCGTGATTCTTTTTTATATAATTTAGTGTATGAAGATTTAATGAAGAAACCATATCACATAGATTATAGAATAAAAATTGGGAGAAAGATACGGGAGTTATCAATAAAATTATTCTGTAAAATCATGTGTTAATAGCTAGCACTAGAACTAATTCCAGCACTGTAGTAGTAATCCAAACATGCTTCAATTACCTTTGCTAGCTAGTGTATGGAAAATGACGTTTCACCCCTTTTTTCTTTTTCTTTTCTTGTTCAAGATCGAGGAGTTCAATATATAATTAATGAGATTGCACGTACATATACTGCAGCAAACCTTCCGCATTTGCTCATTCATTGTCGGTGATTTTTTTTTATATCTATTTTTTCTAATTTTTGGGCAACTATTAAAACAAAACGCAAGACAAGGGGATTCAAGTAATCAAGGGGAGAGAGAATATGGAAATGCTTCTAGTAATTATAACGCTTCATTCACTTATAAGTTGTGTGCAAATAAATTGGTACGTACTCCAAATATTGAAGTCAGAACTATTTTTGCTCCTCCTATTGAAGGATCCTCTAGAGGGGTCTTTTGTGCCTAACCATGTTTACAAACAAAGACAATAATTGAGATGGAATCACCAACAACCATATCAAAATTGACCTTCGGAGAGTTCGGAGGTGCATGGAGTCCATGTTTCGAGTTTAATGGGCATCTATGAACCATATAGTCGGTGAGTTCATATGAGGAAATTTCTTAACTTTTTTTTTTTTTTTGGTTAGATTTTAATACATGAAAGAGCAATGACTGGTTTGCTTAAAGCCAAAGGTTCAACTCTCTCTTATTGAGAATCAAGACGGTACTCCACTTCGAGGGTTGAATTCCAACTTGCACGTACATTTTAATGGAGAGATATATACCAAATAATGATAATACCAACTATATTATAATTTAAAAAATATGCCTCTAAAATGAACTTTCAACCATCAATCAAAGTCGTTTGCACTAATAATGCAAGACAAGCCACGAATGATGTTGCGAGAATAGTTGGGGAATAAAACCAATTAAGTGGGAAGAGCGCGTTCTTTTCCCAAAGTAATAAAGAGGCATTTAAAGAGGACGCGAAAACGCGTTGTACAGCTTTGCTTGTTCTCTGCTTTTATTAAGAAAGAAAAAGAAAAGAAAAAACAAAGGAACGCGATCCGGTTCGATAGTCTATTTTGTGGATCAACTAATGACCGTGTTTTTGGCCGGCTACATAATGTTGGACAAGAATTACATAATTTACATTCACACATTTTAATTATTTGTACAAAAATTTTCTCTAGTACACAAAAATTTTTGTCCTTACTATTTTATAACTCTATTGATATCTTCTATTAGAGAGCTGCTATAGTCTTGGCAAAAACCATAGGTTTGTTGCCCACCAATCAACACGTGACACGTCATTAATACAAGAAAAAATGCAAAAAATTAAAGTAAGAACAAAACATCAAATCATATATGAGAGCAGTAAAAAGGGAGGAGTTGGGCCACGTGAGTAGCTACAGGGGGACGAGCTGGGGTGGCGGCGAGCATGGCCACCCTATAGCCACGTGGTGGCTGGCGCGGCCACCCCATGGCCATGGGGTGGCTCGTTGGCCACCCCAAATCTTGCTGGGGTGGCCTGCGTGGCCACCCCAGGCCATATGGGGTGGCCTGAGCTGCCACTCGCAGGCCATGAGGTGGCTCGCTGGCCACCCCAGATTTGGTTGGGGTGGCTTGCGCGGCCACCCCCAGGCCACGGGGTGGCCCGCGCGCTAGCTACCCTAGATCTGGCTGGGGGTCTGGTGAGCCACCCCATGGGTGGCTAAGCGCCACCCCTACAGGGGCGAAAGAGGAAGTGGCGTTTTCGAGCGGCGGCGTCAAATAGAGGTGGGCGGCAGGTCAATGTGAAAGGAATAATATGGTGTTTTGTTCTCATTTTAAGTTTGTGTACTAAGCTGAAGTGTCAGCTTGTGAGTGATAAGCAAAAACCCTCCTTTTTGCCTTGACCGAATTGAAGTTATTCCCCTTCTATTAATAATTTATTTTTCCCCATGTCATTGCCAATCACAATCTGAGCATAAATTCTTACTTTGGGTAACTCAACGTCCGCGTCCAATTAATGTGCATAAATCCATCATCTCTTCTTCTTGAACATGAACGGCTCTCCCTTTATTTCTTTTTGGTCCCCTTTTTTTCTTTTTTTTCTTTTTATTTTTATTTTAATATCAAATCTTTGCTTTATTTATCTTTTACTATTGACTTTATGCGATTTGTCTAGAGTCTTTTAGGCGCACGTTGATGCCTTACGCTCTTTTACTTCCCTAAAAATAAGAGCCCTTCAAATTTCAATCAAACACCCTTCTAAATGTCCATTAATTTTATGGAGGCACCGCCTTCTTCTTTTCTTTTCTTTTATTATTATTTTTTTATTCAAAGGGGGAAAAGGGTCAAGGGTTCTTTTTCACTTCTAAATCTTAAAGAGAAAAAGCAGCCTATTCTTTTACTGCACGCACAAAAATTGACACATTTGCACATCTGGGACTTCTTTTTTCAATCATAGAAAGAGTAGAATAATGATTGATGAGGTCTCCCTACTGCGTGCACATTGCACACACGTACGTGGCCAAATCTGAAATGTACCAAAGTGGCTTAGTAGCTGGCCGCCTTTAAACTGGGATTTCTCCTGATCAACTTGTTAACTTTAATTTGTGTCGGGTCATAAGCAACGTTTCTTAATTCTCAGGGGCCACCCAAACCCTTGCATAACAAATTATTAGGCTTTCAGGTTTGTTGGTTTGGGCCTTAGGGCAAATGCATCATTTGAGTTTCTTAGTTTGTAAGTCCATGCGCGGCGCACCCACTCATGGTTAGAGATATGGTACCTATTTTCTATCCTTATTATATTTCCTTTTTATTTTATCATTTTCTTTAAATTGCTTCTTAATTTCTACATTTTTATTAGGGAAAAATGCAAAATTAGTCAATGTGGTTTACCTGATTTACAATTTATTCCCTATGATATCAAAACGAACTCAAAGGTCTATGTCGTACGCAAAAAAAATAATTTAATCCCTGCAGTTAAATTCTATCCATTGACTTAACGGATTTTGTTAGTGTGCCACGTCACATTCAATAAAAATATGACACATGTCAAATGCTACAAAGCAATCAAATGACCACATTTTGCCCATCAAATCCTAGGTGGCAAGACCCAATCCTGGTTAAGTGAACCATGGTTATTGACTTTAAAAACAAAAAACAAAATCTCGATAGGGCCAACACCTTTTGCCTCCGCCACCTTCAACCACTGCTGCCACCGAACGCACCGGCGACGCCCACCCACTGCACCAGCTCAAAATTCGGAGACACGCCCAGCCATCGGTGGCGACGCCCGCGCCCACGCACTGTAACAGATTGGAGACGACCACCCTTTGCACCGGCAACTCCCACCCACCACGACGACAAATCTGCGACTCTGGCGACGCCCACCAACCACGGCACCAGATCTGCCGTAGATTCCTTTGAAGTTTTCTTCTAAGGTCTTCATTCTATTTGCAAAACCCCTGATTGTGTCTACTATTTCAACAATCAGTATTTGGTTAGTTCTTTCAAAAAGATAAACTTTATACATGATTTGATCTTATAGAATAATATTATTTTTGTGTTTTGTGTACATTCAATTGTATGGCAGTGTTGCTTATTTATAATAATAAAGAGATTGTTTTGTTTACAAGATCAATAACTGATAGAAACCTAATCCTAAATTGTCTTTGAGAAATAATTCACTTCAGTTTTTGTTCCTGCAAGAGTTTCTGTTTGAGCAAATTTCATTTGTCATTATCTTTATCACAATCAGTTGTTTGAGATTTATCTGTTCCAATTCACCCCCTCAAACTCGACTTTGGCATGCTAACGTTGAGGTTGGATTTTAGCACCAGGAACTTTTGTGAAACTAAAGGTTTGGTAAGGATGTCAGCTATTTGGTCTTTCCCTGAGATGAAATGAATGTCAAGTTCCTTGGCAGCCACTAAGTCACGAACAAAATGATAGTCGATGGCAATATGTTTTGTTCGTGCATGAAACATGGGATTGGAGAAGAGATATGTGGCTCCGATATTGTCACAATGTAAGATCAGAGGATGCTGGAAATGCTGACCAAGTTCACGAAGAAGAGCTTGAATCCATAGCAATTCGGATGAGGCATTTGCTAAGGCTTTATACTCAGATTCAGTGCTAGATCTTGACACCGTTGGCTGATTTTTCAAACTCCACGAGAGTAGATTTCTGTCGAGAAAGGTACAATATCCAGAAGTTGATCGACGATCATCGGGGCATCCCGCCCAGTCAGAGTCTGAATATGCTGTGAGAGAATGTGAAAATGAGCGATATATTGAGAATGTATGATCACTTGTGAACTTAAAGTAACACAGGATGCGCTTGACTGCTGTCCAATGGGTGTCTCGGGGTTCCTGCATGAATTGTGATACCTTGTTTACGGCAAATGACAAATCTGGCCATGTGAGAGATAGATACTGAAGAGAGCCCACTGTGCTACGATATAATGAGGGATCAGTGATTGTGGACCCATCAAACTTGCTTAAAGGGGAAGAAGCTAACATTGGAGATGATATAGGCTTGGCAAACATCATGTTTGTTTTTGTAAGTAGATCATGTATGTACCGTTGTTGAGAGAGATGAAGATTATCTTTTGTCCAAATTGCTTCAACGCCTAAGAAGAAGTGTAATGGTCCAAGGTCTTTGATGGCAAAGGATACTTGCAGGTCAGCAATAAGTCTTGGAATATCCGCTTGGTGGGAGCTTGTAATGATGATATCATCGACATATATTAAAACAAAGATAGTAACACCATTACATTTATAAATAAAGAGAGATGAGTCAGATTTTGAACCTTTGAACTTTAGTTCATGAAGCCGTGAACTCAATCGATCAAACCAGGCCCTTGGTGCCTGTTTTAGGCCATATAATGCTTTGTGTAGTTTACAAACTGCATTGAGAAAGTTGGGATGTGTGAATCCTGGAGGTCGCAGCATATAGACGTTCTCCTTGATGACACAATGTAGGAATGCATTGCTAACATCAATTTGATGAAAAGCCCAATTTTGAGTGACGGTAATAGTAAGGACAGTGCATATAGTGATAGGTTTCACTACGGGACTGTAAGTTTCATCAAAGTTGACCCATGGTTGTTGGTGGAATCCCTTGGCTACTAGCCGAGCCTTATATCTTTCAATGCTCCCATCAGCTTTTCGTTTGATTCGAAATACTCACTTTGAGCCAACGACATTCATTGAGAGAGAGAATTGTACCAAGGACCACGTATCATTTTTTAGGAGAGCATCAAACTATTCATTCATTGCGTGACGCCAATTTGCATACTTGGCTGCTGTAGTGTAGTAGGTTGGTTCAATGGCAGCTGAACTTAAGTTAGTGGTGAATGCACTTGGTGGATACTTGATCATCCCTTTAGGGAGAGGGTTCGGGTTGAATATCTGATTTTGAGGTCGAGTGGTCATCTCATGAGTACGTGTGAGAGGAGCTGGCACTTGTTCATCTTCTGAGGTCGTGGATGAAGTTTGAGAATCACTTGCGGCATAAGATGTGATGATGGGGGGCTGGGACAATAGGTAATTGAGGTGAAGTGTGAGGATTACTAATTGGAGACCTTTAGTTATGAAGAGTTTCCATAGGTGGGGAACTAGTGGCAATAGCGGTAGGGGTTGGATGAAGGGAAATAGGGGATATGAATGGAGACTGAATCACAACAGTTTGTGGTGAGGGTGGGTGATTTGTTTGGTTGTGTTTGAAGGGAACTGATGTTTCATTGAATACAACATGACGTGCGATAAATATTTTCTCTGAGGGAATGTGAAGACATTTGTTGCCATGATGATCTTTACAGTATCCAAGGAAGACACATGATTTGGATCTATAGTCAAGTTTATGTTTGTTGTATGGACAAATGAAAGGCCAACATTCACAGCCAAAAACTTTGCGGAATTTGTAGTTAGGAGTGACTTTGAAGAGAAGCTCGTTGGGAGATTTGTTTTTGGTAATTTGGAAGGAAGTGTATTGATGAGATATGTGACTGAGTTAAAGGCTTTATCCCATAAGTAGAGAGGAACATTTGCAGTAGCAAGAAGTGAGAGGCCAGTTTCAACAATATGTCGATGTTTTCGCTCGACAGAACCCATTTGATGATGAGTGTGTAGACAACTTAAACGGTAAGAAATTCCAAGTAAGGGGAGACGAGATTGAAGAGGACGAAATTCCCCTCCAATGTCACTTTGAACAAATTTTATTTTGCTGCTAAAGTAGTTTTCAACAAGGATTTTGAAACGTAAAAAGGTTGCATAAACTTCTGACTTTTGAGATAAAGGAAAAATCCATACATACTTAGAGAAATCATCCACAATGCAAAGAAAAAATCTTTTATTATTCATAGAAAGCATAGGAGCAGGGCCCCATACATAAAAAAAGAGCAATTCTAAAGGATTGTTTGATACTGAATTTGAAAGAAAAAAATGTAGACGATGACTTTTGCCTTGTTGGGAAGAGGAGCAAACTGAGGAGACTCTTGAGGGAGACAGAGGCAGGTTGTTGTTGCGGAGGACATGTCAAACAACAAGAGGAGTAGGATGGCTTAGCCTTTGGTGCCATGTATCCATGGGGGCTTTCTCACCATGATAGGTAGCAGGTTTGCTGGAGGAGTGACGTGAGAAAGGCCATGGATATAAACTACCTTTACTCAGGCTGTGGAGTAGTACGTTGTGAGTTTGAATGTCCTTGACACAGAAAAAATTAGAATGAAATTCAATGAAAACATTGTTGTCTTTAGTAAATTTGTTTACTAAGATAAGATTTTTAGTGATTTCAGGAACATGTAATAAGGAAGAAAGACGAAAATTGTGATGGGGAGATGATAAGTTAGCAAGACCAGAGTGATGGATTCTCAAACCTTGTCCATTGCCCACTTGAAGTTGATCAGTTCCAGTGTATTCATATGCACGTACATTGAGGTTGGAAAGCTCATTTGTCACATGATGGGTGATGTTGGTGTCATGGAACCATGGGTAATTGGGACCAAGGTCATATGTGGCCATGTAGGCAGCAGGTTCACTTACTTCAACTGGATAGGTTTGATCAAATCGATGCCAGCATGAGGCAACAGAGTGTCCTGGTTTACGACAAACTTGGCATATGAGTCTAGGAGCAGGGCGGTTGTTGGAAAAGTCTCGGCTACGACCTCGACCTCTACTGAGGCTGAAGTTCTGATTTTGGACCATAGTTTGAAAAAGATTCATGATTTTGTCTAGGATGAGAGAAGGGCTGCCGTTGGGCCGTGTTGCCAGTTGAAATAGATATATCAATATCTGTTTGAGAGGAGGGGGTGGGTTGGTACCATCGACATAACCAAAGAGGCTATGCCCTTCTAGAAGGTTTGTGACTAAAAGCTTCCACAGATTGTAGTTGTCAGAATTTAGTTTGAGGGTAATATGATGATTATGGGATTGGAGAGTTGATACATGAGCAGAAGAATCAGCCATTAATCACTTTCTTCTTCTTTTTTTTTTTTTTTTAAAAAAAATTTATTATTATTATTTTATTATTTTTAACTCTTCTCTTCTTCTTCTACGAACTCGACGCACAGATGCTGCGGGTTAGTGACGGCGAGATGCTACGGGGGCCGGGCTTCGCAGGGTCGGCGATTGGCGAACGGCAATGGGTCACGGGTCTGCGATGGTGAGGCAAATCGGCGAAGTTGAGGGTCTGGCGCTCCGGCAGTGTCGGGATCTGGAGGTCCGGCGGTGTTGTAGCAGATCTGCGGTTGAGATGAAGCTTGTAGCGTCTAGTAGCAGCGCCGGCGAGATGGGAGAGATGAACGGCTTGTAGTTGATCTCAAACTGTGGACACGTTTAGTAGTTCCGGCAGTCCAGTCGTGAAGGAGTGAAGCCGGCTTGGGGGAATCTGTGGCCGCAAGAGAGGGAGTCAGTGACGTGGCGCTGCGTGAAGCTCTTTTCTCAGAATCCGTTTGTCTCAATTTAAGCGTGGATCTGGGAGGTGGGAGGCAGATCTACTATGGACAAGGCAGATCGGTGAGGGAATTTTGGAACAGATAAATCACAAACAACTGATTGTGATAAAGATAATGACAAAGGAAGCCACCTCCTTCCGATTGGTTTTCACCAGAATGTGTACTGACTCCGTGATGAATTTTTTTTTTTTTTGCAAACTCAAAAAGAAATCAAGTAATTGAAATCAATCTAAAAAATAAGAAATATAAAGGAAAATTGTAATCTGAGATCTAACAATTGGTGTTAGCCTGTTGGCTCTGATACCATATAGAATAATATTATTTTTGTGTTTTCTGCACATTCAATCGTATGATAGTGTTTCTTATTTATAATAATAAAAAGATTGTTTTGTTTACAAGATATAGAAACTTAATCCTAAATTGTCTTTGAGAAATAATTCATTTCAGTTCTTGTTCCTACAAGAGTTTCTGTTTGAGCAAAGTTCATTTGTCATTATCTTTATCACAATCAGTTGTTTGTGATTTATCTGTTCCAATAGATCTAAGTTGCTTTTCTCAACTATTCTCAGATCTGCTATGGTTGCTCTATACTTAAAATTTTTTGTAATAGCTGAAGCGAGGTTTGGAAAATTTTAGTATTTTTGATTTTCGGTTGTTGGTTGAGAATGAGTATATTTCTTGAAAATTTTTCTTGGCTTATTTTCTAGTACCCACCGAATATGGTGTTGTGTGTGAGCTCTAATTTTTTTTTTGTTGTAGATTGGCGCCGCCCACCACCACCACGAAGGCCAACGCCAATCATCTGGCCAAACCATACCCAAGATTTGCTGTTAGCAAGATCAAGAAGCAAAAGGATGCAGTAGCTAGGACAAACAATATATATATATATATATATATATATATATAGATGTAATTGATTGGTTTAGCTAAATGTTGGGGAGAAGATTATTGTAGACCTGACAATTTCTACATTTTTTGTTTCATGCTTATGGGTTGTTGGTGTATTTCATCTATTATGATCGCACAATTTTGGGTCAAAATGGACAAAAACCTAAATGAGTAATACATTAGACAGGCACATCAACCCCAAGAAGTGCACGTCAAGTGACAAAAACCTAAATGAGTAACAAGGAAAGTGCTGGCCTTATAGCGCAAGTGCACATCAACACCAATTTTCACCAATTCTGTGAAAACTTCTTGTTCTATATACGCACGCGGTCGGCCTCTTTCTGCAATAACATTCCCCTCCCTAATCGCTTGTGCAACATCTAGTATTGCTTCCATTATACTTTCAAACTCTCTCAAAAACATCTTTTTTCTTTTGGTAAATATTTCTCTCAAAATCATCCATTGGTGCCTTCTGTTTCTTGCCTTTCAATGATGTAGCAGATTGAGAAGGTGGTTAACTGATTAGTACCATCATTCATACCATTCAAGTCCTCCAGATTAGGAAAAAAAAAAAAAAATGTCCTCCAGAATAAGAGTAATTTCATTCTGTGACATCACTTGATTGATATCATCAAATAAGCCTTCATTTCCTGAGGTAAGACAACGGTGTCGGTGTGCGTCCATCTTCAAACCCTTTGCATTTTCCCTTTTTTTTGCAAAGAGCAACAACAGAATTGAACTACTAAATTAAAAATTTTCATCTAATTTCAAGAGGCTAAGACAAAGGTAAGTTAAGTAATGTAAGCGGCTATTTTTTTTTTTCATCAATTTTTGTATTTCTTGCAAGTTTCTGCCAACAGCAGGAAATTCATCCCACCAAATCATCATCAACAAATTTTGCCACCAAATCAACCCAACAACAAACAGACAACCAAATCAACCTAGCAACAAGCAACCAAGAAAATTTTTTATGGCCATTTTCGGAGGGGTAGATCTGGTGCCGTGGTTGGTGGTGGGGGTCGCCGGTGCAAAGGGTGGCCGTCTCCAATCTGTTGCAGTGCGTGGGCGTGGGCGTCGCCGCCGGTGGCTGGCTGCGTCTCCGGATTTGGAGCTGGTGCAGTGGGTGGGCGTCACCGGTGCATTCGGTGGCGGTAGTGGTTGAAGGTGGCGGAGGCAGAAGGTGTTGGCCCTGTTGAGATTTTGTTTTTCATTTTTTTGTTTTTTTTAAAGTCAATAACCATGGTTCACCTAATCAAGATTAGTCTTGCCACCTAGGATTTGATGGGCAAAATGTAGGCATTTGATTGCATTGTAGCATTTGACATGTCATACTTTTATTGGATGTGATGTGGCACACTAATCGAAGCCGTTAAGTTAATGGATAAAATTTAACTGCAGTGACTAAATTATTTTTTTTGCATACCATATGGACCTCTAAGTTTGTTTTGATATCATAGCGAGTAAATTGTAAATCAAGTAAACCACGTGGACTAATTTTGCATTTTTCTTTTTTTATTACATTATTTCCCATTAAATTAGTAATCCAAGCCCATCTCTTATTTGTGTGGTGACAAAAAATAAAAAATAAAGAGCATGGGAGGGTATTTTTTGACTCGTGATTTTGTGATGTCCCGGCCAATCACTTAATTTCATGGTGATGTGCTGTCCCATTATCACTAACAATCTTCGTTTCCTTTTCCTTTAAGTGGGAATTGCAACTCAAAGATAGGATAGGAACTTGGCGTACCTGAAAGACTTAAATTAACCTGACCGGTTCAATTTGGTTTGCAGGAGTTATTCATGTTGGTTTAGTTCGTGACGCTGAAAAAAAAAAAAAAAAAAAAAAAATCTAATTGGTTTGATGGTTTTTAAAAGAGTAAGTGACTTTTTATATTAATTATTTAAAAATAATAATTTAAAACACATTATATCAAAGAATGTGAAATGAATGTGATAATGTAAAATTGCTCCTTTAAAAAAAACAAACTGATCAAATCCAAATTGGTAAACATTACTTATTTAAAAATGACTTTGAGCTCATTTAAGGCCCAAATGAGTTTCTCAGGCCCAAACCAATCTACTGAATCCGACCTAAACTGACCGATCTATAGATTGGGCTGATTGGTTTGTATAGGCCTAAACAATTCTGTTGAGACTTTATCCAACCTGAAAGGCTCGGTCCATTTTGGATGAAAAAAACTTGTATATTAGGTGTACCACCTAATTCCATTTCAAATTAAAAAGATTAAGTCATAATTATACTCTCAAAACTCATCCCCAAGGGGTAGCTCAATCGGCTGGGGACCACGTCTTATGAAGCGGAGGTCACTAGTTTGAATCCCCCTTCCCCCTCTTGTGTGGACATGTCAAAAAAAAAAAATATACTCTCAAAACTCAAACGAAGAGAAAACACTCTCTCTCCTTTTAGTATGATAACATTAATGAAGAAGTTTTAGGAGTAGTGTTAAAGTGCTACTAACTTTTATTACAAAGTCATTTATAAATTGGCGTAACATTTCATAATTAGTAAAAGTCATAATATTTTAAACATTTTCTAAGCTTTAGAGATAGGGTTTCAAAATCTAAATTAATCCAAATGGAGTGGAGTAGTAGTTTTTTTTTTTTTTTTTTGTTCCGTAATTGTATATACAGAAAATGTAGCTATGTAAAGAGGGCAAAATGGACAGCACATTCGAACACGTGGCATCTATGTATTGAATTCAAAATTATAGTTGACAAACACTATAATGCTTCTAGAAAACCAATATTAATTTATTTCCATATCAGGACTCCGGAGGGATGTTTATGCTAACATACGAAGCAGGTATAGATACAATCTGTTAAAAGAATATTCTGCTGTGCCCTCCTATACATCCATCTATCCTTATGTCTAGATAAACATATATGTAAGCTCCATAAGACTTTGCGATCCCTTACACTAGATAGTATTTGTCCTATGCATGCATGCTCACACCGTTATTAGTTTTGACATGAAAATTATTTTCAGCTTTTGTTGAAAGCATTTTTCGGCATTTGATTGGTACAGAAATTAATAACAATACGTGACATTTAGTGGCGACTCTCAAACTCCAATGACTAATTCTAGCAACTTTTGGTAGATTCCAACAATCTTTAACAGTAATTCTGATAACCTTCATAAGCGTATTATGTTGACTTCTATTAGTGATTAGTGAATTTCAGCGACCTCCAACCGATGATGACATCCTGAGACTTTTGGCAGCAATAAAGTGTGTGAAAAAAAAAAAAAAAGTTAAAACTCAAAAAAATAGTTTATGATTTTAAAAAATGAAATTTTTTTAAAGAAATTATAGAATATTTTTCTAGCAAATTGAAAATATTTTTAGTTTGATCATTATGTTTGGTTATACTAATTACTAAACAATAAAAAATAGAAAAAAAGTATTTTTCAAAAAACATTTCGTTTGGACGGGGCCTTTAGACCAATCCGGATCCATTCCTAGCGCGGAGCGACTTCAACTTAAAAAAGATTTGATTTTTCTTCTTATTTATGGGCCATGGCCCATATGGCACCA
This sequence comes from Corylus avellana, assembly GCF_965113065.1. Lineage (NCBI taxonomy): Eukaryota > Viridiplantae > Streptophyta > Magnoliopsida > Fagales > Betulaceae > Corylus > Corylus avellana. The sequence goes on along the minus strand of NC_142500.1, from coordinate 54,685 downwards.
TATCAATATGGCACGTGGTTTTCTGTTGGGAAGTTCCATACGGAACTACGGACAAAAGAGGTTGCGGAATGCGTGCAGTTGGACGGTTGTCCATCTCACTCTGAAGTGGGACTACGTCAGATCCATACCACGTGGATTGTTGGTTTATGAATATGATAAGCACCCACGAACTTGTCTCTTTCTGCGGAAATAGAAATACCTACCGGATCACGACGCTGACGCTAATGCGTCTGAATGACATATCGTAGGACTAGGACCTTCGCCTCACTTCCTTCATCCCCTCCCTCTCCGTTTCTGTGTTTTCTCGCTCATCAGGCGATCAAAACAAAGCGAACGGCATTTAAAAAAAAAAAATTATTTGTTTAAATTTGCAGAGGCGGAAAGGGCGTCCCTTCAGGAGATAATAAGCTACATTCTCTTTTGATCAGCTGAGTCCCAAGTAATTTCTCTAGATATACTCTTCCCACTATCATTCTTTTCTTTTTCTTTTTTTGTGTCCGTTTTTTCTCTTCAATAATTTTTTTTCAATTCTTACTTTGCCTTTTGGTCCTCTATGATTCAGTTTTTTTTTTTTTTTTTTAACTTTATTAAAAGAAAGCAACTCCAATCATTTGCTTGAATTAGAGCAATTCCCTCGGCGCCCGAATTATACGTTTTCTATATATTTTCTGATTTCATTTACATTTGAGGTGTAAAATTTGACCGGATTGCCATTTCTATGGAACATATTATATTAGTCGTGCAACTGATGAACAGGCAAATTTACAGTACACCATGCTTGGGAATGGAGTAATCGGGATCCTCTCCGAGTCTTGCAATAAGTGGGAAAGGAGGGTGCCTCTGACCCCATCACACTGTGCTCGACTTCTACACAGTGGAAGGGATAGAAGTGGAGTGGCTCGCATTATCGTGCAGCCATCCACAAAACGCATTCATCACGATTCACAATACGAGGATGTGGGGTGTGAAATATCAGATGACTTGTCAGACTGTGGCCTCATCTTGGGTGTTAAACAACCGAAGGTGCTGCCATTCTCTGTGCTTTGCTTCCAAATAATATGCCCTTCAACTTAGCAAATTTTTTACATAATTGTTGTTTTGGTTTTTCCCGCAGCTGGAGATGATTCTTCCCCAAAGAGCGTACGCCTTCTTCTCCCATACGCACAAGGCCCAGAAAGAAAACTTGCCTTTGCTAGATAAGGTATCTCCTTGTTTACACATCTTTATAGAAGAAAATCAATTTGTGGTGACATTTTTGCTTCTCCTGACTCTCTCTGTCTATATGATATGTAGATACTCACTGAGAGGGTGTCGTTATTTGATTATGAGCTTATCGTTGGGGACCACGGGAAAAGGTTGCTTGCGTTCGGAAAATATGCTGGTAGAGCTGGATTAATTGACTTCCTACGTGGGTTAGGACACAGTATGTTTCCCTGCCTAGTGCCTACAATACCTCTTCCAAATTCCCCTGTTTTCATTGACGAAAAGAGGTTTTGGACTACAATTTCTCTTCAGATGTCCAAACTTAGAGCTTGAATAAGTGCATGCTCTGACGACCTTTTTTTTTTTTTTTTTTTTTTTTTTTTTTTTTTTTTAATATGATCTCATTTAGTTATGTTGAATCCTGACCAAACTTTTCTCTCACTAGGGTATCTAAGTCTTGGATATTCAACACCTTTCCTCTCACTGGGTGCATCCTACATGTATCCTTCCTTGGTTGCTGCCAAGGCTGCTGTAATTTCAGTGGGTGAAGAAATAGCAACTCTTGGACTGCCATCTGGAATTTGTCCGCTGATCTTCGTATTCTCTGGTTCAGGAAATGGTAATTTTTCCATTGCAAGTGATCCTCCCTTCGTCCATCCATGTTTGTATCTATTGATAATTAAAGGTTACCCTATTGTTGAAGTGGTTTGCAACGTTTTGATATCTACACTTAGTTTACTTGATGATATCATCATCCATGTGAGGTTCTTCAAAATGCTTCTGATTATAAATCTCAAAAACACTAATAGAAACAGTTTTGGTTCTTGTATTCATATGTGCAAATAGTTTTCTTTACTTTTTCTGTTAGGAATTTTACAAGTAATTTTCATAAATTTCTATAGCATTTAATATGTACATAATTTTTTTATTTTAATTTTTAATTCTCTCTTTACTCATTTCTTCTGTAGTTTCTCTTGGTGCACAAGAAATATTTAAGCTTCTTCCTCATACATTTGTGGATTCAAGTAGGCTTCCAGAGCTATTTGAGGTGGTAAGTTAAGAGTATCATATCTGTTCCCTGTGGTGGTTCATCTAATTATGGGGCATAGGTAGGATTGCATTAGCTCATGGTTCATTTGTTGAAACTTTAGTAGGTAATCCCTTATGTTCCCAGCTCACATTTTGTTGTTTACCATAAACTGGAGTAAATAAATATATCCAAACTTCATTTCCTTGAGGACTCGAGGTATGAGATAAGTGAGAGGACTGGACTCCATGTAGACCTGTATAAGGACAAGTTTGTCTTGTGTTGTATAGCATCTTTAATCTGAACCCACCAAGAGGCCTTGTCTCAAGCACTGGGCCACAATGAAGATGAAGCAGTTTCTCGAAAGATTAAGCGTGGGATTGTTTACAATTCTATGATCCATAGAGGAATTGATATTCTCTGTTGTTATAATGTCAATTAAATGATTAAAATCAATATTTTCCTATTAACTTAAGTTTTGGGATAAGTAGTGATTTAATATCTGTACCTTTTCTTCTGCATTTGTTCTTCTGAACTTTTGAAATGTCATCTTTCATATCCCTGTGGGTAAAGCTTCTCCTTCAATTCTATTTCAAAAGTCTGCAGATAAAGCATCTGCATTTCAAAATTAGATTATCTACCTATCTAAACATATAAACAAATATATTATCATCAAATAAGTCCATCAAGTTATGCTATGTACTATCATATAATGTTTAAATGCTGGACTTCATCTAATTATTTGTTTACTGGAATAAAACCCAATGAAGGCAATAATTATACAGAGTAGAAAACTTTCATCTTTCTAGGTAGTTGAATAAATTCAACCAAAAGGGAAAAAAGAAGAAGTTTTGAATATTTAAAATTGTTCAACATAAAATAACTGCATCTTCAAATTTTTGTTTAGTTGCGTTGCTTGCTTTGCACGACTTGGGAGGGCTCTGGCATGATGCCCCAAATGTTTGAGCTCCTTCCTTCAGGTTTAAGAGGTAGGGGTGGAGTCTCAACTACAAGGTCGTGTTACAGAGGGTCTGGTTTCAAAAAAATATGCCATTTTGGGTCTTTACTGGGACTAACTAGTAAAAGACCTAAAGCTGGAAGAAATCAATCACATTCTAGTAAAAAATCTCAATATTGAATTCGTTTAGACATTCCATACTGGGACAGATTGAAATAGGGTTAGGTTATATACATTCTAATTACAAGAAAGGGTTAATTCAAGCGTATCTAAATAGATACTATGTTTGCATATGCATTCCCATAAGTTGCAGTCACCATTAAAGGTCAACTGTCAACTGTCAAATGTTAATTATCCCTTTTCTTTTTTTGTTGCAATTGGAGAAAACTGTCCAGTTGAAGAGAGTCATTAAAGGTGCAAAGTTTAATGAAACCCTCTGTATTGTATGGAGCATACGGAAATAGTTTGGAAATTGATTATTAATATCAACGAACTTTTTTCTGTAATCAAGCAAAACAGTCACAGAAATTAAGGACAAAGATGTGCAAAAATGTTTTTCCAACCAGTTCATATTGATCAGAGAGGTGCAAAGTCTTGAGTCCGAACACCATCCGCACAAAAATGTCTGGTGTGCAATCTTGGTGGCTATTCCATTGAAATGCCTTCTTTTTTTTTTTTATCCAATCCTTGTATTCTGTCTTTTCATTTGATGAGTTAATTCCAACACTTTTTTAGCATGGAAAATATTGAAATTTCTCTTTTTGATCAGGCCAGGGATCTCACTCAACCTGCACGCGCATCAAAGAGAGTCTTCCAAGTATATGGTTGTGTTGTGACTTGTCAAGATATGGTTAAACATAAAGATCCCACAAAAGTATTTGACAAAGTAAGTTACAGCTTTGTTTCCCCTCTTTTTTTTTTTAAGTTTTTATCCGTAAGAGAGAGGGGGGGGGGGGGGGGGGGGGGGGAGGGTGTGTGTGTGTGGAGGGTTTCCGTCACTCTGATTGCTTTTCCATCTTGCTGCCTATCCCATATATGAAATTACAATGATTTGCTTCTTGTGTTGAAGCCCATGTTTAATTTTTCTCGAGTTTGATGCCTTCTCTCTTATTTCTGATTACTTCATGGACCAAATAACATTGAAAACAGGTTTCTTTGACCTTTAATTGCTTAAGTTCCAAGTCCAAGCTTATAGCCAAGCCCAAGCAGTATTGATCAGAGATTTGACTTAGGTTTGATGGCTATGACGGGTTCATCTTTGATTCTTTTAGGCTTTGAATGTCATGTATATTAGTTTTAAGTGAAAGCATTGATTTCCTTGGGTGTAATTGACTTTGTGACTATCTTAAAACATAATGTACTTATTCTAAACATTTTATCTTGCTAGGCTGACTACTATGCGCATCCAGAACACTACAAACCAATTTTCCATGAAAAGATAGCTCCATACACATCTGTAATAGGTATGTAGTCCTCTTTTCTATTAACATATTCTGATGCAAATTATATATATGCTATAGCCTTTGCCATTATTTGGTAAAACTTAATTGGGATTTTTGGCTGCTATTATTTTGTTAATTAGCTTCAAATGTACTCTTTAATAGTGAATTGCATGTATTGGGAGAAAAGATTTCCTCGGTTGTTGAGTACCAAGCAACTTCAAGATCTCATTGGGACAGGATGTCCACTTGTTGGAATCTCTGATATAACTTGTGATATAGGGGGATCCATTGAGTTTGTTAACCAAACCACATCAATTGACTCACCTTTCTTCAGGTATTTTTCTTTTGTAGGTTCATTTCCTTCACATACATTTTTATGTTGTTCTCTATCTTTCGGACATTGTATGTCATTGGGTCAACTTGTGAGTTTCTGCTTCTTAGACTGATTCCAGACACAAGCCAAGCTAAAACATTGAGCACAGTCCAAAAAGTTATTAATTGTAGTAGCTTAGAGGCCCTGGAAGAATGGAATTAGACTTGATGTCTCCATGTGCTTTCAACCCTTCTCTTATACTTAGGGTAGACGAAAATGGGTAAAACAAGTGCAGAATGTCGCACTTGAATGTAAAAGAATGATGCTTCATTTAGACATCTTCATGATTTGTTCCAATCCAAAAGCTAACATATTGCTTGCTGTTAGGGAGAGAAGTACCAAGGGAGTCAATCAAGAGTACATTAATATACATATTTAAACACCACACTAGCCCAAAAGCCTAAGCTAAGGGGCTTGGGTTCACTTGGGTATATTAAGCACTCACTCTCTTTATATTTTCTCAACATGAGACACAAACCTCATAAGCGCATTCACAACAAATTCCTCCTCACTTGTGAGTCTCTTCCACATTGACCCAACTCCCTCAAGTGTTAGTCATTTACAAATCCAAGGGTATCATGTTTACTCCAGGAGCGGAGCCAAACTCTTTTACTAGAATCAAACCAAACGCGTCAAACCAAGACACTTGTATCAACATTAGTGGAAGCTAATCATGGCTTTGATACCAATTATTAGGGAGAGAATTACCTGGAGAGTCCACAAGAGTAAGTTAATATAAATATTAGAACACCACTTTCAGCCCAAAAGCCTAAGCTAATGGACTTGGGTTCACTTAAGTATATTTACTACTCACTTTATATTTTCTCAATGTAGGACACAAACCTCACAAGTACACTGACAACAAATCTTCCATCACTTGTGAGTCTCTTCTATATTGACCCAACTCTCCCTCAAGTGTGAGACCTTTACAAATCTAAGAGTATCTCGTGTACCCCATAAACTCGATATCTCTATTAAAATCAATGTATTATGAAACAACATGTAGTCTCACAACCTCTTTGACAAAAAAAAAAAAAAAAAAAGCATCATTATGGGTAGCATTAGAAGTCTTTGAGCAAGGGATGGAATGCGCCATTTTTTAAATAGCATTCAGTGGCAACAAGTATAAATACAACATGAAATCTGTACTCAAATGAACTCAAAGAGCCACTGGTTTGGGCAATGGTTTGTACATGCTAGTGAATTGTGAAGTCCTCTTTCCAAATTGACATGTTTGACTGCATCTTACAAATCAATCGATATCTTTGTAAATATTTTGCCAAAGAACAATGGTCAGTTACTATTGCCAATGTCTTGCCATGCAACTTATATTTCAGCACACTCACTCTAACTCTCCCAACTGGGCAATAATTCGACCAAGATATTAAACACTCTTCAAAGCCCATGACTTGGGTTGTCATCACTGCTAGCAACAAAGACCGCCTAATGAAAGGATCTACATCTTTATTGGGCTCAACGGTCTTGTACTTTATTGAAAAATTGAACTGTTGAAGGAAAGACCATCTACTCCGCATGACGTGAATTAAGCTTCATCTGAGAATTCAAATACCTCAATGTTTGATTATCATAATAGACCACAAGCACTTGTTATGCCAAATAGTGTTGTCAAGAAACAATACTTCAAATTTACATAGAGTTTCTCCTTAGGAAATACCTCTAAAACTTGGCACCAATGAATCAAATGTGCTTTTTAAGTTTGACTATATATCAATATATCATCAAAATAGACAACTTCAAACAAGATTTAGAAAGGTTTGAGTACCTCAATCATAACCCACGTGAAAGTATTCAGTGCATTGAAGAGTTTAAATGGAATCACTACCACTGATAAAAACCGGCCAGTGTCTTGTATGCAGTTTTCAATTTATTGTCACTCATTCTAATTTGATGATACCCACTCCCCATGTTTATGTTGGGGAACATCTTTGGTTTAACTATCTTGTAAAGCATATCTTCTAAACGAGGAATTGGACTTCAGTAGGTGATTGTGATCTTATTAATAGCCCCACTATCTGCACACATCCTCCATGAACCATCCTTTTTAGGTGTAAGCAAGGGAGGGCACACAAGGGACTTTGCTCTCATGTTTTAGAAGTTATTTGTAGGCAATGAACTGTTAAAATTCTTAACATTCATGTTTCTGATTGAAGTTGGACATGCTGTTCATGTCTAATTTGCTTCACATGATGGACTATCATTTTGGAATCTTCAATTGTGTTTCAGAATAATCAAATATGACGTTAAAAGATTTTTTATCTGTATTGTTGATATGTTCAATCTTCCAGATATGATCCCTTGAATGATTCATATCATCAAGACATGGAGGGTAATGGCGTGATATGTTCAGCTGTTGACATTCTTCCAACAGAGTTTGCAAAAGAGGTGAAGTACTCTCATCCAGGCATTTCTTTTCTATTATTTACTATGTTTCCCTCTACGCAATATCTCTAGGAGAACGTTTAACTTTCCTTGTGTCTATTAACATGCCACTTAATTGTGGAAAGGCTTCCCAACATTTTGGGGACATACTATCCCAATTTGTCGGCAGTTTGGCTTCTGCAACAGATATTACGAAGTTACCTGCACACTTAAGAAGGGCCTGCATAACTCACGGAGGAACCCTTAACTCTTTGTATGAATATATTCAGCGTATGCGAAACTCTAATTCAGAGTAAGCTTCTTTTTCATAAAATATTCCTTTGCCTTTTCATTGGTACTATATTTATATATGGTAATAATTGGGGTTCCACAGCAGGATTTAATCATTATTGAGCTCAAGAACCTGGACTAGGAAGTGTACTCTGCGATTGCTCTCATTTCAATAAAATAGTGAACTCAGTTTTATACTAGTTCAAAGTGAAAGCTTATCAGAAATAAAAGAAACTTCAAAGTAGACTCGACCAATATGCCTCCACTATATATACCTTGAATTTTTCTTTATTTCTCACTTATATACCTATCTACTCTTGTTTTGCAAAAACAGAATCTTAAAATATTGACTGCAGCTCTGAAGGTTCCTTATCTCAATAATTTTTGTAAATCTTTTGTCTACTTTTTTCTCCAAAAATAGGCGGCCAAGAAGAGAACTTCATCTGCAGGAAATTTGTGCATGATTGGTTTGATTTGCATGTATGGAGAATAGGAAACTGAAATTATCACTAGCTACACCTAAATAACATTTGAAGAAATAAACATGATAAGATGATTTTTATGTTTATACCATTGTCCTTAAATTGGGAACTTCAAACATGTTGAAATGTAAACAAGTAATAGGAACTTGCAGCATTCTTTGTTTGAAATAAATTTTAACAGGGATAGAAAAATACATTTTCTTTTTTATTTTATTGTAATTCCGGTTTCACACTACAGCATTCTCCTATTTGCTTCCACTTCAATGGGGAAAAAGGATTTTCAAATATATTCTAAATAAGAATATATTAGAGTCCAATAATAGTCCACCCCAACTTCATAAAGTATGTTCATGCATTGGATTTTCAGCAAACTTTTGCAAAATTTCCTTTCATGACTGGTTTGTCCCACACTGATGTCAAGATATGCTCTGAAGATTTTACTTGTCTTCTATTCAATTCATTTTAGAGCAGAGAAATCGATTTGACTTATGGATGTTTTTTAATGACAATCCAAGGAAAGAATATACACATCATCAAGTTCTTGAAAAAAGTTGTTCATCAATTTACTTGAAATGCTGTCTTTTTTTAAATATTCATGAATTCTCTTTCCTGGTTTGCAGAGAAATATCAGAAAATGTAGAAAGTTGCCACTCTAACAAAAAGAAATACTATATTTTGGTAGGTTTTTCAATTTATCTTACATTTTTAGCTGTTCGTTCTCCTTTTAATGTGGAAGATTGGAATGAAATCAGCAAACTGGGTTCAGGGGCAGAACCACCCCTTGGCTTGGGGGGGGGGGGGGGGGGGGGGGGGACCATAGGGTGGTCCCAAATTTTTTTTTTTTTTTAAATATTCTTTTAAAAATTAACTTTTGCCCCCCCTCCCCCAACCAAGAATTTTATGTGAACTGTGTTAGATATTGGTTAGTTCATATATTGCTGAATATTACTGGCAGGTATCTCTTAATGGTCACTTATTTGATCAATTTCTGATAAATGAGGCCTTGGATATTATTGAAGCTGCTGGTGGCTCCTTTCACTTGGTTAAATGTAAAGTGGGTCAGAGTGCTAACGTCATGTCATACTCAGAACTTGAAGTAAGTAAGCCTCTACTACAGTCTAATTTTGGAAGAGAAAATTGTTGCCTTGTCAATGAAAAGTTGTCCTATGTTTTTAAATCCCTTTCTCACTTTCTTTTACATCTTAGATCTTGAGTACTCTTTAAATTGCATTCCAATTTTTTATAAGCAACATGTGTAAGTTGGTTGAACTATGTTATGAATGGCTATATCTTAACAGTGTACTCAAAAGATCCTCGGCAACTGGTGAGCAACAACTGACATCTGCCATTGCTGTTGTAATTCCTTATTGATGCATAGAAGATTAAAGCATAGCTCTTACTGTTACCATCTGTCTCTGAATAGTAGAGGAAAAGTAATAAAAAGCTCCCACCTGCCTCAATATTTTAACTTTCTAACTTTCCAACTTGTATGTCGAAAGTGAAAACAAATCATATCTTTTGTGTTAAGTAAATTATAATAAAGGCTTTTTTGGTAAGTGTAAAAAATTATTCTTGCCTTTTTTCCCATAGACAAACATATTGGGACAAACACAAAAGAAAATGCTGAGTATTATTTAGGAAAAGAGGGAGTATATAATTATTTTCTAACCTATAGAATTAAAAGAGTTGATAGAAATATTTTTTTTAAAAGTAGTGAGTTGATGTGGCAGTGTTCATCGGCCCTTGTTAAAAATAAAAATCAATGGGCTGATGTGGCAGTGTGGGATGGGGTTGTAGTATGTAGCATGAATCTTTTTTATTTATTTATTTTTTTTAAAAAAAAAAAAAACCATATTTTCAAATGGGCACAGTGGATGAAGAATTTGTAGAATTCATCGCAACAAATTCTAGTATCCACATTAAGCTCAAGTTTCTGCTTATGTGGTGATAGTTGTACTTGTACCCTGTTAGATCTTTTTCATTCCTCTGTGGAGGAGAGATAATACTGTATGGTTTAGGGCGGCAATAGGTCATGTTTGTGTGAAAAGAAAAAAAAAAATTGTAAAATAATCGTTTACTAATAACATTGAACATTTAGAAGCTTTGTATCCTTATGTGAAATCACTCATGCACCAATATATTGAACAGTCTTAAATGAGTGAAGTAAGCCTCTTTGGTTGGTTTTTAATCTTATCCAATTCCAAACTATAAGGGGAAGCACCAAAGGAGTACACTAAATTTACTAAATTTTCTACGTACTTGCAAGGGTTGCTTTCTTGCTACAACAATACGTAATTATTCAAGTTAAATTTTTATTTGTATGAGTAATTCCAGCATATTATTCACTTTATTTGGAGACAAACCTGTAACAATGCAGGGAAAGCGTTAGCCACATCTGCGCTATCACTCCAAAAGGACTAGTTAATTTGGAACTCCCTAGAATCATATATAAAGCTCACTCTCATCGAATAAGAAACTAGTGTGGCACTTAGTACTACTCCTATACTCCTCCTTCATGTGGGCAATTCATCTTCCCAATGTAGGAGTTATAAGTGATTTTAGGGAGTTCTGATTGCAACTTAGCCAGTCATTTTGGAGTGATAGCGCAGATGCAGCTATCGCTTTCCGTAGGTCATTACAAAAACCCCTAAAAAGAGATGAGTATTCATTTAACTCAAATATATCCATCCTGTTTAGCTATGATTTGTGTCAAGATAGCTGCATGTTTCTAATTTCTACTACCATAAACTTGTAATGTTATTGGGCAATGACAAAGAGAAAAGTGTATGTGCTTCACTAGTTGATTATCTTTAAAATACCAAGCTATTCTATATGGTAGCTCTCTTTCTGGATTTCCCCAGCATAGCTTAGGTCTCCATACTCAAAGGCCTATGTTTTCTCTATCTTACTCAAGTATATCCGTCCTGTTTAGCTATGATTTGTGTCAAGAAAATATGATTCAGAAGTTGTATATCTCCTTATAGATGTGATTATTGTTTTGGACAGGTTGGTGCAGATGATAGGGCGGTGCTGGATCAAATTATTGATTCCTTGACTTCTATAGCCAATCCGAATGAAAAATCTGGGATTCTAAATCAAGAAACAAATAAGATTTCACTGAAGGTTGGTAAAGTCCAGGAGAGTGGCAGTAAGAAGGGACATGAAATGAAAAGGAAGACTGCAGTTCTTATTCTCGGTGCGGGACGGGTCTGTCAACCAGCTGCTGAGCTGTTAGCATCAACTAGAAGTTTTTCATCCCACCAACGATATAAAGCATGCCTGAAAGATGATTTCATAGAGCAGAATGATGTTCAAGTTATTGTTGGATCTCTCTACCTAAAGGATGCAGAAGAGGTATCACTGACCAAAAACCTTTTGTCTTTATGAAATATTTAGCTTCATCAAATTCTTTCAAGAGTATCAATTTTGGTTTCATTCATTTAGGGGGAAAACTTTGTTTATTCTGAGGTACTTAAGTGTAATGTCCACATGTATGCATACTGTTCTATTACAATAGAGCTCATGTACATGCATATTTATGTTTATTTGCATTGAGTGCCATTATTTTATATATAAATCATTTGATATTTATAGTAAAGGATTGGATGCAGATCGTTGAAGGCATTCCTAATGCAACAGCTGTTCAGCTTGATGTGATGGACTGTGGAAGTCTTGCTAAGTATATTTCACAGGTAGATTCTTTTTTGTGGTACATTTATCTGCAATTACCTGAACTAATGCTTTGAAAAACAACCCATGGAACAACTAAAACCTTTCCCTTGCCAGCATTGATTCACCACCAGAGGGTTTTTTTTGGGAGGAGGAGGAGGAGAGGGGGGGGGGGGGGGGGGGGGAGGTGGTGCTTGGAAAGCTTAATAACATTTTTAAGGCACCTGAAGGCCATGAAAACCGCATTGAACAACTTATAGGATTGGAAACAAGCTAAAAGCGAGCTAATGTGGGAAGGGCTAATTCCTTAAAACAGAAACTACGGAACCAAACAGAGCAAAAGGACCCATGGGAATATGGGATGTGAGGGTGGAGCTGCATTCCTCCTCTAGTATAGTGGGAGTGAGGAAACCGATTCATCCAATAGTTCCAGTGAAAATATTTATGCTATAGACCAATAATGTATAAATACTTGTCATGCATGCATGGCGACCGTCATTGGCATATATTATCATAAGTATTTTTACTGTTTGCTCACCAGATAAGTTGCTTCTTTTTACTGGATGATGTTGGATTTTTTGTGGCCTTGATCATGGACTTACTTTTTCAATGCTTCCTCTTGCCCCTTTGCAGGTAGAAGTCGTCGTAAGTTTACTGCCTGCTAGTTGTCACAATTATGTGGCAAATGCATGCATCAAGGTATATGACACTATCTCAATTTCATTAATCAGTATCACAGTTAACACACCATGATAGCGACCTAATATCAAATCTGCTTGTAGCCAAGGTTAACAAGAGAGAGTTCATAATAATGACGAGCCTTGTAAAAATCCCACAAGCAACTGAATTTATGGTTTATAAAATCTGAACACAAGTCAATATGTTTTTCAATAACTAAAGTGAAATATGCTTTTTACTGTAAAAGCTGTGCAATAAATGATTTGTGGAAGACATTTGAGGTGCTGCACCGAATAGTTAAACACAAAACCCAGGGATTGGGTTTTGAGATTTGATCTTAGACTTAGCCATAAGAGATGATTTGTCATTCTAAGAGGAAACAGTGGTCAAGAACTGGAAATAATTAAAAAGAATCTGGATTATTGCAGGAGACAACTTGAATAGAATTATGTTGATTGCTTTATAGAATATTGAAGCACCAAAAGTCAAAAAGAAGAATAGGATTTGTCATATCCTGGATGCTGTCCATTCTTCCTTCTAGCTAAGGACATTATAATGTCTCTTAATGCAGCTTAAAAAGCATCTCGTTACTGCTAGCTATGTTGATGAGTCCATGTCCATGTTAGATCAAAAGGCAAAGAGTGCTGGTATTACAATTCTGGGAGAGATGGGTCTGGATCCTGGAATAGGTAATTCCAACCCTTGTATATAATGATCTGTTTCTATAAAGAATCTTCCTCAGCATGAGATAGATTGTATAAACAAATGTGATCTGACTGACTGCTTCTCGTATTCATGACAGTTTAATACATGGAATATTAAATTCCAATATGCTTTGCCTGTCTTTTAGTTTAGTATAAAATTTTCTTGTGCACATGTTTTCATTTAATATTCCAACTTTTGGAGAAAAAATTATTTACTTATACTGCAACTTTTGTTATTGATGCAATAGATCATATGATGGCAATGAAGATGATTAACCAAGTTCATGTTCGAAAGGGGAGAATAAGGTCTTTCACTTCTTATTGTGGGGGACTCCCATCCCCAGAAGCTGCTAACAACCCATTAGCATATAAATTCAGGTACTTGTTGGAACTACTTGGATTTAAAACATTCATCTTCTATGGCTTTCTTGCAACTCTCCAAACATAAATGCACCTTCTACCCTTTTTATTATTTTCCCTCTTTTTTCTTTGTGGGGAGAAATGGGGGGAGGGGGATAAAACAACTGTTTGGAATATTCAGTTAATATTTGAAAATTATTCTGGAAAATTATGTTACATAAATAATATCATGCATCTGTCAACTGTATGTCAATAACAGAGACTGATCAAATTGCAAATGTGCTTTGATGAATGGGTGCTTATAAGACACTTGAACAAAAAATTTTATGTACTTTTACGTGTGGGTGCATGTCTGACAACTCACTTGCATCCACAATTTTAAAACAGAATTTTAAGTTTAACAATTCATAAACACTTATCTGAGACTCTTAGACACATAGAGGACATATTGCCATATGTTATCTCTTACATTTCAATGATGCAAGAATGTAATGCATAAAATTCAAAACCATAATAGTCTTCTATATAAAGACTGTTACATACTTGGATTATTCCCAAATTAGAATGGGTACATAATAAGTGAGATATCAACTTCACCCTGGTTTTGGCAGTATTTTTAACGTTGGACATAAGTGATGCAATGTCGTATTAATGATTATATCCTCTAGTGTTTTCATGAAAACTGAACAGATGTACTTCCTTTCTCTTTGCGGGACATTCCATATAGATTTGCATGCCTTCTTTCCTATGTGTTACAATTCTTGCGGTTTTCATTGTTCATCCATAATCACTTTCCAATTTACTTGCAAAAAGAAGGGAAAGTCGTGGGAGTTTCCTGACACACTTAAGCAGCAGCGATTTCTTTCTGTTCTCTCAAATACATGGATAACTAATTGCTCTCCCTATTGAGTATTATAGTTGGAACTTTTAGCTCAGTCTTACAGCAGTTGTTCACTGTCTTATCAACCTTTTCAGTTGGAATCCTGCAGGAGCTATTCGGGCTGGGCAAAATCCTGCTACTTATAGATCTCATGGTGAAACTTTATATGTTGAGGGTAAGTTGTCAATGATAATTAAAAGTGATTACTCTGACTCTGACTCTGAGTAAGCAGCAGGATGTTCTTATGCTCACTGTTTTTTCTTAGGATGTTTTTAATACTTGAAAATCTGACATGCACTCATCTATTGTTCATTTGAAATATGACTTGATCTCTCTAACACTTAAAATGTGGATGTTCGTTCACTCTTCACAAGAGATGAAAGATAGGAAGGAAGAATTCTTATTATATCTCAATACGTCAATGATACATCTACACTTGTTTATATAGAGAAGGAACACACACTAATATGGAATTACAATAAATGAGAACATGTATGGAAAGGAAATCAAATCATAATCAAATCATATCAGCTACATATCTTCAACACTTTCCCTCAAGTTAAGGCGAAGATGTCTCGCATACCCAGCTTGCACAAGACTGAACGAAGAACATTATTGGACGCTCCCTTTGTTAAAATATCCACCAGTTGCTCCCTTGTCTTCACATAAGGTATGAAAATCAATCCGGCACACAATTTTTCCTTGATAAAATGTCTATCAATTTCAATGCGTTTAGTACGATCACGTTGAACTGGATTATAAGCAATATTAATAGTGGTCTTATTCTCGCAGTATAGGCTCATAGGCTCCTTGCAATTATATCCAAGTTCGTTCAGTAGAATCTTCAACCATAATAATTTGCGACATTTGAGTCTTCATACTAAATGACATGTCATTCAGTCTCTCCTCCTCCAATGATGCACAGATCTGCTGGAAAAACTTCACCACTGCATCGGAACACCGCGATTTGTCCAGAAAACACTTCAGATCTCACTGCCTAGTCATCTCACCCTCATACAATCGGCTATCGTCCACCCATACTGATTGCAAAAGGATGGTAGTTGATTCTTACAGAGATGCCGGTGATCCAATTGACTGGAACAGGGCACTACCACCACAGAACAGTGTGGAAAGCTTGCTGGGACAGACCCACGTGAAGCACGACTTCAGATTTCCTGAAGAATGTTGACCATGAGTATTGATGGTAGCAATCGGAAGCGAAGAAACCAACAAAAAATTTATGTAGTCGCGGCAAGCAACACAGATGTGAAATAGAAAAGAACGGACGGAAAAACAAAAGGATAAATTGCTCTGAGACCAAGATGAAAGATGAAATGTTGACCTTAAGATCAATGGCAGGGCCACCCGTGCCATGGTAGACACAGGAGCAGTTCTCAATACCTCAATGATACATCTACACTTGTTTATATAGAGAAGCAACACACTAATATGGAATTACAATAAATGGGAACATGTATGGGAAGGAAATCATGTATGGAAAGGAAATCAAATCATAATCAAATCATATCAGCTGCATATCTCCAACAACAGTTCCATATTTTGTGTCATTTCATTCTGATATTTCCTTCAGATTGGTTTGGAGGAAATTTATGTCATTTTAGAAGAGTATAAAGATCCCAAAGAATATCAAGAACTACCATTTGCTATATCTCTAAATGATTTTCTTTATTGTTCACTCACTGGTTCACTTTGTGTAACAAACTTGCAGGGGACGGTCTTTACGAATCAGCTGTGAGACTTCGGATACCTGATCTTCCAGCTTTTGCATTGGAGTGTCTTCCCAATCGTAATTCTTTAGTTTATGGGGAATTATATGGAATCGGAAATGAAGCAGCAACCATCTTCCGTGGAACCCTGCGCTATGAAGGCATGATGTGTTTGACTCTTGGGTTATATTATACTTGAGGCCACTGACTAAAACTTCATTGACTAAAATTAGGTTGCTTATAAAAAATTAATATAAGTATAGTAAAGCCTGAAATATTCTTTTGAGTATAATGCAATAATTTTGCCCATAATTGAAATTGGAGACAAAGAATTAGTGTAGGGAAGTCTTAGTGTAGGAAAGAGTCAATAAAGGGATGCATACACTCCAACAGGTTAAATGTCTATGGATCTAATCCAATACTATTTTGTACAGGGTTTAGTGAGATAATGGGGACGCTTGCAAGAATTGGTTTTTTCAGTACTGAAACTCATCCAATTCTTGAGGGTGAAAAGAGACCGACTTTCAGAACACTTTTGCATGAACTTCTCAAAATTAAAACTGAAGATATGGATGGACCTCTGATAGCAGAGAAGGTCATCACTGAAAGGATTGTCTCACTTCGACATTGCAAACAGCAAAGAACTGCAGTAAAGGCGGCCAAAACTATCATGTAGGTTCCCAGTAATATCCTTTTTCTTCAGTAGTTTTCTATCTTATGCTCAAGTTCTTAGAAAATATGACCATATAAAGAATGTAAAGAATTAAGCAGCTATTATTGCTTGCCATATGGATTAGATTTTTGGGATTTCACGAGCATACAGAAATTCCTGTTTCCTGCCAAAGTGCACTTGATGTTACTTGTCTTCGTATGGAAGAAAGGTTAGCCTACTCCAGCACAGAACAGGTATTTGTAAATTAAACTTACAGCCTTTATGTTAGTCTTATCCAAAGTGAACTTGGTGTAAATTGACCATAGATTTGATCATTTTTTATCTTAAAGTAATAAACTATTGCAAGTTACGTGATTAATGGTCAGGATATGGTGCTTTTGCATCATGAAGTGGAGGTAGATTTTCCAGATCGCCAACTAACTGAGATTCATAGGGCCACTTTATTGGAATTTGGGAGGACAAAGAACGGGAAAACCACCACTGCCATGGCTCTCACTGTTGGTATTCCAGCAGGCATTGGTGCTCTGGTACTTGTCACACATCTCCATCCTTCTACACCATTATCCGAGCTAATGCTTTAACTAAAACTACGTCATGCCTGTTGTTTCAGCTCTTACTAGAAAACAAGATCAAGACAAGAGGCGTCTTAAGGCCTATTGAACCTGAAGTATATGTACCAGGTACTTGCAATATACTTGTTTGGTTCTGGTTTTGGTGTTGTACAACAGATGAAGATGTTTGGCATTGAATTCAATGCTTTACTGAAAATAAAAGCCTTAAAATAAATTCAAAGCCATGAACAAAGGGGATGGCCCCCTCAGAAATCTTGAAAAAGAAAATAGTAGGACTTGAAAAAAAAAAAAAAAAAAAAAAAAAAAAAAAAAAAGACCATGTAATTGGGTTGTCCTTATTTATTAAATAAATGGAATTTAGTCAATATTTTGAGTCTTTTTGTACTGAAATAAAACTCTTCTTAATTTTAAAAAGTAACAATTCAATGAAGATTGACTAGGATTTAAAGGGATTGCCTTTAGAACGAATTTTTGTTGAAAATATTAAGAAAAGATATTTGTGTGCATGTGTGGTTGTGCAAATAAATTTTTTTAATTTAATTCATTTAGACCTATGTTGTTTATGGCACTACTTATGCCTGGGAAACAAGAAAGTGACGGTATTAGATGTAGTATCACTCTTATGCTTTCATCTGTTGAAGGTATGGTTTGTGGGGTTAGAAAAATTTAAAAAAATATAGCCCCAATAAAAGAGAGCGAGAGAAGAGGAAAAAATTGTGTGCAAGAGAGTTGAGCGAGAGGATTGGAGAAATTTTTTTATCCTTGTGTTTTTATTTTGGGATAGGGAAAATTGTGGTTTTCTTTTTCTCTCTTTTACCAGTTCTTCGGCTTGATATACATAACAAAATTTTGGTGCAACTAGAACTGATTGAATTCCCTGGCTATCACCCGGTTAACTCCAGAGTTGATTATCAATGTTTGAAATATACAAGGAAAAGGGAAAAAAATGTTTTGAATGGTACACATGGCTATCAAGTGACGATCAAAAAGTTATTGGTGCATGTATAATCTGACTATGAAGCCCGGAAAGACCACTGAGTGAATGTCTTGTTTTATGCGGCTAGGTGAAGCTTCTAGGATTGCATGTATCATCTGCCCTATTTTTCACTTGCAAGTTTTACAATCACGATCAGGTTGCATGTGGTGGCGGCATGTCACCAAGGAACCTTTGGCATTTTGTGTCATAGACTTCAACAACTGACTCTATATGTTTTGTTGTACTGCAGCACTGGATTTCTTAGAGGCCTATGGATTCAAGTTGATGGAGAAGATAGATTGACAGATTATTGCCCTGATTATTTCCTGAAGTGATACAGATTTCAAACTCGTGAAAATTGAAATCCAGAGTCAAAAGATGATATGCTTAAAATGTTATTGCTACTGCATAATTCAATGTAATAAAGTCAATTCAGGTGAAACTGCTGGAATCCAAAACCTCTGTAGATCCAGACACCAGGAAAGATTGTACAGTATCTTTATGGTCCTGGAAGAACTTCCATGAGTGTGATCAACTAATTAATAATTAAGTCAACATACGGTTCATTTGATTCAAGATTCAACATTGAAAAAAGTTTATCAAATCTCTAATGGAAGCTGCACACCTGATATCAGGGGGTGGAGTTGGAATTTTAAGATTGCAGAGTGTGGGAATGAGGATTTGAGTGGAAAATAAAAGGACCATAAATAAATCTATGGGACCTACCTACATCTGCTCTCAAAAAAATGTTCATTATAAAGTTTAAAAAGAATGACGCCTGCTGCGTGCATCTAATATACAGAAAGCTAACATTTCTGAAGCTAGAGTAATCCAAGAATGTCTTTCCACTTATTCTAGATGGTCTGGGCAGAAGATAAACTATTCCAAATCTGCTATCTTCTTTAGCAAAAATTGCAAGCCTTCGATTAGAGGTTCTATTAAGAGTATGCTGGATCTTCCTCATATTTCAGCGAAGGCTAAATATCTTGGGATCCCTCTGTTTTTTCATAGAAGCAAGAAGAGATCCTTGGCTGATTTAATATTTTATAATATTTTAAGAGAATCTTTTTTACTGTTCATATATTATTTTTATAATATTTTATAATATTTTAACACAATCGTGCTTACTGTTCAAGTATGCCGGTGTGCCAAAAATCACTACTCTAAGAACAAAATGGAGCAGAAGAGGAAAACAAACGAGCCTTGACATTGCCAGTTTACTTCAAGCTATATGACCAAAACAAACACCAATATGAAGTAAATTTAACCTGCTAATGACTGCACAATTACATCAATGTTCTCACCATATCTAACAATCTGAACCCAAAATTTTACATGAAAAATATTTTTGTCTACATGGCTCAAGAAGTGGGAAAGATGACAGTGTCACTTCCCCCGTTGCTAGCAAAAACAAAAAAAAAGTCACTTCGCCTTTAAGAATTTCGTACTAGCACAGACCCCACAATCCTGTTTGGTTGGACTCCTTTCAGCCGCTCCACCAAGGACCAGATTGTGTATAAGAATACTTACTTTAGCATCCATCAGATGTTCTGGGCATAAGAATCAGTAATATATCTTGATGAAGTGATGGTGAATAGTAAATTTTAGTGATAGGATTATGCAACTAAGAGACAATCCAAGAGATTAGCTGTTGCTCCACTTCTTCCCAATTACGAACCTTCGTGACCAGAGGATGTTGATCGACAGACTCCGTCTTGCACCAAGGATACGAGTTCTCATAATCAAAAAGTAGAACCCTGATTCCAACTTCAGCACACTCAATAGCATATCTTGGATTGTCATCAATCAGAACCTTAGCTCCTAAGGACCTGCTAAATACGGTTCAAGAGAAAATGTTTTAGCAGATGTTTCTATAATGGTAAAATTCCATCAAGAGGAGTACATTGATGGGACTGACAACAAGATAATAGTCTATGAGAACCTGGTATAATAGCATCATTGCAAGACATTACAGTGTACTTGAACAGCCTATACATTGATGGAATTGTAGGTTTAAAGCAAAGAGTTCAAAAAGATTTGAGAAATAAGTAACATAGTTGAGAATCAAGAGCATGGAGATACAATGGATGTGGTTTGCGGGCATACCTGCAAAGTTCTGACTTAGGCCTAGAAGCTCCATCCAAAGCAAAGTGGTTGCCAAAGTGAATCTCCTGAAACAGTCCCGGATAATGCTTCTCAATCCAATCAATTGTGTGTTCCTTGATTGCATTCTGTCGCGACCTGGTAATACATATGTATATTCAAAAGATCAAATTAGTTAATTCTTGTATAAATAATCATGCATGTTGAAAGAAGATTAACTGAAATTACATACGTCACAACTGATAGGTTGCAAACTCTCGATAACTTATTAAGCGCCATCCGAGCACCTGGGATGGGGTGGATCCCTGTCTTGAAGTACGATGTTTTAAAGAACTCATGGACACGGTTAGTAGCTGTCACAATAAGTACAAATTTTGAACCAATTCAATGATATACTGCTGAAAGGAATTGTCCAATGCAGAAATATCTCATAATTTTAACAAGATGAAGTCAATAAGCTGCTTCAAGGGCATCAATGAGACAATTGTTTCAAACCATTTCTGAGACTTTTTTTTGTCAATTAAGCAGTCTCCTAAGCATACTGTGGATGTCAAAACGAAAAAAAAAAAAATCATCCTCCTTTTTCCAAATTCAAAATCATCTTATCTTAGAAGTCCATTTAACTCCTATTTAGCTTTGCTCAGTACATCCAAACACAAATCCATAAAATCAATCAAGGGTCTTAAAAAATAATGAACAACATGTAAGTGAACCCTTCATCCAGGATAAACACCATCCAAAACACAAGATACACTTCATTAAATGAACTTGATAAGAGTCAAAAGAGCAAGACAACTAGAAACAGATACTAATTTCATCATACAAGTTTTTAGGAAAACTTTATACTCAGTTGGATATTTCAAAGACTAAGATCTAGCCAAATGAAAGTGAAAATAGTCATATGACGCAAAACAGTCAATCCAATCGTTATATATAGCAGTACCTTCATCACGGGAACAGTTCCATATCTGTAACAGAAATGAAGGATGCATCAGAATACAAGAAGAAAATGCACACATTTTCCCAACCATAGAACTGAATGAAGA
Organism: Corylus avellana; assembly: GCF_965113065.1. NCBI lineage: Eukaryota > Viridiplantae > Streptophyta > Magnoliopsida > Fagales > Betulaceae > Corylus > Corylus avellana. The sequence goes on along the minus strand of NC_142500.1, from coordinate 33,142 downwards.
GGGGGAAAATGATAAGTTATAAGTATAATAATGTTGCCCAGTAACTATTGTGGCGCAATACCCCCCATCCTCTGTATTGATTAGGAGACAAAAAAAACCATTGTGGCACAAATAGACTTAAGATTCAGCATCCATAAGTTGTAATGCAAACATGACTAACACACAATCCATGACAAGAGCCTACATGCAATGAAAGCATTTCTCGTGCAACAGAAGGGCACAACTTAAATTAGCATGGCTAATGCTGGCACATCCAGAGGAGTTCAACTCAAAAGACTATCCCAGCAAAAAATAGGTCAGGTTATACTGCCTTAATGAATGTAACACACTATGCTATTGAATCAGAAAGGCTACAAGCATAGTTGCCCAAACTAAATGCACTGATAGAGGTATTCATGGCACAAAAAGAAAGCAAGCAACAACAACTAATGTATGCAATATGCATGCACCATTCCAAGCCCTACACAAAAGTTTCATGCTTCCTCTAGAAGCCTTTCAGTAAATTGTATTGATGAGAAAATTTTAAGGCAATTTACCCTAACCAATCACCCAGCCAAATTTTAGGAAGTTGGCAAAATACTAAGTAACTAATAATTTCAAAGATTAACCAAGGGAGGAAAAAAAAAAAAAAAAACCAATAAAGCAACCGGATATGGCACTAAATTACTTCTGATTTCTGACAGTGAAAAAATCTTTAAGAAACTATCAAACAATACCTTGAAGAACTCATAGACATGATACTCCGAAAGTGAATGATTTGAAAAGTAACGATCCGCAATAAATCTGTTCAGAGCGGATACAAAGCTTCCCAAAACTGCTTATCAACAGAGCAGAAGGAAAACTATTTAAGTACACAAATGCAGAGAGGATTTATGAAAGTCTTAAATATGGTTAAAGGGTCCTCAGAAGTCAAGAGAGGATATGGAAGTAGCGAGTAAATTGTGGAAGGCTAATAGTAAATCAGAAAAAGAAATTACCCTCATCGACATCAACGGCGACAACAATCTTATCGGGCAAAGGACGGTCAGGGAATCCACGGTGGGATGCCCCTTGTTGAGTTTGGTTTGGAGTGGCAGTGGCGTTGTCAGCAGTAGCAGTGCCATCTTGGAGACCAATGTCGAAATCGCGGAGACGGAGCGAGTGGAGGTGGTGCGCAGCGAATGCACGAGGGGGGTTTACCTTTCCCTTGTGAAAAGCAATGGCGTCAATATCATCGTCCCTCAAGCAACATTTGAGAGTGAGGCCGTTGAGGCCAATGCCAATTGCAATCCCTCCTCCTCGTCCACGTCCATTAACAAAAGTGGTACAAGAGTGAGGAGACAGGGTGTGCAATTGCAATCCCTTACTCAAGAAGAAGCCAACGGGATCATTACGGGTTATACAACAACTGGAACCCATTATATGTTGAGCACAAAACACCATACAGCCACTACTGGGAGGGTTACTACCAATACCTTGCCAACAATGCCTACCGATTCTTCTTAACATTAACACAACCATCGATAATATACTCTTCCTCTTTACATTTACAACCAAACAAATCCCCCAAAAGTAACCAATGATCAATCAATCCCCCTTTGGATATTTATTTATTTTGGACACCGAAAGAGATCGGAGATAAGTATTATATGAGTCCCGAAATTTACAAAATCAAAAATATATGGATTGGGGGAGAAAGTGAATGACGGAGTATCTGATCTCAAAGGGAACAACAAGGAAAGATGCAAATCACGACCAAAATTGAACTCTTGAACCCGAAAAAACAGGAATATGCAAAGCCCCGAGGAGTCCCAGCCCAGCCCAGCCCAACAACGAAACAATAGTAGATTTCGAATTTCGAAGACGAACCCCAAAGCCCCAAGGTCGGCGCTCTCTCTCTCTCTCTCTCTCTCGACGCAACAGAAGATCCTACTTTTTATACGCTGACTGCATTAATTAAATTAATCGAGGGTTTGGTTTAGCCGAATATCCTGGCTTGATTTCCGATTTTCCTTTCCCCTCCCCTCGTTTTCTCTTTTCATCTTTCTTTTTCCATTTTTTATTTTCACTTTGAATCGCTGATTGTCATTCCAAGGATTAGGAAATAGGAACCACCAATAGTAATATCATTCCCAAAGGAATTATGGGTGCGGACGAGTAGGGGATTTAATTGGGCTCGCAAGTTATCTTACTGGTTAGTGGTTACTATTACTATTTACCAATTTTCAAATATGATTTTCAATAGATAGTTTAATCAACTGGGACCATATCTCATGAAGCGAAGATCATTAGTTTAAATCTTCTTCCTCATCTTGTGCGGACATGTCAAAAAAAAAAAGTTCGGATATGTCTATACTTCACTCATCCCACAACCATTTTATCAGGCCATGTTAAACCTTGGAGTGGTCCAATAAGATTATTGTCTAAGCAGGATTTTTAACTTTTGACCAATTAATACTATGCTAGGTGTTTACTGAAGCTCGACTTACTATTGGATTAGAACCTTATTATTATTATTCACATATCATTGTCCTCATAGTTATTTTCCATTTCTCACGCTTCCTTCCACTAAACATTAATGACACAGGCACATGTTACTTTACAGCTTGGAATAAAAGAGAAAAAAGAGAAACAGTGTCAATGCGGGCGATTAATTGCTATAACCGCTTAACCGTATTAATCGCCTAACCGCTATAATTGCCTAGTAGTTAGTGGTTAAAGGTTATTGGGTTTACTAACCGTAACCGCTAACCGAATTTTTATATAATATATTTTTATAATTATAATAATATTTATACATATAATATAATATAACATAATTACTTGATCATTAAATCACACATTTTTAAAAAATAATTAAATCACAATTTGAGTATTAATATATTATCACTATAGTTTATATGATTATATCACATGATCAATTGATCATTAAATCATTTGATTATATAATAACAAATTATACATATATAATATGACATAACTCATAAATATATTAATACAACAATTAAGTATCTAGAGACTTAGTTCTAATGTATGTTATAAATTTATAAGTCTATATATGTTATAAATTATAATTATACATATATGTATATGAATAATATAAATGTATAAGATTAATACTTAATCATATGATTCAATGACAATTCAAATACTTTATTCAAGTTAATTATATTATTAATATTATTAATGTACAATGATAATGTGATTCGTATAATATCAAATTAAGTAATTGACATTAGATTAAACAATGTGTTACTTATAACCACAATTGAAGTATTAATGTATTATCATTATAATTTTAGTAATTTATATATTATCACTATAATTGATATGATTATATCACATGATGAATTGATCATTAAATTATATGATTATATAATAACAAATAATACGTATATAATATGATATAACTTATAAGTCTAAAAGTTAATCATATGATTCATATTATTTACGTATAATGATAATCACAATTGAATTAAACAATATGTTACTTATAACCACAATTGAATCAAAACATTATTATTTAGATACTTTATACTTAGAAAACATATATCGCATTATCTTAGATTCTTAGATCTAAGATAGTTTTTTTATATGTTATGTTGATTATTATTATTATTAATATTATTATTATTATTATTATTTATTTATTTTTTTTTAAAGTTAACCGTTATCATTTAATATTTAAGGAATTTTTTTTAAAGTACAAGTAAATGTAAATTTGAGGTCAAATATTTTTTATTTTTTGATATGGGCTCTTTTTATAGTAATTAGGCCCAAGAAAACACTAAAAATACAAAAACAAAGGAGGGTAAAAAATGCTACAGTGATTAAAAAAAAAAATCCAAAAAAGCCCAAAAAAAAAAAAAAAGCTTAATTTTTAAAAAGCAGGCGGTTACCTATTTCACTAACCGTTAAAAGACGATTAGTAGCTAACTGCTAAATAATGCTTAGTGGTTGCGGTTAGTGAAATCTAACAACTGTTAAGGTGGTTACGGTTAGCGATTTTTGTTAATAATCACTAACCATAATCGTATTGATACCCCTAGAAGAGGAGAAGGGGGATCTTCGTCCCCCCTCTCTACTGTCTCTCCCTCTACGTTTATATTCCATAAGCCTCTCTCAGGTCTCTCTCTCCCAGAGACTCCCCCATAAGAAAAATCTCTTATATCTTTTATGTCTCTTACATGATTACATCTCTCTCTTTTATAAGAACCGTGTGTCTAGGAGTTGCTTCACCTGTATAGCTAGGATATGGTGCTCTCTACTCTGCAGCGGTGGCTCTGCTAAACTGCACATTCAAGGAGTGCCCAATGACACAGTAACATCAACATCCTCCCGACAATAAAGGAGGTATGTATGCCAACCCATTGCAACAACTGGGAATATGTTTCCTCCCAATATCTAAACGCAAAGCACATAGCATTCCACTTACAACAACCAAAAAGAGAATCATATTAAGAGCACAGCACCAAAACCCAAATACCTGAAATTCAAAACGCACACAAACCGACATGAATCATTAAAAGAACAATCAAAATTTGATTGATCAAATAAAATTCCTCATAATGTAGGAAGCGAATGGAGTTGGACATGCTTTTATAATGTGTTTTTCTTCGTAATAATGTCGTTTTTTTTAAAAAAAAATGACATTATTATGAAGAAAAATACCATTTTTTATTTTTTAAAAAAGGGAAAATGTACAATAAATTCCTGACCCTTCAAAATTTTAATATTCTTAAGTTTTTTTTTTTTCGAAAATTTAGTCCATGGATCAATTGAAATGACAATAAAATCCATACCATTAAAATTTTTTAACAGACGTTAAGAAAATTCAAAACGCACCGTTTTGCTCCATTAAAATATTAATTTTTTATTCAATTAACTTAAAAGATTAAATTTTTTTTAAAAAATAAATAAATAAATTTAAAGGGTGGCCAAGGGTGGCAGCTAACCCCTATGGGGTGGCCGCAAGCCACCCCATGGGTTTTGGGGTGGCCCGCCAAACCCCCCCTAGGGTGGCTTGCGGCCACCCCCAGGGGGTTTGGTGTGGCCTGCAGGCCACCCGAACCCCCCATGGGGTGGCCGCGAGCCACCCCATAGGGGTTGGGTGGTGCCACCCCTGGCCACCCTTCAAATTATTTATTTATTTATTTTTAAGATTTAATCTTTTAAGTTAATTTAATAAAAAATTAATATTTTAATGGAGCAAAACGGTGCGTTTTGAATTCCCTTAACGTTTGTTAAAAAAATTTAATGGCATGGATTTTATTGTTATTTTAATTGATACATAGACTAAATTTTTGAAAAAAAAACTTAAGGATATTAAAATTTTGAAGGGTTGACTCATGGATTTATTGTACATTTTCCCTTAAAAAAATACCAAATAATAGAAGGACCAAAAAAAATATTATTGCTTCACACATTTTTTTCATTTTTTATTATTATTTTTTTAAAATTAAAAAATAAGGTAAAAGTTGGCCCAAAATTAAGCAAAATAGTTGAGCCTTTAGCATTTTCTTTTTATAATTATAGTAGTGAAAATGGACTCGAGAAGAAAAAAAAAACACTGTTGGATTAGACATGGGCTGTTGTTTTATAACGTGGTCTGAACATGGGCTTCTGTTTTAACTGGACATAGTTACTGTGGATAGCGGATCGGGCTGAGGTAGAGGCCCAGCTTAGGGCTTCAATAAAGTATTGGTTTATAGAAAGCAGTTGGGTTTGAGGATTTTAATCTTTACATAAACGCTCCCTTTGCCAGTAAGCTATTCTTCGGTTCTTCTTCTTCTGCTTCCCTCAGCTAGTGCAGAATGACATTTATTTACTTAATTTTTAAATAAATGAAATTGCCTTTTATATCTTCAATCTATGTAATCTTTTGTACTAAATATTAGTTTATATACCAAAGGACCCAGATTTGCTTGATTGCCCGCCTGCAATATCAGAAATTCCAAAGGCAGTGGTGCAGAAAGAATATCATGGACCCTTCCATAATGAAGCTCCTTGAAGAAGATGAGGTTCTGTCTCTGTCTCTGTCTCTCTATCTTCATTTTTTACCATATGGGATTAGAATTCCAACCTTTTTGAGTTTTGGATATGCACAGGACGAGAGTATGCATTCAGGGGCGGATGTGGAGGCATTCCAGGCTGCCCTAAATAGAGACATAGGCGGAGATGCATCAACTTCTCAGCCCTCCGATTCAGATAATGGTGCGACATTTCTTTATATTATTTTATTTTTTATTTGTTATTTTCCCCCTATTTCCAGGTTCTTTAATCATAGTGTATGAGCGTAGCTATAGAGTTACATAAGTTTTGTACGTTTCTTCGGACAAGCATTTTTTGGGAGGTTTCTTTCTTATAAACAGACTTAATTAGCAGAATTTCAGGTTAGAAGATGCTTTATACATGAATCCATCCACAAATGTCGTTCACTTTTTTTTTTTTTTTTTTTTTTCATATACGAAGTTGCTCAAAGTTCCACAAAGGTGTTATCGAGCATCTCCAGTAGCTTAGCTAAAAGACCAACAGAGTAGCTTGCCATTAGCTAGAATAGTTATATTGCTAGAGTGAATAGCAATTTGGAGCTATTTACTGTTTCTTTATTTCACCTCTTTTCACCCAACATCTTTTATTTCTTCTGAACAGCTCTTTACATCTGCTACGTCTCTCTCTCAAACACAAAATTTCTTCACAAAATTTATCTCTCTTGCTCACAAAATTTCTTCACACAGTTGGATGAAAAAATTGAATGCAGAAAAAATTTATTTCATGGAAACACATGGATGGAAACAAATCAATTGTAGTTGGATGAAAAATTTAATGCAAAAAAAATTTGTTGCATGGAAACACACGGATGGAAACAAATCAATTGCAGTTGGATGAAAAAATTTATTTATGTTATTAATTTTAAGAATTAGTACCTGCATGTGAGATGAAGGTTCAGATGTTCCTCATATGTGTTTATTTTTGTTTTTATGAATGATTTCTATATATACGTTTGTTTTTCCCTTTAATTAAGTGTTGGCAATAATATAATAAAAGAAAAAGAATGAGAAATAATATTTTGAAGTAAGTAGAGAATGAAATAGAGAATCTGTTGGAGTGTGTAGTGAAAAAACAATAGATAAAGTAAATAATTGTACAGTGAAAAAGAACAATTATGTGGAGGAGAAATTTTCCTGCACGGATTTAAACTTGACATCTCAACCCCATATTTCCTGCAAGCATGAATTTATTTTTCTTATCGATGATTATGTGCTTGAAATTAAAATCTTATCTTATTTTTATCAAATAATCTACTGTCTAGTCTGCATATGGAAAGCGCATTCATGCATGGAAATATGTTCTGGAATTGAACCCATGCATCTCAGTAAAATGTCTTCTGCCTTCTCATATGTGCTATGAATAGATTAAAATATCCTGTCTAGCAATTTATTGATTATGCATGATATGTACAAGCTGCTTTGTCTCAAGGAAGCAATCATACTTCCAGTCAGTCATTACCACAATGGCAAAATGCTAGCCAAGATCAAAGCAGTGAATCTCAAATTGAACAAGACCAAAGAAGTGCACAGCAGCAAGAACAAACTTTATCTGGAATGGAGCTAAAGCAACATGGATCTGTTATTGAAAGTCAGCAACAGAATACTGTCCCGGAGGAACTCAAGCACCTTCAAATGCCACAGAAAAAATCCCAAGATGATTGTCAACAGGGGAAGGGGCATCCAACTTCCCTCCAGAATCCTCAGACAACTGAAATGCAGATTTCTGAAAAAATCCGTACACCAATAGATGAGCCAGATAGGAGACCTAGTCTGGAAGGTGAATCTCAATATGCAAAATTACAGAAGATGAGTAATCAACAGGCAACAATCACAGAGCAAGCAAGCAACCCAATAAATCGTACTAAACCAGGGCAAGTACCATTTGGCGTATTACTGCCCGTTCTACAAGCCCAACTTGATAAAGATAGAGCCATGCAACTCCAAACAATATTTGCAAAACTCAAGGTGGGCCCCTAATACCAATTTCTTAACTAATATGGCTTTGTACATCTCTCTTTGTGTGAATGAACTGGGTGTATCCTTAGTTTTCCTGATGAAACTAATTTCTCAACTATCATTGCTTTCCCAGAAAAATGAGATCCCAAAAGAAGGGTTTGTCCGGCTCATGAGAGGTATTGTGGGAGATCATATGCTCAAATTGGCAGTAATGAAAATACAATCACAGGTAACTACGAAATACTTTTAGTCAATTACACATTGAATGCTTTTGTTCAGTTAAGCAGTGGTGTGCTAAAACCAGCCTGTTATATACTTGCAGCCAAGTTCCAATCAATTCCAGTTGCAATCTCAAGCTTCAGCACGGCAAAACCCTCAGCGGATGCCATCTGTTAGTGCCAGTTCCACACAATTCAGTGATCCCCACTCATTTGCACAACTTCATCAGAAGGGCACCGACTCTTCTGCAGACCCTTCTCATATTGCTGTTGTCCAAATGCCAGCTGATTCAAGCTATCCAACCATAGAAAATGATGCTCAGAAAACTCGAGAGGTGAATCGCCAGTCAGATTCTCATGGAATTCAAGTAAGGCAAGTATCTTCTTCCAGTGAGAGCACTGTCAATCAAGAAAGGGAGCAATCCTCAGTTACCATACAAGGTCTTAACAAGCAGCAGCAACAGCATTTGCACTTTCCACCCATTTATGGAAGTACTGGTGGTAATTATCATCCATATTCTGGGACAAATGTCAATACTTCAACATCATCTGTCAAACCACAACCTCATGATACACAATTGAGGCAAATTTCACAACATCAGAACTTGAGTTCCACTCAGTTAGGTGGAACAACACAGGGCATGAACATGATGAGCTTGCCTAAGTTTGAGAGGCACAATTCTATCAATGATCCAAAGCGAGTTCAGGCTGGATCTGTCTCTCACTTGGCAAACAATTCAACCCCACAACAGAATTCAGTTCCTTGGCAATCGTCATCAAATAAAGAACAATATTCTGCCCCTTCATCATCAATGGCTGGTGTAAAACAGGAAGCAATTGATCAGGCTACTGAGCAGCAGCACAAACCCCATTTTTCTCATCCACAAGGATTGTCTTGTTTTTCTTCTGCACAGCTTGTACAGGGAAATGCAACCCCTGGAATTGTAAAGGATGAAACTTTAGAGAAGCAGTCTTCGAGGATGGGTCTTTCGACATCCACAAGCATGATCCCTTCGAATTTAGTTTCTCCTTCTATGACAACACAATTGGATCCTAATGTCCCAGTAATCTCCAGATTTTTGTTGTGGTGCTTTTAATTAATGATATAAAGCAATTTGATGATTATTTGCCATTTTCAATGATATTAAAAATGGGTTTACTGGCTATTAGAAGGTATTCTCCCTCTAATATGTTTCCCTAACACCCTACGCCATTAGTGACTGCATGTGATATGATATGTTTGGAACTCTGAGTGTGTCAGATTATTTTGCTAAGAAATTGCCACTAGGCTGGACTCAAGACTGATGAAGACTAAAGAATATTCTAATTTACTATAAGTTGTCACTTTTATATCATGTGCTCCTTCATAATTTTAGTGTCAAGACAGGAGGTATATTATTTTGTCTCTTTCCTATCCTCCATATTAATGCATGCATTTATTCATGGGACTGTTTGACATTTTATAGGTATGCAATATTACGATAACGTACATACATTGTTTAACTCTTATTGCTTCATTTTCCCCTTATTTTCTGCCCGGCTTCTATTGAAAAAAACCTTGTGTGGATAAATTTTTTTAATTAATGGATATACTTTCTCTCTTGTTTACTTTGCGCTGCAAAATATTTCTATTGCAAGGTTCATGCTTATGTCTGGTAATTATTCTCTAAATATTCAGTGATGGCTGGTTTACTTTGTGCTGATTTCCGTATTGCTTCTACATGTTAACAGTTAGGTTCTCGGATCCCATCTACCGCCTCTCCTTCTGTGACTAATGCAAGGACAACTTCCAAAAAGCCTTCTATTGGCCAGAAGAAACCACTTGAGGCACTTGGTTCATCACCAACTCTGCCAAGGTGATAAAACTCTTCTGTTGTATTATAGCCAGAGGATGATGATGAATGGTTTCAAAATGATTTAGTTCATACTCCATTTCTAACCTTTTGTTCTTTGTCCATGCATAATTTATCTGATATCCTGCAGTAAAAAGCAAAAAGTATCTGGGGCCTTTTCAGATCAAAGCATTGAACAACTCAATGATGTCACTGCAGTCAGTGGAGTTAATCTTAGGGTATGCTATTTTTCTATTTTGAAGTCGGCCTATTTTAAAGTATAAGATAATTAAGTAAATGATTCACTCTTAAAGTTTACAAGCTCAAAACTGATATTCTGTTTTGAATAGGAAGAGGAGGAACAACTATTTTCTGGACCCAAGGAGGACAGTCGAGTTTCAGAAGCATCTCGAAGAGTTGTGCAAGAAGAAGAAGAGAGACTGATTTTGCAGAAAACTCCCCTCCAGAAAAAACTGGCCGAGATCAGTTAATACTCTAGTTAACTCCTCTTCTTTAGAGAAGTGCTAAGTCTGTACATGCATCCATTGTGTGCGTTATCAACAAATATAAGGGGGCTTAATATCTGGTCTGTGTTTGTTATCTGTATGGCAGTGACCAAATGTGGTTTGAAGAGTATAAGCAATGATGTGGAGCGATGCTTGTCATTGGTAAGATGCTACCTACTTGGCTCATTTTCTTTATTAATGCTTACATGTTTTCTTATGCACAACTAAATCTTCAGTGTGTGGAGGAAAGAATGCGCGGATTAATAAGTAACCTAATCAGACTGTCAAGACAGGTCAGTGTTTTTCTTTTACTTCTTCTCACTTGAATTATCTGTAATTGAATACTTCTGAAATATAGCGTGTCTCTGTAGCGGGTTGATATTGAGAAACCAAGACACCGTACTCTTATCACCTTGGATGTTCGACAACAAATCATGACAATGAACAGGAAAGCTAGGGAGGAATGGGAGAAAAAACAGGCTGAAGCAGAGAGGCTCCGGAGACTTAATGAAGTGAGTGCCTCTGCATTTTATGAGATGATTAGCTGAGTTCTTAGGGTATTACTTGTATAAAACACATCTAGAATACACAGTATATTTACTTTATGTCTATTGGAAGTTTTATGTATTTGTTAATAAATTATATATCTCCCAATGCAGCCTGAGGGTAATAATGGAGTTGATGGAGAAAAGGAGAAAGATGAAGGTCGTGCTAAATCACTTAAGGTATCCAGGATATTTTATAATGCTAAGCATTATAAATTTACCAATCAACAAATATCAAAATTCTCGATTTTGCTATCTGCTTTGTTGCAGGCAAACAAAGAGGAGGATGACAAAATGAGGACAACAGCTGCAAATGTCGCTGCCCGTGCTGCTGTTGGAGGAGATGACATGTTGTCAAAATGGCAACTTATGGCTGAGCAAGCCCGGCAGAAACGTGAAGGAGGGGTGGATGCATCTGGTTCTCAGCCAGGTAAAGATGTGAGTCGCAGGCTGACATCTGGAAGAAAGGACAACCAAGATGTAGAGAAAAAGGGCAATGCAGCTTCTGGTAAGAGTGCTTTAAATTGATTTTAGTTTCTCTAGTTAATAGTATATATCTTTTCCCCTAGTCCACTGCACCTAACACCACCCAATCATTGATGTGCAACTTCAGACAGACTCCCTGCCTCATCCAACAACATTGATGAGCAACTTTTACTTATTTCTGTTCTTATTAGTTTGGCGGAGTATTTGCTGAAGAAATGTCGTATGTACATTCTACCCATGTAATGTGTGTATCCCCCTCCCCCTCCTTTTAGCAGGGGCTGTTAGAAAAGTTGGGAGGAACCAAGTTATTGTGCCTCAAACAAAGGTTGCGCGTAAGATCTCCATTAAGGATGTGATTGCTGTCCTGGAAAGGGAACCCCAGATGTCTAGGTCTACACTGATATATCGCTTGTATGAGAGAATTCACTCAGATGCCACCGTTGAATAGGTGTAACACGGTGCAACTGGCGTCTTAGCTTCTGAGTGCATCACTGGGCCTTGAACCATCTTTTGCAAACGTAGCCGAGCCTGAAGGGGTAGTTTGTTCAATTATTCTCGCATGTTTGTTTGAACTTTAAAAAAACGAAGGTTGAATTTTTCTTTCCTTGTTCATTCTTTGTAATTAAGTTTAGTTAAGAAGTTTGGTTGGGCGGCCACTAGTTTTTTCAGCTTTACTGTTAGTAACTTAGTATAATGTGTTACTCTTTTAAATACAAACTCTGCTCGTCTGTCTTTTTATAATACAGCAGATAGTATAATCCATCATATTTATCTTGTAGTAAGCTAAATGGCTAAGCCTACAAGCCGCATTCAATTAATTCAAACCATTCTTACAGGGTGATTTAGGAGTAGCTCTACCGGGCCAAAGGCGATGGTTTGGCCAACCCAACAAGTACCCATGCCCTTTTTTTTTTTTTTTTTTTTTTTTTAAAAAAAAGGAAAAAAAAAATTATTGTCATGATCTAGATCATTTGTTTAAAATAGATTGGCATTGTTTTCAATGGGTAATTCAATCGGATGTAGATCATGCCTCATGAAGCGGAGGTCATTAGTTCGAATCTTCCCTCCTTTTTTCCTTGCGTGTACCAGGACTTGAAAGAGAATATGACCATCAATCAAGAAAAAGATTGATTGTGACCAACTCAAGTTTAAGTTGATTAGCCCTTCATTCTACTCAGGTGCCAAAATGTTGACGGAGGAGTTCAAATTGACTGAAATTGAAAGTTCAGAGGTTCAAATTGAGAGGTTTTGAAGTTTAGGGAACTTGTTAAATCGCATGGTAATTCAGGGGTTTAAAGTGAAGTTACTCTTATAATCAATACTTGCTTAGGAAGAAAAAAATGGATAGACTCAATATGACAATATGCTAATCCATTCTTTGTTGTTATCTTAAGAAGACAAAAAATGGAAAATTACCTAAGAGTAGATGTTTTAAAAATGATCAGTTCTTTTGTATTGCTACTAAGAAGGAAACAATTATTCTTGACTAAACTACTAAGAGCCTGTTTGAGATTGCATTTGACAAATAGAGCTTTTAAATCAAAAAAACATTTTTTTGCCAAAAGCTTCATTTTTAAGTTTTTGCCAAAAGTGTATTTTGGTCATTTTTAGGTTTTTTGGACCATTAAATGCGCTTTTAATTTTTTTATCAAATTAGTACTTTTTTCTTCAAATAGACTTTTTAAGTGTTAAACGCATTTTTAGGCCCCTCAAACGCAGTTCCAAACATGCCCTAAGTCTAATCTCTTATGATGCAATTATGAGACAATCTACCCGCCTTTACACATACGAGGAATCACTCATGGAAATCAAGCAAAACCAAGTCCCAGCAGACCATAACTAGCTTTTTAAAGACTCAGAATTAAGTACTCTTCACATTATTTTTCCCTAAAAAAGTATTGCACATCATTTCACTTTTCAACTCATTGAAGTTAAGTGAAACTCAATGGAAGAACATTAGGAATAACTTCAATTAATCCGTGGTGTAAATTGGGTGTTTTGAACACTCTAATAGGAAACAGACACATCAGTTAAAAATATCAAAAAAATAATATAATCTTCACACCAAATAATTTTATTTCTCTTGACAAAATACTTTGTAGATAAAATACTCATTGACAAAACCACTAACAAAACCACCGAAGCCACCATCTTGGTTGGTTTTAGAGACTTCGATGTCGAGGGCTCGGAGATGGGTGGTGGATGTTGAGTCAAAATGAATAGAAAAGTCCATGTGATTTATTTGAATTAAAGATAAGCTGTGCAACCTATAATGAGAGCCTAAGATCATATGTAGAAAAGATTGAAGGATCCTCTTTAGTTCTTTTGAAGGAGCCAGTTGATATAAACTTAAGAGTATAATTATCTAAAAAAATGTGAATTGACAATTCTGTCCTTATGTTTATACCAACCTACTTTTCTCCCGTTCTTTTGAACTAGAGAAGATCCTCGTTAGAAAAGAGATTGAACGGTTCTATATCATTACCATAGGAGGGCTATCAATAAAATATGAGATATTAAGCCCGCTCATCAAATCAAGTCTTCATGGACCATCCCAGCCCAAAACACCCCAACCCACATCTGAATCAGTACATCAACAACACTTAAGGAGACGGGCCTATCTATTTGGAATAGGATATTTAGATGCCCAGTACTTCGAAAGATCAAGCTTTTACGAAAATGGAATTGAGAAGAAGAAGTTTCTTGGATGGATTAGACACGGGCTGCTGTTTATAACGAAATCTGAACTTGGGCTTCTTTTTTTAACTGTAGATGGCGGATCGGGCTGAGGCAGAGGCTCAACTTAGGACTTCGGGTTACGGAAAGCGAACCTGAAATGAACTCTCGCAAGAGTGATCGAGTGAGGAAGAGCACCAGATAGCAAGAAATAAATTTAAACAGAAGAAAAAAAGAAAAGAAATGGCGGAGGTGTTAGTGGGGGTTTCCCAGTACGCTCTACTTGCGGTGAGGCGCAGTGTTGGCTTTGGATTACATAGAAACCGTAACAATAGCACTAGTATTATTTGTTGTTTAACCCGAAGGCTGCCGAAATTGCGGTCATCTAGGGGATTTGGTGACAGATCGGACCAACGGCAGTGCCTTTTGGCTGCTGCTGCTTCGGGGGCTATCTCTTCTGACCCCCTTAAAGCGTCTACAACCGTTACCGTCAACTCCATCCAACCGGATACCGTTAATGGCGGTGGTGACGGAGACGGATTTGGTAACAGAGGCGAAGGCGGAGGTGGCGGCGACGGGGACAACGACAAGGGCGAGGGCGGCTCTGACGAGAACAACAAGAAGATGTCGGGCCTGTCCATGTCTCAGAAATTAACTCTAGCTTATGCTGCTCTTGTTGGAGGTAAAGGACCAAACACACTAAACTTCACTTTTACAATATGATCTAGTATATATATATTGGGGATTTTAGCCTCAAATCAAAATAGACTCAGAGGAAAATTGACGCAAGGGCATCTACAATAAATGAAGACTTGGAAAATAGATATTTCTCACAACACTTCTGTCAGTTCTGTGGAAAAACTTGGAAAGCATTTCGCACGGATTCGGGCGTGAAATATAGTGAGAAGGCGCAACAAGTGAAAGTTTGTAATTTCACCTTCTGTATTGACCCCAAAGCTGACTTGGGATTGGCTTCCTTAAGTTGGCACTGTTGGCAGGCCACTAAATTGCATAAAAAACCACTCCTTTGTAACATTACGGACTGCCGAGATAGGTCTTGGATAACGTCACACTGATCTTGAACATCTTGCTCTGTTTAGTTTCCTTTGTAGGCAATTAGCCAGTTCTATAAAAGAGCCATATCTCTTTCCTCGACGTCTGTAAGCCTTGATAGTATGTACAGCAATCAAAAAAAATATTAGAAATCCATCAGAAAGTATGTACACCATCATTTCTTCAGTTGCTTTGGACTTTCCTGGGTTATGCCTAATAGTGTGGCAGATTTGTTTGCCTCTTGGTGGTCAGGGTAACTCTCGGAGTGCAGCCGTTTGGATGGTGCCTCTTTGCCTTATGTAGATTCTATGGCGGAAAAGAAATGATAGGAACTTCAATAACCTAGAGAGAACTTTAGAGGAGTTCAAGTTCTGTTTCTTTTTTTTCCTTCTTTACTTGGACATCTGCTTAATTAGCTCTCTTAGTAATAAGTTTTTCTGATTTTCTTGTTCTCTTTTCTTTTTCATCTTATGCATTCTCTGGTATACTCCTTGCGTACTAGGGTTGTGTCCCTGTGCTTTTTTTGATATTTATATATATAAAACGTAACGTTACTTAAAAAAAAAAAAAAAAAATTAGAAATCCAAAAAGTAACGAGTACATACATGTGCACCTTTTTTGCTCCTTTCCTGTCTTTACATGTAATTGAGTCATGGTTGATTTTTTGATAGCGGGCGGTGTTATGGGCTATTTGAAGAGTGGCAGCCAGAAGTCACTGTTGGCAGGGGGACTATCAACCTCATTATTGTATTATGTTTACACAGAGCTTCCCACCAGACCCATTATTGCATCATCCATAGGGCTTGGTAAGACAATAATACTCTTCTTAATTACCTTACATTTTCTATATTTACGTTGCAATGGCCTTAGTTCGACAGATAATGTTATGCATAAATGGATAAGACTGCTTGCAGTGTTTGTTCACCGGCATTGTCCCTGTTAAAAAGTTTCCTATTAAACTATCCATGCTCAGGGGACTTTAATTTGATTAGCATTTTTGGTGCAAGATTTACTGAAAGCAAAGATCAAATTTTTTTCACTTTCAAGAAAATAAGAGGTATAATAGCCCTTACCGTACCAATTATTGGTTCTGCGAGTCCTTCTGTATATTTATTACAGTCTTTTTTGAAATATAACTAATGCTTTTGTTTTGCTTAGAACTATCATTACTTTTTTTTTTGAGAGAAGTATCATTACTTGTTGCTATGTACACATACAAATTATTTTTATAGAAATATTCTATTTTGTTGAGATCTGAAGGACCCGCATCCTTAATAACATATCACGTGAAAATATGAATTAAAGAATATTACCCTAAAATTTGAAAATAATGAACCATTGGCACATTCTGAATCGGCATATTCAACATGTCAAGAGGAACATGACACTTCGAACCAAACTTAGTTACAAATTTCTAAAGGCTCGCATCTTGTAACATAGAAACAAATTAAAATAAGTATGTTAAACTCATTCCGCAATGATCCTACTGGTGTATCAAAAAAAGCCAAAAGGTCATCCATGTAAGTGATGATTGAAGCCTGAGCATGTAGAATTGGTAATTTTACTGTAGAAGTCGTATTTAAAATCTAGGAAACTAATGAAATGGGGGTAAAACTCAAAAGTAAGCATACACACTGACATACATTCTTATGAGTTGATTTTTAAGTAAAGAATGGCCTTGGATTATCAAATATCTCAAATGGTTGGTAATAAAGGACTTATAGTGGGTGATAATTTGTTGAATTCCTAATGTACCACACAATCTTAAAACTTTGTAGTTAGTAATTATAAGGCTGTTAACTTATAGGGTGCTTTCTAGAAGAAGCCCAGTATGAGCATAAGCAGTTTTCCGTTTTGCTAAACCACACAGCTAAATTGTTGAGGAAGTAAATGTTAGGTTTCCCTGACATAGTTTTAGCTTTTCTATATTTCTACAGTATACAGAAGTTGTCAAGCCCAACCATAGGCGTTTGTTTGTATCCCCAAAAGGGACGTTTGTTTCATTTTCAGTGTACATTTTGTTTAAAGCTCAACTGCTTTTGTTATCTCCCAATTTCCAGGCCTGTCTGCTGCACTCCTGGGAGTGATGGGTTCCCGTTTTAAGAAATCAGGGAAGATATTTCCAGCGGGTGTTGTATCGCTTGTGTCGCTTATAATGACCGGAGGCTACTTACATGGAATTCTGCGAAGCCTACACTGAAATGTGTGAAATGTGCATAGTGAGACATAAGTGTTTTACTGAAGCTGTATGGTTGTCACCAACTTTGATCCTAATATATCTCATTTGGTAGTAAGGATCGGTGTTTTGGCATTTATTCCTGCGTAGGATTGACTCGAACTTGTTTGAACAATGTTCCTATGTGCCTGTTTCTCTACTAAAACTTTTGACTTTGCATCTGATTGCTTTGTATTCTCCAAATTTTTATTATGTGTACTTGAGGGTGAGTTTATAAGAGATTTGGGAAAAGAAATGTCAAGAACAGCCGAGGAAGGGCATGTGGAGGTGCATTGCACTAGTAAAATAGAATTTGGCAAAGAAGATAACTCTAAGGAGGAGAAAGTAAGACTGAAGCTTATACGCCCAAAAAATTTCACCAAATTTCCTGAACAAGTGCATGTAATCCTTCTTTCCACATGAGTCGAGGCTTCTGCACTTTTGATAATTTTGAAAGTCAATGCGCTGTTTATAGTTCACAGAGGCATAATTTGAGGATTTCAAAGATGGAAAGATATCGTGTATAATTCATTGAGAATGGAACACTTGCAACTTCAGAAGCCCCACGTTTCTTGCCAGATGCAAGGCTAGAGTCTTGCCCACTGCCTATACATGGTTCTACTTTTACTGTGCCTCCCGTAAGTTGTGGCAAAGTTAGAGCACTCAAATCGATCTAATAGTATTATTTGCCCTTTGTGCGGATATGTGAAAAATAAAGAAAAAAGAAAAAAGAAAGAAGCATTATTTGCCTCGAAGGAGTATTGCATTAATCGTGATTCTTTATTCAAATTACTATTCTTAGTTTTGTTGGTTATTGAGAATTCAGAGTTTAAGAGTTATTTATTCGTGAAAGTATAAATTCAAAATTCAAAAGAATTGGAGTTCACGAAAGTTGATATTAACAATGCTCTTATATTTAAAGTTTTAATTCTCTTATATTTAAAGTTCTATAACTAATTCAATATAATTAACTTTTATAGAAATATAAAATTTAACTGTAAGATAACAAATGTTTAGAAATATAAGATGTATGGAGGATTAATACAAAACCATTTAAATATGGGTGTTAAATTTTCGTTTATAATGAAAATTAATATTTATAGAAATCATAATTCTTTAAAATTTCTAGGAAACAGATAGTCAATTTTTTAAATGAGTTTTTCTAAAATGATTTTAGTACGAAATTGTTGTGTATACAAAAAAAAGAAAAGAAAAATAGAACGAAGTACGGAAATAGTAATTGAATTAAGATTCTCATTTTCTCTAAAGAGAGAATCTTTAATAGAAAAACAGTATAGAACAAAAAAAGAATGCATGAAAGAACGCTTGCATTTTCGTGAAAACTCGAATTTATTTTCTTGTCTATCTCATAAAGTGCGATATTTATCTCATTTTTTTTTTTTTAGTTATTTCCCTTTTTTGGTTTTTCTGGAGTTTTTATACGTCTTTTTGGTTTTTTACCTTTTTTTTTTTGTTTATACGTTTTTTTTTGGTTTTTCACATTTTTTTTTTTTTTTGGTTTTTTACGTTTTTTTTTTTGGTTTTTTTATGTTTTTTTTTGGTTTATACGTTTTTTTTGGTTTTTTTGGTTTATACGTTTTTTTTGGTTTTTCACGTTTTTTTTGGCTTATACGTTTTTTTTGGTTTTTCACGTTTTTTTTGGTTTTTCACGTTTTTTTCCGTTTTATAGGTTTTTACGTTTTTCTTACGTTTTTTATACGTTTTTAGGTTTTTACGTTTTTCTTACGTTTTTTATACGTTTTTAGGTTTTATGGTTTTTTTGGAGTTTTTTTTACGTTTTTTGGTTTATACGTTTTTTTTTGGTTTTTCACGTTTTTTTCGGTTTTATAGTTTTTTACGTTTTTCTTACGTTTTTAGGTTTTATGGTTTTTTTTACGTTTTTTGGTTTTATGGTTTTTTTGGAGTTTTTTTTTTACGTTTTTTGGTTTTATGGTTTTTTTTACGTTTTTTTTTTTTTTTTTTTTTTAACGTTTTTTCGGTTTTACAGTTTTTTACGTTTTATTGGAGTTTTTCTTTTTAGATTAAGAACTAAATGATGAAAAATATAAAAGAACTAAAAATTGATGAAAATGAAGAAAAGTTGAAAAAAAATAATAATATGAAGAAAAAAAAGGTGAAATGACAGATAATAGAAGGATAATATGTCATTAAAGCCTCTAATGACAGGGTTCAAATTTTTTTTTTTTTTTTTTTTTTTAAAAAGAAAAAATTATGTTTAAAGTTCGAAGAATAATATAAAGTCAGATAATATGAAAGAGAAATTAACAAAAATTTTAAGGGAGGTGTAAAAAAGAGTAAATCAAGTGGAACTAACACACATAAAATGAATCAAAAGTAATGGAGCACTGTAGAAAATTATGTAAACTAAAAAATAAGAGTAAAAAATACAAGTAGAATTGGTGAAAGTTGTAAATGTGGGGAAATAAAAAAAAAGAAAAGAAAAGAAAAGTATAACGAAGTACGAAAATATTGGTTTGATTTTTTATTCTAACCTAACGTAATATAAGAGCTTATTAAATGAATCTAATAGAAATCAACATCGTTAAAAAAACTTTAAGAGTTTAATATAACTTCCAGCTAAGAAAAATGATGGGACAATGTCGTGATGTCTCTAGATCCATGCACGAATGAGAGGAATACAACGAGCTTGTAATGTGATAGTAAAGCAACAAAGAGGTCCCATTCATCAAATTATCTGCAACAATCTCTTTTCCGGAGTACTGCTAAATGCATAATTAGAATGCTTCTCTCCCCTTCCCAAATACCAAAATAATAATAATAACAACGATGATTATTAGTGGATGATAGGAAAACAAGGAAAGAGAGAAGCAGGTTATTAGTGGACAGTATTGTCGGTGTGCATGTAAATAGAGAGCGAGAGAGAGAGAGAGAGATAGAGATAATGGATAGGAAGAATATACTTGAAGTTCGGAGAGCTCCTCGAGATACTCCGGTGGACAGATGTCGGTCCTGGTGGACAAGCCCTGACCTATTTTCACAAAAGTAGGGCCCAATCGGGTGAAAACTCTTCTCAGCTCGGCGGCCCTAAGTCTTTTATTTCGATCGAGCTGGCCATTCCTTTGGTCAACCAACAGTGTTAAGCCGAATGAACTCACCGCAATCAAAATTTGCAGGGTCCTCCGCAATACCTAATCGCATTAAAGACGGAGAATCAATCAGATAAGCTTTCTTTTATATGTAATTAATCTGATCAGAGATTTAAAAAAGAAAAAGTGAAGTGAAAACCTTGATCGGGCGAGAGCCGTATTTGACGGCAAGAAGTTCGGGGCTGTAGACGGAGGCATTGGCGGCACGTGCCATGGCCCTTGCCTCGGCCTGCAGGTCGTCAGTTCGATCCCCCCCTAAGACCAATCCAGACCCGGGCCCATCATCTCTCAATGCAGGCACGGTTCTAGGTCTCGCCTCCACCAAAGCTGCTCTGATTGGAAATAATCTTACGACGCCTCTACAAGGTTTCTTTTGAATCGAACCACACGGGCACAAAGAGAACGGCTGACCGACGGCAACAAGAAGACTCATGGCTATGGTGGTAAGCGGTAACTGAATAACTGTGCTGGTTTTTTTTGAATTACAGGAACCAGGCAAATGGCAAGTGGACAATGGAGGAATGGCCACCCGAATAATTAAGCTGAGTCGGGCTCGTATGTATTTTTCATTTTTGGCAAACTTTTTTACGCCACCAAGTGACCTCTGTACACGTGACACGTCTTCTTCTGTGCATTTGGTTGATATATATTGTTGGCCGGTTTCGTACCACAAACCGTGTGTGTGTAATCTATACTTTTAAAAAAATTCTCTTCACGGCATCTTCCATTTTTTTTTTTTTTTGTTTTATTTTTTTCAAGCCATGTCGTTGGACATAATAGTGATATTCTTTCTCCATGGATCAAGTATGATAATGAAATCCCGACAATACTACTCTAAGCGTGAATGAAATTTCGCATTTTCGTGACCTAAAACAATTAAAAATTCGAATATCTTTTTTTGTCCAATTCAAAAAGTTCGATATTTATATTATTAAGCCAAAAATTAGACATTTAAATTTTTTATTGTTTTCCTCCCTTCAAAAGGAACGCATGCTACCATAAGTATGAATGAACGTTCGTATTTCGAGACCCAGAACGACTGAAAATTCGAAAAGAAAGCATGCTACTGTAAGCATTAATGAACTTTCGTATTTTCGTGACCTAGAACGACTTAAAATTTGAATTTCTTTTTTTGTTTCACTAAAAAAGTCCTATATTTATCTCATGAAGACTGTTTTGGCAAAAAATTAGACATTAGGATTTTTTCTTATTTTCTACCCTCCGAAAAGAAAGCATGATATGGTAAGCATGAATGAATTTTTGCATTTTCATGACCTAGAACAAACGAAAATTCGAGTTTTAATTTTTTTTTTTTTTAATTTATCTAGCTCAAAAAGTCCAATATTTATCTCATTTAGGTTGTTTCATCAAAAAATCAGACATTCAAATTTTTTCATGTTTTCCTCATTCTAAAAAGAAAGCATGCTACCGTAAGCATGAATAAACTTTTGCATACTAAGTTTATTTATTTTTTCCGTACTAAGTATGTATTTGTTTATTTATTTTTTCCGTACTAAGTTTTTTTTCTTCCTTTTTCATTTCCTTTAATTTTTTTTTCCGATATTTTAATTTCTGTGTTTGTTTTGTTTTGTTTTTTTTTTTTGTTTTTTTGTTTTTTTGTTTTTTGTTTTTTTGTTTTTTTGTTTTTGTTGTGTTTTTTTAAACCTTCCTTTGTTACGTTGTCCTCTCTTTTTTGTAATTTTAATTTTATCTTGATTGATTATTATTTTTTCTTGATTTTCTTAAATTTTCTTTCTATTTAATTTTCTCGTATTTTCTTATTTTCTCTTAATCTGTCAAAGAAATAAGGTTTTATGGGGTAACGTTGGCTCATGCCCATCATCTCCTTTTCTTTGTTTGTGTTTTTTCTTTCTTTATTGGTGTTTGTTTTATTATTATGTGAGTTCGCCTAGTTTTGCATGGCCTTTTACATTTAATTTTGTTTACTGCCTTGTCATTTTTTAGCCTTTCAGGCGTCTTTTAAGTTTCCTTCCTCTTTAGTGGTTTTTTTTTTTTTTTTTTTTTTTTTTTTTTTTTTTTTTTTTTACTTGGGTGTTTTTGATTGGGTGTTTGTGTGTTTGTGTTATTGTTTGGGTGTTTTGGATTTTTAAGAGTTTTCATATATTTTCCTCTTATGTTTTTATTTTACTCTTCATAACTATTTTCTTCCTATATAAAATATCTCTCTATTTTCTTCTTCACATATGTCATCTTCATGTGTTTTTATTATCTTCTTTTTCTGCCCTTTTCCTTTATTTATTTATTTATTTATTTTCTTGTTTTGTTTATCCCTTTTATTTTTTGTTTTACAAAAATGTTTGTGTTCTTCAATTTTTTTTAATTAAATTTTCTCCTTTTATTTCATTATGTTTTTTTTCCTTTTCTCGGTGAGAAAGTGATGTTTTATTTATTTTTTTCCTAAATTATTTATTTATTTATTTTTTCATTTCCTTCAATTACATAATAATTATTTATTTATTTTTTTTGGTTTTTTACGT